>NW_024427107.1:22863804-23069638 GCF_017311325.1 Ursus maritimus
CCCCCCCCCCCCCCCCCCCCCCCCCGCCCCGATGGGTAGCTGATAACCCGCACCCCTTCGAGGCAGGCGGCCGGGCAGCTCATCTGGGGTCATAAGGATGGGTCTGAGCCAGGGACACACCCGAGTTAAGACAGTGAAGCCTTCAGGGGTACTTCCTCATACTCCGTGGGCTTAGATAAGATCTTTGCTCTTGCATTTCCTTGATTTTAACTTTATCTTCCCCTGCCCAGAACATTTTTATTGTAACAGCAATACATATTCATTGTAGAAAACGTCAAGGGAAAAAAATGTAAAAGAAAATCCCCACATCACTTCTTATCCCCAAATGTGTCTCTCCATCAGCCCTGGTTTAGGGCCACAGCAAGGGACCTGTAGACTTGGGACTTCTCTTAGGTGCTGGATTCTCATCCTCCATGGCTCTTGGGCCCCTAAACTAGGAGAGCTGGAGTTTGCAGAAGAGCAACCAGAGCCCACGGAGGTAAAGAGTACTCACCCCCAGGCATGAAGAGGCAGAGTCAGGGGCAAGAATTTGCCTATAGTGACAATTCTCTGGCCATGACTGGAAAATCTATGTGGTTGCATGTTTAACTTTCCCATTGAAAGTCCTAATGAATCTTTTAAAAGGACTATAATGAGTTTTTCAGTGGAATTATTTCAGGATTTGAGATTGTTTATAAGAAAAAGAATAAGAAAACAAAAGAGGTCCTTCTGAACTAGACGCCCGAATTCTTTCTTTCCCACAAAATGTGACCCACTTTCCCTACCATCCTCATACTTTCAAGCTTGCAGAGTCTTCACCAAGAAAGCACTCTAACCTCTCTGAAATCTTGACTTGGACTTCTGACAGCTTGGACTTGAAAACTCATTTGACCTCTCCGCACACTCTCCTGAGGGTTCATGGATTTTGTAAGAACGATCTTTTGGCAGCCCGCGGCTCACCCTGACATGAAAGGGGTCCCATACAACATAAGCATCTGTCAGTAATTCAAAGACTTCAGGCTGTTTTAAAACATGCTTTTATTAATCATCTAAAAACTCACAGGCATCCCACGTCAGGCAGGTAAGGAAGCAAGGGTGAGGCACGGGAGACTTGTCGCCCGTACCCGCCAAGCACAGATCCTTTGGAAAATCAGTAACAGGCCACTTTCCGCTCTTGTCATTTCTTGTGGATCCCTCCCCTTTTATTTTCAGGATGCCGTGATTGAATTGGGCCCTAGCCAGACACACTGAGGCTGCCTGCTGGGCTAGCAGCTGATCGAAAAGCCCTCCTCCTGTCCTTAAGTCTTCCAACAACTCTCCCTGTCACCCAAATCTCTTCATCCCTGAGCCACCTTAGTCTTGCCCTGATGTGTGGGCCTTGAACAACGCTTAATAATACACCTAAAAAACACAAAACGAGACACTTGTTTCAAAGATTAACACTGGACATCACTATAGAAGACCATTTTGCCGTGGCATTCACTCAGAATTTAGTAATATGGCCTCGGTTTGAGGACACAGTATCCATATGGTAAAAGATGATACTGGGGACAGTTTGCTGACAGAAGTTAGTTTCCCGGTATTTCTTCGACATTTGTGTCTCATGTGCAATGTTTATTTTTTTTATTTGGTTTGACCCACAGTTAACGTCCTCAAATCACAGAATCACTGAACTGGTTGTTGTTCCTATCTGTTAACGTTTGACCTTGGAAAATGCTATGTCTCATATTTCCAATCCATGACTTTAACAGCCTCATAAAGAAGATCAGAAAGTTCTGGGTCCTGAGCATCATCTCGACGGCTTCATTATGAGACAAAATGAAAAAAAGTTCACATAGAATTATACAAGTATAAAGGGGTTCCAAAAAATACTTTGAGGTGGAAGGTGCATCAGAGGTATTTATTCCTATTCTGCATAAAAGATTATATTCACGATTAACTTGTGGACTTCTGATTGTGTGGAGTGCAATACACCATAGATCACAAGAGATCTTTGGCCACGGAGGCCACGGGAAGTACGGAAACTTCTGACAGATTTATTACCTTGAGTCATATATTATCACTGCATGACACACGTTTCCTTTGAATTATTCTGTTAGTATTCACTTTTACAGCCAGCAAGTCAAAATATTCTTTCTTAAAATCTGACTTTCTCAATCTTCGCATTTCCCTCGTTATTACTAAAAGCCAATAGACCTAGTGAGCAAAGTGTCATCTCTGACTCCAAGCTCGCCACAGCTTCCCAATGTCCTCATGGTAGGATTTAATGACATCATCCCACCCCACTTAGAAGAAAAAGAAGCTTAGGCTTCACGGAGGCCAGAATGTTCGGTGAGCTATTTCCTTTGTTGAAACTCAATATACTATTCAGGTGGAGTTTCCCAGAAGCAGACTCTGAGCCATGGATTTCAATGCAAGTAATTTATTTGGGAGGTGGTCCCAAGAAGTGTAATAAGAGCAGAGACAGCAAAGAGAACAGAGACATAGATCCCTAAGTTCCTGCTTTAGGCCCAGAGGGCACATCTGGCTCTCAGCTCACTAGGAAGTGAGATGATGGACAGACCCAGAGTACAAGGAATTACCAAGTCCTTTCCGAAGTTCTGACTAGTCCCCTTTCCTCAAGAGCTTTCTGGTTATCCAATGTCCCTACCACGACCACAAGGAGAATGGCCAACAACAGAGAAATCAGTTATGTATTTCAGTAGGGAATCTGCCCAAAGCAAGAGTAGGGCACATTTTCAGGGATATCCAGTCATATCCAAGTTACAATTACCTTAAAAGATTTTCCACTAAGCTTTAAAAATATAATAATAATAATAATGATAAATAGCTTTTTAAACTCTCTCAGTGCATTGCTATTAAATTTGGAATAAAATCAAACTCTTCACTGTGGCCAACAAGGTTGTGGGTGAGCCAGCCTGTGCCCCTCCCCTCCCACCTGGAGGGGTGTGTGTGTTCCCTCTGCCAGGAATGTTTTTCCCACATGGCGCATGCCTAGAGTTGGCTCATCCTTTAGGTCCCAGATGAATTATTCAGGGAGCCCTTCTCTAGCAGGTGATCTAAGTAGGCTCCCAGTGCCACTGCCGGCCTCCCACCTGCCACACCACAAAATGACTTCCTCTCAGAGCTCAGTGTTCCTTGCTTTCTAATATTTCCATAATTCAAAATTACATATTTTCCGTATTTATCTGCTTTATTTATTGTTGTTGAGTTTTTCATTTCGTGCCTGGTGTTTGGCACGTGGCAGGTACGCAATAAATATTTGTTGAATGAATGAATGAATGAATGAATGAATGAATGAATGAAAGAAAGAAATGGCATTGGACAAATTCCTCCTCCTTCCTAAACAGATTTTCTACATTGAAACAGATGCTGGTTTGCTCAGATCATTAGTTAGAAGCCGAAGCACTGACTGAGGCTCGAGAGTGGGAAAGGAAAGCCGGCCGAAGGACCAGAGCAAAATCAGAAACTTCACAGGCAAAAATACAGGAATTCTTAACCCCGGGCGAGAGTCGTCTGGGCTCTGCCGGCACGCGTGGCCTGCAAGGAGCGTGGCTTTCTGGGCCTAACGGTTATGTGGATCCCCGCTTCTGCGGGCGGCCACAGCGCCTTCAAATGCTTCTAAATCCATTTAGAGCTCCTGCCAGGACCACGTCTCGAAAATAACAAGTTTCTTTCATTTTATTATCAGTGGCATGGAGTGCGATTTCCTCTTAGTTGATCCACATGTCCCCCCCTCAAGAATGTCAGAATACGGTGGGAAAAAAAACACACCTATGTTTATCTTGTCCGTGCAGCTCAGGGACCCAATGTCTCAGAAGGTCCCCTTCCCTCTCCAGCAGGGACCTTTCAGGTTGATGACTCCAGCAGTGGGACCCATCTTTCTAGAGCCACTCCCCCTCTCAGAATGACCAGCGGGCCCTCTCCAGGTCCATTCGTAGCCTCCGGGAGCAGGGACAACCAGAACTAGACACACTATTCTCAGTCTTAGGTGCCAAAATGTAACTAAAAACACCACCTTCGGCTGCTTTTCTTGATGACACTACATACACACACACACACAACAACAACAACAACAACAGACAGAGCTGACAGCCAGTCCTTCATTTCATACATATAGTTTGGACTTTCTTCTTAATATAAAACCTTGCTCTCACGTTCATGCAGTGTCTCCTTGGCTAATCACAGATCTGGCCCTGCCTGCTTGGCTCTTTGCCACCTCAAAGTTTAAGGCCACCCACGAGCAAGTGCTTTCTCCTTCACGTTAAGTTCAAATAATCCTAAGTCACTACTACGAAAATATTCTTCTTGCATTTTATCCACAGCAGTGGCATTTATGCCTAGCCTTTGTTTCTTGACATTCCGTGGAAGAAAAATAAAGCAGCCTTTTCACACACACACACGCACACACACACACATCTCATGATAACATGATTTTAAATGTCATAGGCCTTTTTCTCTTTCCTCGTGTATCCCCTTTTCTGGGAAATCTTGTCAAATCTTCTCTGAAGGTCAAGTGAGACTACATTGCCCAAGTGCCAATTTACCGCCCCCTCCGAAAGCTCTAATAAAATGATCAAGTTTTTTTTTTTTCCTCTTGCAAAAATCATGTTATCTGGTCCCCAGTGGGTTTTTTTTTCTTTTGAGATATTAACTGGACAAGTTCAAGTTCATGAAATCCTAGAGAGACAATAAAAAGGACTCCCTCATGAGAAAAACAGAATTTTATACACCATGCAAGCCCAGAGAAAAAGGGCACACAGAGCATAAAGAGAACTCTGCCTTTACTAGGTAGTCAGTGTCTAGGTGAGTTGCTCCCTTCTGTTGTGCATTTCTGTATTTTCCAAGTTTTCTGCAAGAAACATATTTTGTAGACAAGGAAGGAAAGGGTCATCTTTAAAAGGATGGGGGGGGGGGGCTACTGGCCAGATGGTAGCGCCCTCTGCAGCCCGAGGTGGAATGACTGCTCGGGTTGTTGAGAGAAACATAATTCAGCGACACCACGATGGCTGTTAGGGGATTGTAAAGAGGGGCAGGACATGCTTCTTTTGCCCTTGAGGAGTATCAGTCAAAGGAGAGAGAAGGCTCACTCACTCTACCAGTATTTATCTGGGCCTGCCCTGCCAAGTACACAGCTTCTCATAAAGCCTCATTCCTCTAAGGGTCAAAACATAATGTTTAAACGTGTGGGCTCTGGACTTAGAGTTCCTGGGTTCAAATCTCACTCCATCGCTTGTTAGCCGTATGACTTGGGACAAATTTCCCAACCTCCCAGCGCTCTGATGACCACAGTGGTGGGTTGGGAGCTAAGTAAGACTACCGCTGTGAGGTGCCTGGCACGGAGTAAAAGTAGCAGAAGGGTTAACAACTTCACCCTCCTCCACTGAACACCCAGGGCTGCAGCCCAAGCCTGCAAAGTCAAGTCATGTTGAATGCTGGCGTCAGGCCCTGCTCATTTTTCCTACAGAGACAAAGGCAGGGGAAGCCACATGCTGTCTCTCGGGCCGCTATGGTTCCAGTAAAGCCTCAACTTTTCTAAATCACCGTAGTGGTGACATCCTTTCTTTGGGTGAGTTTTGGGGCCCGTATTTTCCAGTACATTTGTCCTTTCTCTTCTAGGTATGCTGTCAGTAGATTTGGGCCAGTTAGTTTCCTAGATTCCCCAGGAAATCTAGGAGAAAAGACTGGCTCACATGGGCTACTCGATTTTTCCCTGCTCCACTTGGGTTCATTATTATTCTTTTCTGAATTTGCTCATCAAAAATCTAGTGTAGCCTACTGTTTCTATGATCTTAGAATGTAGACTCCAGGAACCCAGGTGATGAACTAGAGACTGGGCGTCGTGAGCCGGATAAGGAAACCTTCTAAGAAGTTCTTCCTCGGTAGGTAACTTGGATCTGTCCTCTACCTCTCCCTATCCCTGGTCAGGCACAGCCAATGGAGAATTTTCTATTCCTTTTTTTTTTTTTTTTTTTTTTTGGTGGAGGCTGGGGTATAGAGATACATAATTGGTGTTGAAACCAATACCAACATCATAATGAGACTTTTCTGAGATCATTCCTTTCAGAACAGATATTTTTGGCAGTTCCGTAATTCCACAGATCCAATAACCTATTTTTATTTTTACTAAGTAAAAATACAAAGTCCTATTTAGAAAAAGAAGTTCCAGTATTTCATCTCTTAGCTACACCAAAAAAAAAAAAAAAAAGTCTTTACAAAGAAGAAAAAGTCAGAAGGAAGAGAAATAAGGCATTCTTAGCTCTACTGATACAGCTCCACTTTTGGTTCACATGTCATGTCATTTCAGTCAAGAAGGTTTTAGATGGCATCGACATGTAACATAACATTGGGTAAGGAGAGGAGATCCTAAGGGGCAGAATGATTCCGTCTATGGAGTGGCTGGCGGGCCCTGAGCTGCCGAATGTTGATATATTCAGGAATAAATAACAACCACGCACAACAGATGTGGCAGATGGCAGCTCGAAATCGGGCAGCCGTGGGCTCAGACGTCACCGTGCTGCCCGTTCATGTTAACTTAGTGATGGGAGAGCCCTGGGACGGCCCCAGCTCCCGCGTCTGTAAGGCCAGTGAGAGTCCGCACAGCCAGGACGCCTGTCGCCTGTCGGGGGCTAAGGAGATGGAGTGTCTGGGCTCCGCCCGCCCCTTCTCACCCTCGGCTCTGCGGAGCGGGCGGGCTCAGTCTTCCAAGTGGCCAACTTCCAACTGTCTCTATTTTCTCCTCTCCTCCCAGAAACTCCAGGCGCAGAGATTTACCAACGACGAGCCCTTTTGGTCCTGTGTCTGCTTCTGCGAGGGCCTGCGAGGGCCTCCGCTAACTCCCTGGGGAAGGGCAGTTAAGGCTGAATATGCTCCTTTAAAAAACCTTTTGGGCTCCTTTCTTTTTCTGGTTTCAGTTCCCAAGCCTGCGGCTCACCCGCTCTTCCCCAGGCACCAGGGTGCTGTGATTTCTTGCTGAGCCCTTTCCAAGATGGTAAGGTCATCTCCTCTCTGCTCCTCCTTACCCAACACATCCCCGCTCCAAATGCTAGGCCCTGTGTTTTAATAGCTCTACCTCCTGCACCGAAAAGACGGGATTTATTTGTGACCAAATAAAGACTTTGAGGATCTGCCACCCCTCACAGCACTGCGAGGCCTCCCTGGAAAGCCAGTTCTTCTCATGACACTGGGCTGTTCCCACCCCCCCGCCCTGCCCATGCCTCTCCTGTGCCTAAATCTCTTCGAATCCATCTGGGTTCGCCTCCCGGCCTGTCCACCAGCATAGCCTCAGGGTCGAGCCCAGTTCCTGGCACCAAAGGCAGATACCTACAGGTGCTGCAGAGTGACCACGTGATGCTTCCTGCTAGAGTTTTTCTTCCCCTTCTAGAGACTTCTTGCTTACTCTCCAAGACCATGCTTGCACGTTACTTCCTCCAGGAAGTCTTCCTTGAATCCCTTGGGTCTTCCGAGTTTTCCCTTCCTAGCCTCCTGGATTCTTCATTTGGGCACTAAGCATGTTGTAGGTGCTTCGCAGGTGTATTTCCCTGTTTGTGAACTTGTAGGGAGCAGAGACTGTGTCCTCATCTTCTTTGTACCCCTGTGCTTATGTACCGGGGCACATTATTTGGCCTACAGGAATACAGGAGTTGACGTCGGATGCTCTTTGGAGGGGCACTGCGTTTCCTAAATAACGGACGCTTCACCTTACTTGAGTGGTAAAATACCCTCGCCTTGAAGCAGGAAAGGGAGAGAGGCTTATCAAAAAGAGGATCAATATTCATAGGTTAATCATTAGCTTTCAAACAGGATCAAAAAAAATCTTCATGTTTTTCAATTGTATGCTTTCAGGAGCAGGTCTGGGTGCTCTCGTGCCTGGGGCTGGTGGCCTCTTCCAGCTTCATGGAGGCTGAAGGGGTGCTCCTCTTGACAGGGCATCTGGTTCCCCAAGTAATGACACAGACCTGCGGGTTACTCTCCCCAGAAGACGCCGAGGATACCACAACCTGGGGATCCTTGAGGCCAAACCCTACCATATGTGAGGCATTTGGGGTGATGAGATGAGCAGGGAGCAAGGTTACTCTTATTTCTAGAGCTGGCTTCTCTCAGATAAATCTTGTCCTCTAGGACTATACTCACCATTTCTTCATCTTTTAATTTAGTTAAATCAGCATCTATTGAGCCCTTGCCAGGGGCTGTGATACTGTGGGAAATTGAAAGATGAAAAAGACTGACCCTAAAGGAAAACCAGCAGGATTAAAACATAATGGGAACCCCCAAATAAAAACCTTTATCATGCTATAGAGATAAAATTGAATTCAAAGAGCGTATCAAACCCCTCCAAGGAGAAAGGAGTTGTGCCACATGCTGGAGTGGAGTGAGGACCACTCCACTCCACTTGGAGTCCCGAAGTGGTCCTCCAAGAACTTGTTGTGCAGAAGTAAGTACCCTTCCAGAGCAAGCCCTTGGCACCAAGTGGGATAATTACACATCCCTACCCTATTCACCCCTCACAAGGCCCCTAAGATCCCTGAGGGTTAACAGAATGAACATCGTGGAGCCTGGCCCAGGGACATTCCCTGAAATCTGACATGCCATCTTTCCAGGTAGGAGGTGGCCCTATCAGGCTGGAGTTCCTGAACCGAACACGCTTCCAGGAGAACAGATGGCTCCAGGCCCTTCCATGCAGGTTCTCATGGGGAGAGGTGCTTTGGAGTGCTCTGTCTAGGCGGAGAGGACTGGGAGATGCCTGGATAGAAGGGGCTGGAGGATCCTAGGATACAGGAAGCTGGGTGTACCTGGATGGACGGAGGGGTCTCGAGGACTTTAGGATGGGAGGAGCTGAGCACACCTAGGTGAAGGAGGCTGGCGGACCCTAGAATGGAGGGAAGTGTACCTGGGTGGAGGGGTAGGCCTGGATAGACGGTCTGGACACGCCAGGATGGAAGGGGCTGGGGGATACTGGCTCCCGGGGCCGCGGTCCTTGGTGTGGGATCGTGTGCCCCTTGGCTGCTGGCTAAGGGCCCGCCCCCCCCCCCCAACCTCGGCCCCGCCACCCACCTGGGCATGCCCTGGCGTAGTCGAAGCAGCAGTCCCCCGTGAGGCGGCAGGCTTGGTCGCAGAAGCACGTCCCGTAAACCCTGTCCAACCTCCAGCCGCGCACGAAGCAGGCGGCGTCCCGGCCCGGGCAGCAGCGCCCCGCCTCGGCGCAGCCTGCAAGGGTCCCCGGCCACAGCCGCGCCAGAGCGCACAGCGCCATCCACAGGGTCCTCATGGCCAGCGCTCCGGCGGCGCCTGCCACGCCGCAGACCTTCGGGAGAGTGCGGAGCTGCTCGGAGAGCGGCCGGCCTGAGCAGCCCGAGCGGCCGGCGACGCGCAGCCCGGCCCGGCCCTGCCCCGCGCCCTGCCCCCGCCCTCCGCACCGCCCCTCCCCAGTCCTGGCGGCGCGCCGCTCCGGGCGCGGGCGGGTGCTACGGCTGCCCCCTCCCAGGTGGGGAGGGCGCCTCGCCCCGGGGCGCCCTGCAATCAGCGCTCGGGGCACCGGCCCCCCGGCCGCTGCCAGCCCGCCCGCGGCCCTGCGCCCCTCGCCCGCGGGACCGCCCCGGGAGAGAGCCGAGCAGCAGGTGCTCGGGGATCCCCGCGACCCAGGGAGCGTCGGGGCCGCCAGCAGCTCGGCCAGGGCGGCCACATTTCCTGGCTCCAGTCTCTGCTTCCTAACGCCTGGGGTCCCGTTCATGAGTGGGCAATTTACTCTCGAGCCTGGAGACGAATAGCGCTTGGCGCGAAGCAAACGGGTCTCCGCCGCCCAGTGTGAGCGGGTCACCCTGTCTTCGCCCAGGAAAACTCATACCGTATTTTTTTCCGGGACACCAGTCCCCGCGGGCCACAGAGGCCCCTTAGAAGCAAGGAAATAAGACCAAAGCGGCATCCTTTCTTTGCTACATTTTACGATGAGATTTTCCTGGCCCAAGAAAGTGCCACTTTGCTTCACTGAAGAGGCAGTTGATGAATGTTAAGGAAAGGATAAAAAAAAATAAACTGTGCTCTGCTTTCTGTTAAAGCAGATTTCCCCAAACAAACCCTGCTTAATGATATTCTAGCAATGAGTCCCGCTTTAATAAAGCGCTCGTCTAACTCATACATTTCCTTCCCCCTTTCTCTCCAAACGTATTACATTTTCTGCACCTCACTCTTTTTGTTAACCAAAAATTACCCTGGAAGTTTCATTTTAATTTATGTTCTTAAATCGTTGAGACTATTACGGTTTTGGTGAGAAACCAGGAATATGAAATTTTCTGTATCTGTGAACCTAAGATGTCTAATGAATTTCAGAGACTACATTTTTTTCCCTTTTTCATGCGAACACTTCTTATAGAGGACTTTCCTTTACTCTTTAGAGAGACAATTAACAAAAAAAATTTTTTAAATCCTTCACTATAACAGTAGTAAGACAATAAAAAATAAAAAGTTGTGAAATGAAAAAGATTTCGTATATTGTAAGAATTGTATCTTATGAACTTTAAGAAAAACACATTCTAAAGTCAAAAAGAAATTCTTTCTTGGTGATTATTTATACAAATAAATCGCAGGGTTGGAAATTCATATTTGTTTTACTCTTTAGTTAAGTCTTTCTTAGTTTAGCAATTTAAATAATACATACTTTTTAAATGTTTTATATTTTAAGTTCTTGGTAGTTGGTACTAAATAACTTTGTCGGCAAATTACACCCTCTGCCTTTTACCTGTGTTGTTGGTTTTATTAGCAGCTTTGTACTAACTTATTCATGTAATTTATCCCCCGCTTCTTCCCTAAGGCTGTCTCCTTTACGGAATGCCTTTAGCTGGAGACAGATTCTGTAATGCCATAGGAATCTGGAATTGTTCCAGAAAAATGTAAAGGAAAATGATCCACTAAGTTCATTTTCAGGAATAAAATATGAAACGAAGTGATATGGGGAGTGGGAAGAAGATGACCTCTGGTTTAAAAGGATTAAACACATAGTGTCAAAGGTCTGCTCAAATACCTTCCCCCACCCTCAACTGCCCTTTTCCTTATGCCTAGACAAAGCCAAAACCAGAAACCAAAAACAGAAAGTTGGGGGTCTGTGCTCGGGAGGTTTGGGTCTGTTTCTGATTCCTGACAGGTCACCTCAGTGTCCTTGCTTCCAACACCGAACGCTACACCTTTTCAGAATGATGTGAGATGTCTACAGAAACAAGGCATATGTGTAATTTGAGCACAAAGTGGACACTAATATCTACTAGTGTCCTAATATCCGCCCCCCACCTCCCACTCCATAATTTAAGCCTAAAACCAAGTAAAAGATAAACTTGGTTTTAATCATGTGCAAAGTAGAGGCAAGCACAATGTGAAAAAGATGTCAAGGAAGAAAACCACAAATACATGATGACTACTCAACGCCAAACATAAAAGGGAGCTTGTCTCTGATAAGTAACATTGAAAAAAAAATTCATGGTGTCAAGTTAAAGCTTGCACTGGCTTGCAAACGTCAAGATAAGGCTCCCCTAGCAGACCTAAGCAAGATGGGACAAAGTAAGGGGACACTGGCATTTAAAGCAATGGAGTCCACATCTTACTGGAAAATTGGGTACAGTCAAATGTAACAATCTGTCACTTTGTTTTCCGTGTCTTGTAGGTGTTTGGAGAACAGGAGTCGTCTCAGTGATCATGTGGCTGAATATAGGAAGTCATCAAATGCACCTTAAAAGTCACCCTTTCTTCTGAAGTGTTGTCTTTGGAAGCTGTCCAAGATTGGTAAAATTACAGAGGGGAACAGGGGCCTTTCTGTTCATCACATTCCAGAATGCAGTAATTTTAAAGGACAGCCACATATATGATCTCATTCAACCTTGCATAACTGTGAGGAAAATATTGGCACCCCCATTTAGCAGATGACAGAGATTAGCCACGGAGCTAATTAGTGACAAAAGGGGACTAGAACTAAAATTATTCCTTCCAAAACATTACAGAGTTCTTCCCATTACTTCAAGCTTGCTGCTGGTAGGGCAATGGTAATGGAAAGTAGAGACGACTAAGATTAAATGCTTATACTAAATACTGTAACTAGTATATGAGGAAATGAAAATACAGATCACTTCCTGAAGCGCTTGGATACATTAAAATGTAAGCTGGATCGGGGGTTATTAAAGGCATCCAAAATGCTGTGAGGGAGGTGGAGGGACTCTCTTGAGGTTGACGAACAGAGCAGTTGATGCTGAGGCTGGTTCGGGGGCGATTGTCCGAGGCAGAGCACTGCATGGATATCGATAGCATCATATTTTGTTGAATACCAGACACTTTCGACTGTAAGATCACCATTACCTTACGCAACCCTAAAATCCGGTACGTAAGACGTAAGGAAAAAACTACCGTCGAATAATAAGTTATAGTGCATATTTATGCATGGACTGCAGGATTGTCTTAGTCTGCTTGGGCTGCTGTAACAAAAAACCATACCCTGGGTGGCTTAGAAACAATAGAAATTTATTTCTCTCAGTTTTGGAGGCTGGGGGGTGCAAGGTCAAAGGGTCGCAGATTTGGTGAATGGTGCAGGCCTGCTTTCTGGTTCACAGACAGCACCTTCGAGCTGTAACCTCACATCCAGAAGGGGGTGGGAGCTTTGTGGGGTCTTGCTTATAAGAGCACTGATCTCCTTCACAAACGCTCCACCCTCAGGACCTACGCACCTTCCAAAGGCCCCATATCCTCACACCGCTGCCTTGGGCAGTAGGTTCCAACATATGGATTTGAGGGGGGCGTAAATGTTCAGTCCGTTGCAAGACTGGATCTCGGTTTTAGAGACGTGAAACTGAGAGAAAATGTGCATCTTAGAATTAATGAAGAATTGGAAGAGATAGCACTTTCATCATTACATTTTGTAGCATGCTTTTCAGTTCAGCCTGTAAGGCCGATGTTGTTAAATTTCTCTTTTCGTGGAAGGGGGCTCCCCAGTAGTCCATGGGCGCACGCCCAGCTCTCTCCGCAGAACCAGCACTGCTTGTTTGGCTATAGACTCTCCCTTCCTGTGGCTCAGATGTTCCTCCAGGCTGAGGACCAAAAATGGGAAAGAAATGCTCCTTTTCTAAGGAGACTGAGGTCCAACGGAGATGCCGGACATATAAAGTTATCGCCGTGTGTTGGGATGAGAGTGGTTCTGAATGGGAGTCCTGGGGGGTGTTGGAGACACTGGAGTTGGCCAGACAAGTGGGAGATTGAATTACAATGAGTTCTCAGTTAGAAGGATTAGGAGGGGTTATAAAAGTCCTAGTCATACAAGACGAGGATCGGGTCCCTATCCATCCCTTCACTTTCTTCCTGGAAAGTGCAGATTCAGCCACTAGGAAAAGACTGAATACTTTTGGGGAAGGTCCTGCCCTCATAGGCTGAAACATATGCATTTAAGAATGCCAAAAATGCAGGTAAGTATCCAAAGAAACTTGTTTCAGATTGGAGTATACAATATACCTTGAGCAATTCTCCCCTTCCACCCTTCCACCAAGTGGTCAGGAACACCACTGCCAAGATTTATGCTGCCAGTTTTGCATCTTTGACGGTATCAAAAATAAACATGGAGTGGATGGGACACCTGGGTGGCTCAGTAGGTTAAACGTCTGCCTTCGGCTCAGGTCACGATCTCAGGGTCCTGGGATCGAGCCCTGCATCAGGCTCCCTGCTCAGTGGAGAGCCTGCTTCTCCCTCTTCCTCTGCTACTCCCCCTGCTTGTGTGCTCTTTCTCTCTCTCTCTGTGTCAAATAAATAAACAAAATCTTAAAAAAAAAAAACAACACATGGAGTAGATAAGGAAGTGGTAAAGAAATTCATTGGTTGCCCCCAAAATATTTGTTCTTCCCTTCTTTTTCTAAAGCCCCAGATTTTGGCTTATGGAGAGAGTACCCCTTCCCTCCATTGTGTGACAGCAGCTCTTTTTGGGTGGATGAACCCCCTCCTAGCTCTAGGGATGGGCTCTAGGGTTAATTCCACCCTCAGCCTAGGGACCAATCCAGGGATCAGCCCAATCAGAGCTCCAGCGTCGGGATGCTTGCTCCATACATGATGGGGTTTCACCTTCACCCTTACTGGATGTGAATGAGGACGCAAAGTGGCCTAAGAGAAGCCAGCCGGAGATCGTAGCCAACAAGCCCAGGAAAGCTGAGCCAGGAGTCACAGGGCTTGGACTGGATGGCGCCTGAAGTCACACTTCCCCTTTGCAGTTCCCTGCGCCAAGTCCTTCTTATTTATGCCTTTTTTGGTTGGGATTTCTGTGGCTTAAGACAAAAGCTCCCAACAGAGATACCATGGAGAGTGAAGAGCTCAGATTTTAAAGAGAAAAGTAGATTCGAGCTGTGGCTCTATCACATGCTAGCTACGTAACGTGAGGAAATTACTGTAAACCCTTCAAGCCTCAGCTTCCTGATCTATCAGGTGGAGAGTCTGCCTGGTAGAGTTCTTAACATACAACAATGAGTCGGCAATCAACGGTGATCATATTGTTCTCTGGACTTTCACACAAACGGCGTGCTTCATTATGAGTAATAACGTGTCTTTACATAAACTGTTGTGTCAGGCAATACGGTGGGATTAAACCAGCTCTGTCCTAGGAGTCCAAAGACCTGGCTTCTGGAACCAGAAGTGCGTGGTCTGGGGTAGTACTTTTAGGCTCTCTGGATCTTAATTTCCGCCATATATTGTGATGGTGTGAGCCAAGAGAATCTCCACGGACACTTCTAGCTTCAATATTCTAATATTTAACTTAAGGAGCAGTGTTAGTCATGAGAGAGAGGTCTCACTTGCTGTCTTTGACCCTCAGAGCAGGCCGCAAGCAGCGGCTGAGAAAGTCATCACACGGAGCCCAAGTCTCTCCCAGCTGAGGTCAGAGGAGCTAATGTGGAGACAGACAGTTCTGCCCACAGTTTAATTACAAGTTCATCATAGAGGCTTGCGTGGATGCGTGTAAGTCATGGTAATTATTGAAGAGCGCTGTGGCTTTGAAAAAGTCCAATTTAGGAAGCAGGAGCGGGGATTATAGTCTTGTCTCTATAACTCACTGGCTGTATGTATGCCTTTAAGGAAAGTATTTCATTTCTCTGTGCTCCAGAATCTCAGCTACGCAAGGAAGGGACTTGAGAAACTCTAGAAGGTCTCCAGCAGATCTAACACTGGTTCTGTGACTGTGATCTTCTAGTGTACGGATAGACAAATTATGACAATTTTTGTACAGCCTGTGGGCTAAGGGGAAAAAAATCCTAAAAATTATTTTGCGTCCGGTGAAGAGGAAAAGAATTTCAAATTTCAGTGTCCACAAATAAAGTTTTATTGGCACACAGCCGTGCCCATTTGCTTACATATTGTCTAGGGCTGCTCTCCTGCTACAAAGGCAGGGCTGAGGGGTTGCAGCATATAGAAACTACACGGCCTGTAAAACTGAAAATATTTACTGCCTGGGCCTTTGCAGAAAATATCTGGCCGACCTCTAGTCTATACATCTGTTCTAAAATTCTGTGAACTAATGTCCATTAAACACTTTGTAAACTCCATAGCATTCATCCGTATGGAAGGGGTTCATATAAAATGGAATTCTGAAATTAAATGGCACAGCCAGAAAGCTCATGCCCCGCAAGCATTGTTTACGACGGGCAAAGCTATGGAGAGCGCCAAGTTAAGCCCGCGCTGCTAAGGAATACTGGGGAACTGTAAGCAAAGCTTACAAAATGAGAGCGAGAAAATCATCTGGATGACATTAAAGAAGTCATGTAATTTGCTCCTTTTACGGTAAAATAACCTCCTCCGATCCACAGCAGGGATCTTTATAGCAAATTGTTCTTGCTTCCTACATTCAAAACTCCCACTTAGCCGGTGCAGGGCACAAAGCCCTGAGGAGTGCCTGCCGCATGACAAGCCGGACAGAAATGTGCCCCTTCAAGGCAGAGGAATGTTCCTACTCCATTTGGTTCTAGGAAGTGGGAAGTGAGTGTGCTCCCTGACTGCCCAGCAGCCCTGCGTGGGTGTGAAGTCGGTCCACGCTGCATATTATGACTTTGACCTTGATCCTAGTCATTTGCTTGAGAGAAGACATGTTCTTTGCACGCTAGACCTCCAGATACTCTCCCCTCGTAGGAAATTATGGAGCTGCCATTTATAAAGGACTATTTGGTTCCAGGAGCTACATTAAACACTTCATGTATCTTATTTTGTAAAAGCTTATGAAGCCGAGTATTACTATTTATTTTTGACAGTTAAGGAAATCGTAGCTTGATGACGTTAAAAATCTTGCCCGAACTAGAGAGATTCAAACCCGTTCTGTGCACTTTAAGCAGTCCACATTTTTTTTTTCTACTCAGAGCTAATTATATAATCAACTACTGGATTTCTGTTAAAATTTCATAGGCTCTTTATGATAAATATCTTGAGAAAAAGCACATAGTTTGATCATTAAAAAAACTGAGGACATTAAACCATGTGGTATAATTTTCTATTAGCAGTTCCTTAAATTTTCTTTTCTTAGTTACAAACTCTTCTTGTGATGAGAACTTTTGAGATCTACTCTCTTAGCACCTTTCAAATATACAACATGCATTGTTAACTGTAGTCACCACACTGTACGTTAGTTACAGCCCCATGACTTATTTACTTTCTAACTGGAAGTTTGTACCTTTGACGCCCTTCATCCATTTTGCACCCCCCCCCGCCCCCACCCTCTACCTCTGGTAACCACCAATCTGTTCTTTGTATCTGTGAGATCGGTTTCTCTTTTTGTTTTTAGATTCCATGATATGTGACATCATACGGTATCTGCCTTTCTCTGTCTTATTTCATTTAGCATAAGGCCCTCAAGATCCTTCCATGTTACAAATGGCAGGATTTCCTCCTTTTTTATGGCTGAATAATAGCCCATTGTAGATACATATGTGTATGTGTATATACACACATATCACGACTTCTTTATCTACTCATCCATTGATGGACACTTAGCTTGTTTCTATGGCTTGGCTCTTGTAAAAAAGTCTGCAGTGAATGTGGGGGTGCAGAGATCTTTTCTAGTCAGTGTTTCCATTTCCTTCAGATAAATACTGAAAAGTAGAATTAATTACTGGATCATACAGTAGTTCAATTTTTAAACTCTTGAGGAACCTCCATACTGTTTTCCAGAGTGGCTGCACGAGTTTCCATTCGCACCCACAGCACACAGGATTCCCTTTTCTCCACATCCCCATGAACACTTATTATTTCTTATCTTTTTGATAACAGCCAGGTGTGGGGATATCTCACTGTGGTTTTGATTTGCATTTTTAACAGTTCCTTAAATCCTGGGACGCCTGGGTGGCTCAGTCGGTTAAGTGTCTGCCTTCAGCTCAGGTTATGATCCCAGGGTCCTGGGATCGAGCCCTGCATCGGGCTCCCTGCTCAGCGTGGAGCCTGCTTCTCCCTCTGCCTCTGTCCCTTCCACTGCTTGTGTGCTCATGCTCTCTCTCTCTCTCAAATAAATAAATAAAAATCTTCAAAAAAACAAAACCCAGTTCCTCAAATGCTTAAACATTTAATCAGTGATAGAGCATCTTGAGCTGGGGGTTGGAAGAACAAGACTTTGGTTTGTCTTCTGCTACTTTCTACTTGTGCTTACGCTCGAGGCGTCTCAATTCTCCCCATCTATAAAACAGGCCATGAGGTCTATACTGATGACACGACAGGGCTCTGTGCAAAAGTGCTTTGTAAACACTTATTATTATTTCTTCGTCGTTGTTGGATTCTTTTTAAATATATATACTGAAGTTTTTATATCAAGATGGTAATTAATAATATTCTAAGAATTAAATAGGAGCATGCCTCAAAGACTTAAGTAGATGTAAATACAGTCTTTGTACATGCTCTTGGCTTCAAAATGTAATTTTTAAGAAAAAAATGATGCCTTTTTTTTAGTAGGCTTAAAAGGATAAAATTATTATCACAAAGAACAACTATTTTCTAACTTTGTGTAAGATGCTATGCGAAGAGAATGGCACAGCCACAGTGACAAACCCTCTAGAAGTCCGCACTTCAGTGGGATGCAGCAAAAGTTTAAATTCCATGCCCACATACCACGCTGCTCACCCATCTGGTTATAACCACCAGAAATATTTCCCACAAGTCTCCGTTTGCAGTCTTCCAAGAATCACAGAGGATGCTGGACCCAGCTTAGCAGTAGTCTCATGTCCAGCAATTACCACCTCTGGCTACTCCACTTGCAAGCCGCTGACAAATCGGAAAGACCCGCCGGCTCTCTCCCCTACCCTAGAGCTGTTCCGATCAACAGCGCCATCTGCTGGCTGACACCAGGAACTGAACTTCCTCAGAGCTGGCTAAGACCAGCTGTCCCTCCCCCTATTTCTGTATCTCTCAGTTCACAATTCAGTTCATTCCGTTTTAGGAAATTGTTCTTTTACATATATGCACACATTCTCCTTCATTCCTAGATTAGTTTTCTAGGACTGCACTAACAAAGCACTACAAACTGGCTTAAGCAACAGAAATTTGTTGTCTCACAGTTCTGAAGGCCAAAAGTGTGAAATCAAGCTGTCCGTAAGTTGGTTCCTTCTGAAGGCTGTGAGGGAAGGATTTGTCCCAGGACTCTCGACCTGGCTTGTAGATGGCCATCTTCGTGTCCACATGGTGTTCTTCCTGTATGCGTGTCTCTGTGTCCAAATTTCCCTTTTTATAAAATGAGACACCAGTCATAATGGATCAGGGACCACCCTGAAGACATCCCCTTTCTTTCTTTTTTTTTTTTTTAAGATTTTATTTCTTTATTTGACGGAGAGAGAGACAGCCAGCAAGAAAGGGAACACAAGCAGGGGGAGTGGGAGAGGAAGAAGCAGGCTCCCAGCGGAGGAGCCCGATGCGGGGCCCGATCCCAGAACTCCGGGATCACGCCCTGAGCCAAAGGCAGACACTTAACGACTGAGGCACCCAGGCACCCCGCTCTTTTTTTTTTTTTTAAAGATTTTATTTATTTATTTGAGAGCGAGCGAGAGCTTGAGGGATGGGGAAGCGGGAGGAGGGGCAGAGGGAGAGAGAGAAACAGACTACCCGATGATCAAGGACCCCAATAAGGCCCTCCATCCCAGGACTCCAAGCACATGACCCGAGCTGAAGGCAGATGTTTAACCGACTGAGCCACCCAGGCGCCCCTAAAGACCTCAACTTAACTAATTACATCTATGACATTATTTCCAAATAAGGGGTACATCTGAGGTTCTCAAGAACCTCAGTAGATGAATGTGGGGGACAAAATTCAACCCATAACAATTTCCTTCCTCCTTCCTTCTAACTTGCTCAAATACCTCAAGGCAATCTTTCATCTCATTCTCTCTTCTGTGCCTTCTCCTACCTCCCTTGTCAGCCTGTAAACTATCCTACATATAACGGGAGCATGTAAGAGTGGGCAAGTGTAGGAACAAGAAGGCCATGTACTTTGAAATGTAACTTGACCTGGGTAGAGGTGTGAGCGACTCCTAGAACCACTCAAGATCTCTCTTCAGAAGACGGTTCCACACTCCCTCTATTTAAACCAGTTTGTTTTCTCTTCCTTAAGCACCAGCACTCAAAGTATTTCCTACACAGCATTTTTCTCTTTCAATCCTTAATATTCAAACTGTATTACATTCTGTTATATTTTCAGTGTCGATATGTCGGTAGTATTTTACCTGTTACAAAAAAAATTAGAATAAAAGTCCTTATGAGATGGCAACTAAATACTCCCCCTGCTAAGTCATCACTACAGTTCTTGTTCTTTAAGTATTTATGAGTAAAAGTTAAATGCTGGGCATTGTGGTAGATGTGGGAGATACAAACATGTGAGTGATGATGTCTGCTATGAAAAACTATGCAATCTAAAGGGGCAGACAGACATAGCTAATGCTCTAAGTCTTAGAATGGTCGTATTTATAAGATGATATGGCGGCACAGAAGATGGAATGGTTAATTAAGCACTAATTCAGAAGTCATCAGCCCCTGTCCATCCAATAAAGGACAGCATTCTTGGTGAAGGTAAAATGATTGAATGATGAGAGAGAAAGTCTGGCATGCAGAAGAGAAGGACATGTTAGCACATTGAGGGCAAACTGGAAAGTAGATGGTGGATATAGGTGGGAGAGCAGATGAAAGAGTCTTTGAGCAGTCTTCCGTCCAAAAACTGGCCTCCGTCTACTGTTGTGGATTAATTTGAAGTGGTTAAAGGCCCAAGTATGTCAAAGTGATGGATGCCATCTTTGACCTCAGGGACATACACATTGCCCGGTGGAAGCGAATGAAGTATTTCTGAACTTGCTTTAAAAATGGCAATTCAAGCCTCTTCATCAATTTACAAGGTCATTATAATCATCCAACCAATGGATTGTTGACACACTATTTCGTCTACCCTGCAGATAACTATTAAGAGCTGCAGCGTGACCCGCCATCCAGAGCAACTTTTCATTTTCTCGTGGTAGTTAGTTTCACAACATTTTCACTCGTACCAATTCTCACAGCTTGTTTGGGACGGAATTATTTCAGCCCTTGCCATGTACTCACTGAGCTGAAACCTGCACACGCTCATCAGCAGGCTTTAGAATTATTTCTTTGAAAAGACAGTCTCGGAATTCCGATTTTCATTAGATCCATTTGATTGTGTTATCATAAGCCAGGAGGAGCGTGCTTGTTCTGTGTGTCGTCTATGACACCGAGATCTGGTCGAGATCTTGCACATAGGATCCTTCGTTACCACTGATTTTTCACTTTTACTTCTCATTAATTAATATGAGGTGAACATATTCATCAGCCAAGTTGCTCCAACCAAATCCTACCCCCACTCTGGAATTACTTCCTGTCCCCCAAATAGCGGGGCAGACCCAAGAAATCTCTTAAAGCTGAGAGAATTAGAGGTCATCTCATCCAACCATATGCTTTTACAGTCAGGTAGCTGAGGCCAGAGAAGTCAGAGGACTGATAAGATTATGCAAGATCCAAACCAGAACCCAGGTCCCTAGCTACTCAGTTCAGCTATTAGTTTTTCCCATTACAAAAAAAAAAAAAAAAGAAAGAAAAGAAAAGAAAAAGAAAAAGAAAAATCTGTTCCCAGGGCTCCTGGGTGGCTCAGTCGGTTAAGCATCTGACTCTTGATTTTGGCTCAGGGCATGATCTTGGGGTCCTGGGACCAAACCCCACGTTGGGCTCCGTGCTCATCAAGGAGTCTGCTTGAGATTCTCTCTCTCCCTCTCCCTCTGCCCCTCTACCCTGCTCTCTCTCTCTTCCTCTAACATAAGTAAATAAATCTTTAAAAACAAAAATCTGTTCCCCACTTCTCTCTTCATGTAAGCCCCATTAAGGATTTTGATCCTTATCTAAAAAGATATGACATCAACTGAAGGATTTTAAGCCGGAGTGAGCATGACCTGGTTAGGATATATTTTTAAAAATCCCCCGGTGGCAGGAAAAGGATGGCCTGGAAGGAGCATTGTCACAAATACGTACTATGGAGTTTGCCACGATCACAACTCTGAAGTGACCCCATGTGCCTCCTGAAGCCCACCCGCCCTGGGCACAGCTCTGTGGCCCTGAATGGACCCCTCACCGCAGGGCAACCAGTCAGCAGCCATGACAGAGTCTGCCCAAATAGAGACGTGCTGGTTTACTATTCTCTCTCCGAGATTCTGATTGTGTCATCTGGGATAGGACACCAAGAATCTCTATGTCTCATGAAACCCCAAAGGATTTCAATGATCAGTCAGAAAACAAAAGAATGAAAAATTATTTTTCTAAGGAGAGAAGAAAAGAAGCAAGCAAGAAAGGAAGGGAAGGAGGGAGGGAGAACTTTAGGGACGGTACCCTCACTGTTTAGAAGCCATGGCCAGCCCTGGTGTATGTTTTGTTGACTTGCTCTACAGAGGGACGGTTTTCCGAACTGTGTGTGTGTGAAAAGTGGAGGCTAAATGCACCACCAAGAAGAGAAGCAGAGAGACGCCATCTGCACGGGGAGAATCTGCTCTTCTAACAGAGGATTCACTAATAGTAGAAACACTTTGTTCCTGTTTCAAGTTTAAATTATAGCCACAGCGATACTGAGAACTTGATGAAAGGATCGTTCAGGTCAACTTCAAAGTGGGGCTGAGACTAGGATCTGTCAGCGGAGGGCAAGCCCCACCTCCCCTCACCTCCTTGCAGACCCGCCCAGGGCCGGACGACAAACACGCCCCCTCACTCTGCGCGTTCTCCTGGGGACTGAACTGATGGACTCAAGATGGGGAGACTTCAAACACGCTGCATTTTTGTGTTTTTCTTTTCCCTTCGTCCCTGACTTATTTCTTTGTGTCTATTTACTCTGTAGATCTCTCTCTCTCTCTCTCTCGCTCTCTTTTTCCCCCCCAAGAATCTAGGATGAAAAGTCCTCAAAACCAGAAGCTATCTGGCTGTCGTGCACACAGGGTGTGAATCCGTGACTCACAAATTCATCCCTGGTTGTGAAGTAGTGATGTGCCTTTCTTCTGGAGCGTGGGCCCCCGCTGGGGGCTGGGAGCTAACATCTTCCGAGATGAACATTGAATCATTTAGGCTTCTGAGAATCGCTTTCATTTTATTTTTAAGAGGACTTCAAGGATCCCTCAAGGACCCTTCTTTTTCTTCAGAAAAATACGTTTATTTTAATATCTTAGATACCAGTAAGCCTAAACCAATACCAGGCAGATCAGATGAAACGAGCATCATAATTATCAAAGTGCTATTTCAATTCTGGGCTTCTGAGGTCAACATTTCAGAAAGAGCACTTCCCTCCTTTACGAATAACAGCAAAGGAACAATTGTGCTTTGTTTTTGCTGCATGCAAAGCATTTTTACATTCTCTGGGGCGAAACTTTCTAGAGCTCTGCACCGGAAACAGGGCATGTGTCATATTCTCTCCAGGGTACAAAGACAGGAAATGGAGACTCAGAGAGGTTAAGTGATCCACGGAAGAAGGTAGCCTCTGGGACAGGACTAAGGCCCAGTCTCTGTTCCACACCCGCCACCACTCCATTCCCACAGAGAAAGAAATTCCTCTCCTGGAATTTACTTTGCTGCCCACATGCACCTTGCTTAAGATGGTGCTGGGGAAGAAGTTGGAAGCTCTCTGAAAGGGATTTCCAGTAAAATTGTATCCATTATATTTAATATTTATTAGAAATTTTAATATGTGTATGCTGTTTCGATCCAGTGAATCCTAATCTTTGATAACTCACTATGGAATACATTTTTAACCTTTACAGTCTTAGAGTCACAGGAAATCTAAATGTTTACACCTATATGCCTATTCTTATTCTAGAAGATTATGATAGACTGGTTAATGAAACTTCCAAGCATCACGAGATAATAGGATAAAATCCTATGGGAGAAGTGGGATGGAAATACAAGTTCAAGGAGGCAAAGGGACTTTGCAAACTTCCCACCATTAGAGAAGAGTTTTTCCATGTATTACAAATGGATGACAGCATTTGTACAATAACGATGGTATTTGTAATTCAGCAGATATATTTAAAAGAGTAATATAATAGTATTATTTTTAAGTATCGGTGTTTATACGACAATGGAAATTGCATCATTTGCATCAAATTATATCAATGATAAAAAAATTTTAGATGTCAAATTTTTTTTAGACACAAGAGTTACAAAGTTTACAACATTTTTTGTGGGTGTGGGGGCATAAACAAATATCTTGAAAACCACTGCATTAAGCACTTGTGGCCTCAGCTGAGAGTGGGATGAACAGTGAAAGGTGTTTCTCTTAATGAACTGCTTAGTGGGAGAAAGGAACTTCAATGGAATAACACAGGCCAATCTCTTCTTTGAATAGGAGACTTCATTTTAGACTCCACTAGATCTGACTTTTTATTTATTTATTTATTTATTTATCTATTTTTAAAGATTTATTTATTTGACAGAGAGAGAGAGCCAGCGAGAGAGGGAATACAAGCAGGGGGAGTGGGAGAGGAAGAAGCAGGCTCCCAGCGTAGGAGCCCGATGTGGGGCTCGATCCCAGAATACCGAGATCACGCCCTGAGCCAAAGGCAGATGTTTAACGACTGAGCCACCCAGGCGCCCCTAGATCTGACTTTTTAAAAACCAAAAGTGAGCCAAAAGTTGTAGGACAGAGTATTGACAGAGTATTCTTAAAGGCAATGATTGGATAAAAAAAAAAATTGAACTCTTTTGTGTTTGTGATTAACTAAGTTTTGAGGGTTCAATAATCTACTTATACCAGGTTTTCACTGAAAAAACAGGCCTTTGGCTTTAATTCAGCTAGGCTGTGTGAAGGGGCTGATGAGAAACACAGAGGGCTGCCTGTAGATTAGGCCAGCCTAGGAGCCACTGCGCACATTCCCAGGAAAGGGACAGTAGGGTAAGTGCTTCTCTCATGTCCGCAGAACCTGCGAGAAGGGATCTCAGTAGCAGGAAGCCCCCTTGGTATCCTGGGGGAAGGGGGCCAGGGGTGCAGGAATGGTCCTGAAATATATCTCTTAATGAGTTAGCTGAGATTAAAAAAAAATTCATTCATATAGCCATGAATAAATATACTTACACCTATAATGAGATAGAACAGTATAAAATTTATTCCTTTTTTTATAGGAGCACTGAGAAAATTATTCATATAAATAAGTATATGAAATGGAAGATATTTTGTTACAGGAAAGTCCCTCAACTCTTTGAACTCTGTTAGAGTATTCTGTCATTTTAATGAGCAACTTACAGTTCAAAGAGGTTGTCCTTCAATTTCGTTGAAAGTAAATACTTGGAAAAACACCTGAGTTGCAAACATATGGTGTTACCTGGCCCTTAGAACCGCTCACTTTCTCCACACCAACAGCAGCACGAGCTGTCAAACCGCTTTGGGGCTGGGCAGCCCGGAGTTTCGTGAGCCCCAGGACAAAGCAGTACCGTAGGATTAGAGATGGAGGAGAGCTTTCTTCTATAAAACGGAAGAGGACAGCTATGAAAGGAGAGGTGGAAAATCAGCATCTTCCCACCTACAGGTGCCCCACTGGACAAAGACATATTAAGAAGTATATACACAAGTCCCCTCTTATCTGCGGTTTCGCTTTCTGTGGTTTCAGTTACCTGCGGTCAACCGCGGTCCAGAAGCAGATGACCCTCCCTCTGACATGTGGTCAGAAGGTCAAGAGTAGGGGCACCTGGGTGGCTCAGTCGTTAAGCGTCTGCCTTCAGCTCAGAGCCTGATCCCAGAGTCCTGGGATCGAGCCCCGCGTCGGGCTCCCTGCTCCGCTATGAGCCTGCTTCTTCTTCTCCCATCCCCCTGCTTGTGTTCCCTCTCTCACTGGCTGTCTCTCTCTGTCAAATAAATAAAATCTTTAAAAAAAAAAAGAAGGTCAAGAGTAGCCTAACACTACCTCACGATGCCTATGTCATTCTCGTCCCGTCGTCTCATCACACAGGCATTTTATCATCTCACATCATCACGAGGAGTAGGGGGAATACAGCAGAATAACATATTTTGAGTGAGCGAGAGAGAGACCACACTCCCCAAACTTCTATTACAGATACTGTTACAGTTGTGCTCTTATTGCTTATTGTTCTTAATCTCTCACTATGCATTATTTGTAAGTTAAACTTTATCACAAGTATGTACGTATAGGAAAAAACATAGTCTATCTAAGGTTTGGTCCTAACTGCTGTTTCAGGCATCCACGGGGGTGTGTGTGTGTGTGTCTTAAAACGGACCCCCCGTGGAAAAGGGGAGGACTACCGTATATGCACGTTGATGTTAGAACACCATTTTCCTAAAGCTGTCTGTGAACTGCACACTCTTGGGAAGGTTTTGCGTACCCCACTGTAAAGTGTTGGTGAGATCGTGGAAAATATATACTGGCCTGTGCCTCTGGTTCCTGGCCCAGAATTCCTGAAACTCTTGTAATTTCCCGGCTGGTAGTGACTCTGAGTGGGCTCTTGGATGACTCCTGGATGAAGGCTCATCACAGGAAAGCCTGAGCCATGATGAGAAATGTGGAATTTTTAGCCCCACCCGGCTTCTCTTGAGAAGGGAGAAGGGCTGAAAAGAGAGTTAATGATTGATCACAGCGACTCAATGAAGCCTCCACAAAATTGGCCAAGTACGGAGTTCGGAGAGCTTCTTTGTTGGCGATCATGTGGAGGTTCTGGAAGACAGGCATGCCTGGACAGGACATGGAAGCTCTGTGCCCCTTCCCACATGCCTCACCCCACACATCTCTTCTATCTGGACGCTCATCTGTATCCTTTATCAGATCCTTTTACAATGAACCGGTAAATGTAAATATGCTGTTTCCCTGAGTTTTGAGAGCTGCTCTAGCAAATTAATTGATCCCAAGGAGGAGGTCCTAGGAGCCTCCAACCTGCGGTTTGTTGGTCAGAAGCATAGGTGACAACTTGAGCTTGTGCCTGGCCTCTGAAGTGTGTGTGTGTGTGTGTGTGTGTGTGTGTGTGTGTGTAGAGGGGTGGGCAGTCTTATTGTACTGAGCCCCTACCTTGTGGAAATCTGACGCCCTCTCTGGGGATTAGATCAAAGGACACCCGGCCTGTGTCCCAGAGACTTGCTTGTGGTGGGGCAAACTCTACACATTTGATGACCGAAGTAGGGCCACACAGGGAGGAAACACATAGATGAGGTTTCCCGTTAATGTTCCAGCTTGGGGACCACTGCCCAGGTCATCCTTCAGGCTCTACCCCGTCTCCCATTCATCTGTCCTGTGAGCTCTTGTTTCTGCACCCTGTAACCTTCCCTGGCATCTGCCTGCTGCCCAATCTCCTGTGTGGTCTCTTGGCTTCACAGCAACTTTCCAAAAGGGTCAGTTCCATCCTTTTTCTCTTTTCCAACCAAGGACCTTAGAAGTCAGCTTGAGTCTAGTGCAAAACGAACAAAAAAGCAGACATTTGTTTTAAGCATACTTGGTTAGCTCCGATTAATAGCTCAAAATTGAATAAGGAGGTCATCTCAGTACCTCAGGAAGGCTCCTTTTCTAGAAAGTTATCCAAAAAGAGAAGGAGAAGAGGTAAAGCTGCTATCATAATTATGGGGCCAGGTATCAGTTATTGCTTACTTAGTCTGTGGTGAGGACCTTGCACGCATTAACTGCAGCATTCTTCATAATAGAGACATTCTGTGGTCAGTTGTATCCTCATTTTTAAAAAATTGTATCTTCATTTTGCAGAAGAGGAAACTAGGGATCTGGCAGGTTAGAATGCCTGCCTATATACGACTAACTGGTGGAGCCTGCATGAAAACCCACACTGTTCGGATTCCTGAGTCCACGGTCGTAACCAGTATGCCTCCTAGCAGCAAAGTAACACGAAGAGTAACCATTTATGGCTCACGTGAATACGAAGGATGGTTAAGGGGCAATGCTTCAGGAGTCATTGCCCCTTTATTGACCTTACCTTTCCGTGTCCTTTGCACCCTTGATCTTCCTCTTTGGGCTCTTCTCATTGTTCTTTGGGTGTACCCGTGTTTGAAGTCCCTTAAAGGCACCCATGAGTATTGCCTCATTCCTCCCAGGGTTAAAAACCTCAGTACACACTGGTCTGGTGGGCAGGGTACTCAGGGTTTGGATCTGTTTCTAATGTCACATTCCATTTCTGGACTATTTTTTTTCCCTTTGAAGCCCACACAGAGTAATTACTATCAAATAGTAAGACAAGTTCTTCAATAATTAACACCTGGAAAGAAGCCAGTCACCAAATCCAGACTCTGTGCAATTTGGTTTCGTTGAGCTGGACAAATAACGAAGAAAAGAACATTTAGTCACCGCTGGAGTATTCGGGCTTCAGTGGAGTAATACAAGCTGGACAGCAACCAAAGATAGGAGATAGGGACTGGAAGCCACAGGGAGTAACGATGTGGACAAGGGCAGCTAAACCGAAGTGACACATGAATTGGAGATGGGACATCGCAGAAAATATTACGTGGCCTGTGGACAGTGGAAGGCTTTATGTAGTTAAACCCACAGAGCTAACTGAGCTTTCAGAAGTTCTGCGTTGGCAGTCGAAAGGGGCATTTGGATTAGCTAGACCATTGTTCTGGAGCTGGTTCTATTCCAGTAGTGCAGGCTTGATGAGATGCATGGAAAATGAATGGAAAGTCCCACCTTCGCGAGTGCCATCTGCTTTATTACTTCTCAGCCTTGGTGCCTCAAATTCCCCCCACTAGTTACCCTTCTGGGTTGAAGCACTCCAGGTGCTATTATAATGTGTACTTTAATAGTATGTTACAAGATTCTAACAAGAGAGCCAATCATTTCTTTTTCATCCAAAAAAAAAAGAAAAAAGGAACCCAACTCTCCCGTTCGGTTTCCCTCTTCCACCAAACAAGCTTCATGAGCTATGCATTACTCGGTAGGAGGGGCATCCACATCATCAGCTCAGGCTCTCAATGCTCAGCAGTCCTCCCGAGCAACAGCGGCCCCAGAGTCACAGTTTTGCTCTCCCCCGGCAGGGAGAATGCGGTTGTACTCTGAAAAGCAATATCAAGTCCAGAGTTTACTACCAGTGTTGCTTAGGATTTTTGCTTTTCAAAGAAAGTCTTTCTGCAAAATTTTCTTAGCTTTGCAGAAATACGGTAGAAAAGAAAATCTACCTCCCATTTCAATAATGTATTAAATACCCCGAAAAATCACCCTCACTGGCAAGTGAGTGATTCACTGCAGTTTTTTTTTTTGAGGTGAAGTTGACATAACATAAAATTAACCATTGTTTTTAAAGATTTTATTTATTTATTTGAGAGACAGAGTGAGCGAGAGTGCATGAACGGGAGGAAGGGTAGAGGGAGAAGCAGGCTCTCCGCTGAGCAGGGAGCCCGATGCGGGGCTTGATCCTGGAACTCTGGGATCATGACCTGAGCCCAAGACAGGTGGTTACCTGATTGAGCCACCCAGGCGGCCCCCAAATTAACCATTTTAATATAAGCAATTCAGCCATCAAAGGCAGACTCAGGGCAATTTGGTTTCATTGAGCCGGCAGATAACAAAGAAAAAGAACGTTTGGTTACCACCAGAGTGTTTGAGGCTGCAGTGGGGTAATAAAAGCTAGACAACAGAGGTATTTAGTACATTCACAATGTTGTGCAACCAGTACTTCTGCCGAGTTCCAAAACATCTTCCTAACCCCAAAAGGAGATCCTCTGCGTAATAAGCAGTTACTTCTAATTCACCCTGGCAACCACCAATCCGTGTTCTGTCTCTATGGATTTTCCTCCTCTGGTTATTTCATATAAATGGAATCATATAGTATGTGACTTTTTGCATCTGGCCTCTTTCACTTAGCATAAGATTTTCAAGGTTTATCCAGGTTGTAGTATATATCAGTAGTTTATTTGTTTTTATGGCTGAATAATATTCCATTGTGTGGATATATCATATTTTGTTTATCCATTCATCTGTTGATATATCATATTTCATTTATCTGCTCATCTGTTGATAGATATTTGGGTTGTTTCTATCTTCTGACTATTGTGAAAAGCACTGTTTGAACATGGGTTTACATGTATTAGTTTGAATACCTCTTTTCAATTCTTTTGAGTATATTCCTAGGAACGGAATTATTAGGTCATATGGTAAGTATGTATTTAACATTTTTAAAAAAGATTTAATTTATTTATTTGATAGGAAGAAAGAGAACAACTGGGGAGAGGGACAGAGGGAGAGGGAGAAGCAAGTTCCCCACTGAGCAGGGAGCTCGATCAGGGGCTTGATCCCAGGCTTAACCGACTGAGCCACACAGGCGCCCCTGTTTAACTTTTTCTTTCTTTTTTTTTTTTTAATTTATTTATTTTAGAGAAGCTTGAGACAGGGAGAGAGAAAGAGGTGGGGTGGGGCAGAGGGAGAGACTCTGTGCTAAGCATGGAGCCCTACATGGGGCTCGATCTCGTGACCCTGAGATCACGACCTAAGCCGAAATCAAGAGTCGGTCCCTTAACCAACTGCACCGCCCAGGCGTCCCTGTTTAACTTTTTGAGGAACAGTTAATGTATTTTCCACAGAGACTGTAACATTTACATATCGCCATGACTCAGTTTCCCCACATCCTCACTAATACTCGTTATTTTCTTTCTTTCTTCTTTCTTTCTTTCTTTCTTTCTTCCTTTTTCTTTTTCTTTTTTTTTTTTTTGTCATAGCCAATCTAGTGAATGTGAAGTGGTATCTCACTGTGGTGGTGATTTGCATTTCCCTAATGACTAATTATTTTCAATATTTTTTCATGTGCATATTGGTCATTTGTTTATCTTCCTTGGAGAAATGTCTATCTAAGCTCTTCACCCATATTTCACTTGGGTTGTTTGTGAGTAATTCACTTGAAAAAGTGATGTTTATGGCTTCAAAAAACCATTCATAAGTAGTATTTTCTAATTTTGTGGGGTAATGACAGTCAGCAAGCATCCTGACTCATTATATCTTTACCTTGACACTATTCTAAGAGGTGCTCTTCTGAGATCACAATCCCAGATAATAACCACACTAATATTTGCTGAGTCCCTACTATGTGCTAGAGATTGTTTTAAGTGCTTTCCTGTATATTATTAACTCATCAAATCATCATAACCATATGAAATACGAGTTACAGAAGAAAAAACCAAGACACAAAGGCAATAAGTAACATGGTCCAAATCACATAGCTAGAAAGTGATGGAACCAGGATTTAAACCCAATTCAGATAGACATTAGTAGAGGTAAAATAAGGTTAGATTAAGAGTCGTCAACTCAAAATTTTGCCCTGTCAATAGTCCCTGAAAGGTGGTTTTTGGTTGGTTTATACTCCAGAGTTCCATAAAGCTATTATGACGGAAAGATGCACTGCCATGTACAGACTAAACTTTCTCAAGAGAGGGGCAAGACCATGTGAGTCTTAAAATTTTATCTATGCAAATAGAAAAGATGTTGACAAAAAAAAAAGCACCCATAGGGGTAAAATGGACAACTTTCTGTGAAAAACTAGGAATGTCCACTCATGAATGGGATGGATGACGGAGCACATGCAAAATAAGAATGTGGATTTAGGAGTGTGAAGACCGAGGACTCAATAAAAAGAACTCACGGACTCTTCACTCCCTTGTCATCAGGAAAATGGGTGAACAAGCTGGAAGGCTCGTAGGCGTGTCATCATGTGCTATCTTAATGAAAACCAGGATACTAACATTTGCTCACCAAGAATTAAAAAAAAAAAATACTCAGTGGCATGTCCTATATTTTAACATAGAAGAAAAGGCCAGGCTAATTATATTGAGTAAGGTTTTTTTCTTTTTTTTGTAACTGGATTCATTAAGCACAGGATGTGTCCAAACTTCTTCCTGAAAGTATGCTAAGTAGTCTTTGAAGATGTTGTTGGCTCAATGAAATGCATTAATAAACCTAAAAATGTTAATATGTTTTAATATAAGTGAGTCATGAACATGAGCTACAGCTTATTCCCCCAAAGCCTTCATTTCCCCCACCCACTTCCATCTCTTTGGTTACTTTCTATTCCTTTCTTTTAAGTCTTTTTTCCTCATTAAAAATGACTTACAACTTCATAGCGAGAATGGAAGTCTATAAGAAACTGTTATAAACCCGAGAGCAAAAGGCCAGAAAAGAAGGGAGGAGTTTGGGAAAACAAAATCAATTTGGACCAAAGGAGAGAGCAAAACTGGCAAAGAACAGGTTGAGAGCAGACCGCCCGAGGGCACGGGTTTGGTTGTGTGGTTCATGTCTGATAGTAAATGGACTTCATAAATAGCCAATCATCTAATGTGTAGGCATTCATTTTTAAAATATCGGTAGACCTAGAACAAGCCAATGTTTGACCGAGAAAAGTATCGGAGACAACTATGACACCACCGTTAGCAAATGTCGCTCAGCGCCTGGCAGAGAGCAGCGACTGTTTCCTTGCATTTAATGAAATTGCCTGTTACTCCACTAGGCATATTATCAAATGATGCTCTTTTCAGAATCTGTTTCATGGAGGGTTGAGTGGATGTGGTCATGGGAAAGTGGCTGGAGGAAGAGAGATTGCTAGACAGAGTGTTAGGAGAGATGTCCCTGTGGAGTAGGGTTTGGAAAAGGATCTGTAAGGAAGGGACGGGGTGACCAGGCAGGAAGTATGTGGGAGGCCCTTTCAGCTGGGATGGGGGGTGGGGAACAGAGACATCCTGAGGAACAAGGGAGAGGTCATGAGTGTGTCTGCTTGGGAAAGATGCGAAAAGGAGCCCAGCGAGGTGAGCGGGATGAGAACGTCACAATGTCTCTGTGCACAAATGCAGAAACAGGAGCTGACTTGCCACTGGGTCGGAAAGCCTGGAGAGTGAGATTATTCCAGAAGAAGCATTTGGTCTCGAGAAACGAAAAGCATTGAGCTGCTAAGAGTGTGAATGCAAGCCTGCAGATCACATTGGCAAGGTCTGTCCTTCCAAGCAGGGTTTTGTTTTGCTTCCCCAGTTGTTGGAAACCTTTAATTCAACATTGACCTAGGCAGGCTAAGTATCATTTCCATCTCCATGATTTATGTGGTTGGCAACAAGAAAAGTGAAAGACTAATGTGCAGAGCAGTGGTTCTCCACTGGGGGCAACATTGCCTCCCGGGGGACATTCAGCAATGTCTGCAAACATTGTTGGTTGTCAAGACTGTGGTCTGGAGGTGGTGGTACTGGCAGCTAGTGGGTACTGGCAGCCCCCACAACAAAGAATTCGCCAGTTCAAAATGCCAGTCGTGCCAACGTTGAGAAGTTCTGGTATAGACTGACCCATCATTTTCCTTCTCTTATGCTTCATGCCCAGGACACACACACACACACACACACACACACACACACAGACAGCAGATTCAGACATCTGAGTCCCGGTCCCAGGTGTCAAGCGTTTGGGCTGTCGTCTGGAGACTAGCAAGTGACCGAAAAATGACAAGAGTAACAGCCACCAATTTTGAGTGTCAGGTGCTGGGTATGGTTCTTTCTTCGTCTCTCATTCATCTCCACCGCAGCCCCCGAGGTGGGGGTTCTCAGCTCAGCTCCTCTAGATACAGTTAGAGGACGTATCCGGGATCACACCGCCAGCCCCTCAGCGGGTTTAGCAGGACTTAGAAGCCAGCTCTAGAGATCCGAAGGCCACATCTTTTCATGAGGCTATTTTAATATCCCCTGTGATGCCAGAGCCAGTTTGCTTTGGAACATTTTGCAGTGGAGATAAAAGGTCATTAAACTCTCAGCTGTTTCGTTTAACCAAGGACATTTTGGTCCATTCCAGACCTTCGCTTCTTTGATTGCCTGGGTGAGGGTGAAGCTGAGTGAGGCTCAGAAATATCTGTTGTCGTAGGTTTGCGGGGGGAGGCGATGAAAAGAAGGTGGCTTTCAGTTAGTCTGACTTCGCCTCTGTTCTATACCACACTACATTCCATCTGTCATATTTACATCCCCCTTTCCTCCCTCCCTCCCTTTTCCTTCCTCCCTCCCTCCCTCCCTCCCTTCTTTCCTCCCTCCCTCCCTCACATAATAGATGCTCAACTCCCCCTCCTTCTTTCTCTTTCTCTTTCTTTCTTTCTTTCTTTCTTTCTTTCCTCTGCAGGGCAGTGCACAGCCAACAGTTGTTTTCATATATAACAGACTGTTCCGCCTTCTTAACTACTTCTACCCCTTCCTGTGCTATCTCAGCCCCAGGTACATGATAAGCCCAGTGCCATGTCCTCGGCAAGCATTTCATAAACGTTAGCTGTGATTACTATTATTTCTTCGCCTCAGTGCTTGTTACAATGTGGGGCTATCCTGCCCATTTACCTGTCTCCTCTCCAGGACTGGGACCTCCTGTGAGGCAGGGACTGTCCCTTTCTCATCTTTGCAATCCAGCTCCTGGCCAACATCTGGCAGTCAATAAATATTTGTTGAATGACTTCTCTATTAGAACGTAGGCATCAACGACAGGTTTGATGATCTAGGAGGTATGATTTTGGTGCTTTCACTCAGCACTTCTTAAATTTCAAAACAATAACTGAAGTGTTAAAAGCTTAAAATTTTTAATGTGCACATTTATGTATGTATTATAATTTTTAAATAAAAGTTCATTTAAAATCCATTAAAGAAGAGGAGAGAAAAAAGAGAAAGAAGCAAGGTGTGGTTCGAACTGTCCTATCACCCCTTTTTTTCTAAAAGAAGTGTATGGTTAGATCTTGGAATTAGAAAACAAACAAATGGGTCCTTGAGTCGGTAAGTAAGGCTTTTCCTTTTTTGCATTGGTTCATAGAGTGCAAATTACAGAAAATGGCTTTTGTAGTTCTTGGCTTGATGGTCACCCTGGAAAATGATTTTGGAATGCTAGTGATTGCAAGAGAGTGTTTATTCCATTACTTTCACTCTGACCAAGCCCACGTCTTTCTCTGAAGTATGTCTTATTTTTAGAGTTATAAATCAAATGTATTGTAGAGACGGAATGCAGCATGAAATGTGCTCACCAACAAAAATTCAGCCTGATTCCGCAGTCCTTACACAGCAGAAACAAGTGTAGCCACTAAGACTTTTCTCTTCCTGAGGCTGTAACTTTGGGCCCTTTTTGAGATAGCTAACATGTGCTATTACTTAAAAAAAAATTAGAAATCTACCTTTAAAGAAAATTTGGTTATTTGAAGAAATATGTAGCAGGAGAGACAAAAACCAACACTTAATTCTCATTCATTCCAACATTTTGAGACCACAAATTTTAAATATTTAAAGTCCACCTAAGATTCATATATATTTAAAATGAGCATAAAAATGAGAACAAGCAGAAGAAAGCAATTCATTAGCATGTGACCACTTCCGTATCTAAAAGGAAGGCACGTGCCCTTGTGAATCGTGTACCCTTTCTGTCCAGTCCCTCTCCTGAGATGAACCAGTTGAACCATGTTTTTTCAGGTTTCTTCCTGGTCTCCCCTTCATGATTCCCTACTTCTCACTCCCAAGTCTATTAATCATCTCATACGTCATCCATATTTTACATAACGCTCATCCGGCAGCCGTTTGGAGGAGTGTTGTTTTAGACACACGTCCAGTGAGAATCTCTCAGTTGGCTTGATAATGGAACCAGCTTCCAGGGGAAATCAAGTTGCTCAAAGAAGGACTAGTCTTGTGTATTGACCGCTGATGAGTTGCCTCTAGATACATTATGGAAAACTTTCTTATGTCTTTGCTGGTGGCATCCTGGTGCCTACAGACCCTCTGTTCCTTATTGCCCTACCCAGGGACCCCAGCCACTGGGGACCTTCAATTGCCCATGGCCGTCCCCACTTTCTCACCATGAATCTCATGCTCACTGCTGCAGGTTGGTTTCCTTGCCCTGGTAAAGCTCATTCAGATACATACCTTAAAACTTATTGTGCACATTTCATATGAGCCTTGGGGACTTTATTCCTTAGAAAATTTTTATTTCTATTTGCTCACTGGCTGTTTGGAAATGGCAGTATTCAACAATAATCTCAGAACATCTGGTTTCTAAATATAGTCCTACTATTTTTTTTTTTTAAAAGAAACCTATGTGTTTCACTTTACCTTATTTGACTCATCTGGAAAATGGGAAATAGTCACAGCCTTTGCCCTCTCACTCAGATACTGTAAGGATAAAATGAGATCTATGTAAAAGAGGTCTGAAAATTTTTGATAGGGCTGATATCAGTATAAAGTAATATTCCACATGAAATTAATGTTGGAACAATCTCCAAGAAATATTTTTAAATGTGTGTGATGTTTCTTTGTGTCAGGTGCCTGATAAATTATAGCTTTCAGATCCAAGTTAATAGAACGGTGGGAAAGAATCCTCCCTCTCCCCACGCCTCCCACCCCCTCTTTTCTCCTTGCTTGAAACATCTGGCGGCCCTTTGTAGTTCTGGATGATTTGATTTGGAATTCATTAGTAATAATTGATGTGCTTTCTGGAATTTGTTTAAACAGTTAATCGTGTGGTGAGTAGCTAAGCCAAAAGGGATTGTTCAAATGGAGCCTGCCAACCTGGTAGAACTGAGATGGGCAAGTATCGAACGCTTGGTGCCTGAGGCTTTAGAAAGCTCCCTACAGCCCTGCCCCTCACCCAACTTGGGTGTGAGGGAGCGTGTCCATCATGAGGGAACCTTGGCTTCCTTGTAGTATTTTTAAGAGCTCCCTTCTGGTAGAGTGATGAGGAGAGCAACCAAAGACATTTGGACTTTAATGACTATAGGTCACGGGGCCACACACATATGGAGAGCTAGGAATTTGCCTTTGAAAAGTTTAAAATCTGGAAATCTGGAGGAAGAAAAAAAAGTGTCCACACAGGCAACCCTAAGCAGCATGGGGATGATTACTCAAAGGCAACTCTGGGGCAGGGTTTGTCAGCATTGTGTGGGTCGTGGACCTCTACCAGCATCTGGTGTAAGCTATTGACGGATGCGTGCCGCACACGTATGACATGTATGGAGGTGTTTGTGAATGGGGATTTGTGTGCAGTCCCATTGGGCATACAAGTACAGTGGGTTCACAGACTTCCTGAAGCACATTCAAGGACCCAAGTCAAGAACCCTTGGAAAGACGTGTTGTGATGAGCCCTGGGTGTTAGATGCAACTAATGAATCGTTGAACACTACATCAAAAACTGATGATGTACTATATGCTGGCTAACTGAACATAATAAAAAATTTTTTTAATTAATTAATTTAAAAAAGAACACTTGGAAAGAGTGATGGTAAAATAACAAATATCACGCCGGTTACGAATCTTTCTATTATAAGTAACAGAAAACCCATTTGTTTTTTTATAAGTCAAAGTTTAAAATTATTAGAGCAATAGGCATAAAATTACTCTGTCAAATTGTTATAAAAGTTTCAAAAAGTGTACTCTCAACTTCTGTACTTATCTGGTCAAGGATCAGTAACAGACTCTGTAGGCTAAATGGGTCCGTGAGCCCCCCTGTGTAGCCAGGCCTGTACCAGAGCACAACTTGCTCATTCAGGGACATTACTGCAGAAATTCTCCCTTCTCTCTACTGAATCATCAGTTTTTCCCTCTCTACTAGATAACTATCATAAGCATTCACACATACTGTTAAGAAAACTCAGTTCAAACTGAATCACAAAAGGAATTGATACTATGAAGCATTTTACAGGCTATTTTATCCCTAAATAGTTCAACATACCTTTCTAAAAATTAGAGTCAGTTTTTTTATACAACAATTATGCTACTATCACACTTGAGAAAATATAACAATAATTCCTTAATAACACCTAATATTCTAATTTTCCCCAATCATTCCCCCAATGTTTGTTTACAGTCCGTTGTTTTCAGCAGGGTCCAGATTAGGCCCACACGTTGGCATTCGTTTGCTGTTCCCTTAGGCTCTTATAGTCGTCAACAGCTTCTCTCCTGTCAACACACACACACATATGCTATTTTTCTCCCACACCATTGACGTGTGGAAAAGATGGCTCAGGTGTATTGTCAAATGTCCACATTCTGGATGTCTCTACTGGCTTCTTCATGGTGTCATTTAACCAGCTCTTCTATCCTTTGTTATTTCCTAAAAACAGCTAAGTTAAATCCAGAGTCTTGATTAAATTTGGGTTCAAACTTTTTGGTAAAATATTTGATAATGATGCAATGTATTCCTAATGCATGACATTGGAGGCATAATGTCTTATCCTCTCACTTTTAGTGAGACGAAAATGGATCAGTGGGTTCAGATGATGACAACTTTATCCCTCCTTTGTAAAAACACACTTCTTTATTTTGATCAACAGATCATGGGTGAGTTGATACGAAGTGCTCTCAAGTGTCAAAGAAGGTTACCTCTGCAATAACTGGCTAAAACTTGACTTTATGGAACTTCTTATGTGAAATGTTATTTCCTTTAACTTCCCTTCCAAAACACATGTAATAGTTCTGTGCAGGATCTGGGCTCCGGCCCCCCGGAAGTATGATCAATATGGAAATTCCTAGACAAGCCTGGATCATTTTTGCTTTAGTGTGAATTAAGTGTCTGTGGTGTCCTATCCTCTTCTTATCAAGCCCTTAGTTCTTTCTTCTCCTCAAGAGCATGGAACCTGGCACATCTTGAAAAGATTGGTGACACAGAACATTTGGTGTTCTGCTTTCCACAAAGCAACGATAGTTGTTAGAAGTCAAATATTTCTCAAATTTTCTTTATATTTCATAGTTATAATATTTGCTCCCTTTCATCTTTTTCTTTTTTCTTCACCTGTAGAACCTCAGACTTCTTTCCTTTTTCTTATAGCCAAACATTCTCACCACAGGAAGGCATTCATTAAGCTATATATGCTCTCCCAGAGCTTATGAACTGAATGACGATATAGTGGAAAGACTATCATCCAAGACCCAAGTTTTGATCCTTTTTCCACATACCCTGGGCAGAGGCACTTTATGTTTTACTGGTCTTTGCTCCTTTTGAAGTAGTCAGCTTTCTTTTGGAATTCAAAAAACGTGCCCTTTCAATTTTGGGAAGTAAAATATGACAATAGGAAGAGTCATCACAGATTACGGTTTCCAATTGTGTTATCAAAATAGGATATAAGTAAATAAAATAAAAATTTTGGAACTATGTTAAAGACAAATAATAGTACCATTTATAAACCTCTCATAGTGTGCCTGGGTGGCTCAGTTGGTTAAGTGCCTGCCTTTGGCTCAGGTCATGATCCCAGGGTCCTGGTATTGAGCCCTGCATTGGGCTCTCTGCTCATCAGGGAGTCTGCTTCTCCCTTTCCCTCTCCTTCCGTGCTTTCCCTCTCTCTCTCTCAAATAAATAAATAAAATCTTAAAAAAAATAAACCTCTGACAAACAAATTTACATAAAACTTTAACAAATGGCCTTTTGGACGCAGATATTGGCATTCCTAAAGTTTTCCAAATACATTGGCATTATAGAATTTTAGGATTTTAAAAAAAGATTTATTTATTTATTTTGAGATGGAGAGAGAGAACACTTAAGCAACCACGAGCGGAGGAGGGGCAGAGGGAGAGAGAGAATCCCAAGCAGACTCCGCGCTGAGCAGGGAGCCTGACACAGGGCTCAATCCCACGATCCTGGGATCACGACCTGAGCCAAAATCAAGAGCCAGAGGTTTCACCGACTGAGCCACCCAGGTGCCCCAGAATTTTAGGGTTTTGAGGCCTCTGAAAGTCATGGAGTCTAACCATGCATCTTATCCAGGACTCTCAGGTTCCACCAAATCAAGCATCCTCTGCTCTGGCTTTTCCTGGGAGCAGATCCCCCCGTCTTGTATGTTCCCGTACTTATTTATTATGTGCCTGCAATGTGCCAGCTGCTGTGCCAGGGGCTAGATAACCTCAAGAGAGAAATTTGTGAGTAGAGAGGATAGGAAGAATATAGATGATGTAAAAGAGATCCTTGAAAAAAGAGAGATGGTTCTGGATGCTAGGAGTCAAAACAAAACACAGCACATCCGATAATACCCGACAGGCATTTCTACTTGGCCATGCCCTCCTGGCCCCCAACCCTGGCCATAGTGACAGCTGCTACAGCAGACTTATATAATTTGGTCTTATGTCTCCATTTATCTTTGGAAAAGTATCATTTCACCACTCAACTTGTGTTACATTGACCCACATTCCCCGTGGAAAGGTTTCATGATCTAAATCCTATAATAGTCAAGACAACACTGAAGAAGGATGGGAAGCGTTGTTTTCCCAGTTTCTGTTCTCTTGTGTCTCCATCTGGTGTTATTGAAAATAACGCCAGGGACTTTGTGGGACTCCTGAGAGCCTAGAGACGGTCTGCATGTCCGTGTCATTTCCTAGCCCACCCTGGCCCCACTATGTCCCTGAGTACAGCTGGTGGACGGTGCAAAGGAACCTGCAGACATGGCTGTCCCAGTGCCTGTCAGCCAGGGAGACAAGGGGGTGGAGGGGAGCGACTCTGAGCCAAACTACTGTCGTAAGAGGACAGAAAGGAGATGACAACTGCTATCCATAATGCCAACCACTCCGGGACACCCTACTCTTCGCTCAGGCTTGGGATGATGTTTTCTTTCCAAGGGAACAAAACTATTATTCTTGTTCACTGACATGGAAGGTTATGGCTCCCAATTGTCCTTTAGGACTTTCAGAGTCTCTTTCTTTTCTTCTTTCTCTTTTTTCTTCTTTTCCTTATCCCCTGTTTTTTATTTCCTTCCCCTCCTTTATTCCTTTTGTTCTTTCTCTTTTCTTCTCTCTGTCTCTGTCAGTCTCTCCCTCTCTCGGTGTGTCTCTGTCTCCTTCTTTCCCTAGCTTTGTCTTCTCTGCAGATGGGCAAGCATTCTGAGTGCTGATCTAGAGACTGAGATAAAAGCCTTCCAGCAGCATGAGGAGGACAGAACACGGGGCTAGGGTTCAGGAAACCTGCATTCTCCGCTTGGCTTTGTCATTAATATTTGTGACAGGCAGGATAAGATGAAAGATGTAAACGTGCTTTGAAAATTAGTGCAGAGTACAACTGTCTATTCTTCTCAAGCTACAGTGAGGCTGGGGATGCCCAAGGACAATAAGAAATCTGTTCAGTCACCCATTGTTGTGCCTGGCATTGGGTCAGAGGCTCCACTCCACATATAGAACTATTTTTGAGTTTAAAATGGCCCACTTACAGCAAGAAAGCCTGAAGAATTTGTGCAATACCAGACATGCAGTGAAACCTGATAATATAGTCATTCCTGAGCTCAGTTTAAAATCAAGATCAATGTTGTCATTCTGAAGTCACTGTTCCATTTAGCTCCATGCCAAGGATTACTGCCACGCTGAGTGATGGGGCCACTGGATCCAGCTCTGCGCCATGAAAAGCATAACACAGACCGATGTTGTTATCTCTAATTACACTCTTCAATGCGCCACTACTGATCTCTCCGATAAGGGCCTGTCCCCAAACACACGCTGCAGGGAACACAAGTGACTTTTACAAACTGCTGTGGACATGCTTAGGGTGATAATTGCTTCATTATACCCACACTTTCAAGGCATCTTTTCACTTCCCTTCATTTTCTCAACCCACGGACACAAAAGATGGTCAAGTACATCAAACGGGACACTTTGGAAGCTGAACGACCCGCTGCAGTTTAGGGCTTCGATGAAAGAAGCAGAGGTTGTAGTATATGGTTTTTAGCCCAGTGGCAGCAGCATCTCCTGGGAACTGGTTAGAATTCTTGGCCCCCCCTGAATCAGAAACTCTCGGGCATGAGGCCCAAGAGTCTGTATTTTTTAAAAAGATTTATTTATTTATTTTGGGGGCGAGGGGCAGAGGGAGAGGGAGAGAGAATCCTAAGCAGACTCTGCACTGAGCACAGAGCCCAACAAGCGGTTCCATCTCACGACCCTGGGATCATGACCTGAGCTGCAATCGAGAGTCAGATGCTCAAATGACTGAGCCACCCAGGTACCCCACCAAGAATCTGTATTTTAATAAGCCTTCCAGGTGTCCTGATATGCACTGAATATATTCTTTTCCCACTGCCATAACAGATTACTGCAAACTTGGTGGTTCAAAGCAGCACTGATGGGTTATCTTGCCTTTTCTGCAGGTCAGAAGTCTGACGTGGGTCTCACAGGCTGTAATCGAAATATCAGGGCCACATTCCTTCCCGGAGGTTCTGAGGGAGGACTCTTCCCCTGCCTGTTCCAGTGTCTATGCGCTGCCTCCATTCCTCAGCTCAGGGCCTTATCCTCCATTTCCAAAGCCAGGAATGTGGGTTCAGTCCTTTCCATTCTCATGTTCTGTAAACTTTTTTCCATTTTGAAAGACTCATGTGATTAGACTGAGCCCACCCAGACAACCTCTCGTCTCATCTAAAAGCCAGCTCTTACCAACCTTGCTTGCATCCATCCCTGTTGCTATGCCACAGGACAGTGTCACAGGTTCCAGGGATGTCCAAGGTGTGGACAATATGGGTGGGGGTGGGCAATTCTTCTTCTTGCAGTCCACCCTCCAGCCCCCAAGGTTCCATGTCTGCCCCACACACAGGATACACTCACCCCACCCGGGTCCCCAAAGCCTCAATGCACGACAGCATCCGCTCAAGGTCCAAAATCTCACTTAAATCTCATCAGCTCAAAAGTTCCCAATCTCATTATCTAAATCATCTAACTAAGGTATGGGTGAGCCTCTGGGTGTAATCCACCCTGGGGCACAATTCCTCTGCATTTGTGGACCTGTGAAACTGAAGATGCAATGGTAGGGGAGGCGTAGGATAACGATTAGAGACGTCTCACTCAAAAAAGGACAAAAGGAGGGGAAAAGGAAATCACTGATTTCAAGCAATTTCAAAATCCAGCTGGGCAAACTCCACTTGGTTTCAGGACCTGGGAATAATCTTCTGTGGCTCATTCCTTTGCTCTCTGGGTCATAGTGCATGTGTTTGCTGCTGAGTAGCTCTACCAGCCTTTTTACTGAATTTTGGAGCCCCAGTGGGCTTCTTGCATTTCATACTCTCTCTGAACCTTTCAGACCAAGTTGAAGGTATTTCTGCTGGTGTAAGATTCCCAGGAACCTTGTGGATCTTCCATGTAAGTCATGGTGATTCACTCCATTAGACAAGAGGATTGTCCCAAAATCTCTCTCAGATAATCCCATGTTCGTTTTTGGCCTCTCTTGAGTTGGCTGATGGGATCTATGAGCCCCACATTCATTTACAATAAGATTTTTTTGTGACCCAATATTCTGAATGTTTGGTCTTTCAAGGTGTCATTAAAATGTTGTTCAGCCACACCTTCAGCTTTTCCTCTATGGCATGCTTTCCTGACAGTGAATTTCTGAATTTAAACATCTTTAGCAATCTGGATAATCGTTAGGTCCTGCTTTCTCTTGGCTTAACTGTTCTTCCCTTCTTTCTTTCTTTTTTTAAAAGATTTTATTTATTTATTTATTTGACAGAGAGAGAGAGACAGCCAGCGAGAGAGGGAACACAAGCAGAGGGAGTGGGAGAGGAAGAAGAGGCTCCCGGCGGAGCTGGGAGCCCGATGTGGGGCTCGATCCCAGGACCCTGGGATCAGGCCCTGGGCCAAAGGCAGACACTTTAACGACTGAGCCACCCAGGTACCCCTGTTCTTCCCTCCTTTATCTCGTCCCTCTTAGGTTTTACTCTAAGCAGAGAAACGAAGCCACACTTTCAACACTTCCTTGGAAATCTCACCCATTGCCCAGTATCATCACTTATTGGTCGTGCTTTCCACATAAGTGCAAGACACAATTCTGCTAAGCTTTCTGACCCTGTGTAACGTGGACTCCTTTTCCTCTAGTTTCCCTTAACTGTTCTTTATTTCTTATTTATGCTTTCTCCACCATGCTCCTCACTTCCCCTCAGCTCCTCACTAGCAGAGCCATTAGGATCTAAATTTCTACTAACAATCTGTTTGAGGCCATTCCGACTCTTCTGTCATGCTCCTCAAAATTCTCCCAGCCTCTACCCGTTGCCCAATTCCAAAGCCGCTTCCACATTTTTGGGTATTTGCTACAGCAGCACCCCGCTGATGGTATCAAAGTTTGTATTCATTTTCTATTACTGCCATAAGAAATCACCACAAATTTAGTGTCTTAAAATAATACAAATTTCTTATCTTACAATTCTGTAGGTCCAATTTCAACAAGGGTCTGACTGGGCTGAGGCAACAAGGTGTCCAGGCGACTGGACAGCATTCTTTGGACTTAAACTTTGAGGCGGAGAGGTTAAAAATGTGTCTGAGACCACACAGCTGGCACAATAGTGGGACATCTGGCACAATGCTTAGGTTTATAATAGGAGTTTAATAAATATGCATTGTAGGCAGCTATGACTACAACTTTTATTGCTGGCAAAGAGCAGAGTGAGATATAAACACTATGAACTCAAAGAAAAATACAAAGAGATGAAAGCGATTCAAATATGATAACTACAGAGGACGCAGGTGTTCCAACATAAGAATAATTGGCATCCCTGAACTAAACAGCCTGATAAATGGATCCGTATCAGAAAAAGTATTGTAAGATATTATGTGGGGAAGATTTCCTGAATTGGAGGATAAAGTGAGTCGGCAAATCAAAAGGTCACACCGTATGCCAGGAAAAATTCATACCAAACACTCAAAATGAAATATACTCTGGTTAAGGTATTAAAACTCAAAAATGATAAAAAAAAATTCTAGGCATCCATGAAGAAAAATAAAACTATCATAAGGGGGGAAATTAGGTAATTCTCAAATTTCTCTAAAACAATATCCGGTGGTGAAAGATAATTGAACAGTGTGCGAAATTCGGAGGCAAAATGTAATTCAAGAATATTATATCTAGTCAGGTTATATTCAAAAATAAATGCAAGAAATAAATTTACGTTCCTTCCATGCAATGGTAAACTACGTAAGCTTAAAAGACCAAGGCAGCTCTCTATGTTCTGATAGTAAACAATCTCCAGGATGTAAAGTTAACTGAAAAAAAGATGTTGAGCAAGGAACATAGAATAACAATTTTCATCAAATGCCACTTTGTAATATATGAGTTCTTGCTGTGGCCACATATTTTTTGAATTACAGAAATAAAAAAAATTTTTTTTTAAGAAAATAAATATATTTTAAGAAAATATGTTAAAAATAAAATGGAAATATTTTTAAATCAGAAAATAAATATATATTTTTAAATAAATATTATAGTTTATTTAAATCTTACAAGTTCTCATTAGCTGGTGAGGGACAGTAACTGGACTTACAGTCATCATTTCATGGTGTATGCATGTATCAAATCATCATGCCGCACACCTGAAACTAATATAATCTTACATGTCAGTTATACCACGATAAAAAATAATTTTTAAATTGTTAAAATATTTTATAAATGTAAGAGACAATCTCAACCTGAAGTGACTCAGTTAATGTTGTTTTTATGATTTTTTCTTGTTTAAAAAAGATTTATTTATGAATTTTTTTAAAAAGATTTTATTTATTTATTTGACAGAGAGAGATGCAGCAAGAGAGGGAACATGAGCCGGGGGAGTGGGAGAGGGAGAAGCAGGCTTCCTGCCGAGCAGGGAGCCTGATGCGGGGCTTGATCCCAGAACACTGGGATCACGCCCTGAGCCGAAGGCAGACACTTAACCACTGAGCCACCCAGGCGCCCCTATTTATGAATTTTAGAGAGCAAGAGACCATGCATATGTGAGAGGAGAGAGGGGCAGATGGAGAGGAACTGACAGAATCTCAAGCGGACTCTGCACTGAGCATGGAGCCCGATGCTCTGAGATCATCACTTGAGCAGAACCCAAGATTCAGATGCTCAACCAACTGTGCCATCCAGGTGCCCCTATGATTTTTTCTTTAAAAAAAATTAGTTTGGTGAAATTCAAGTATCTGCAAGAGAAATCAAAATAAAGAACACGGAAATGGAGAAGTTGTAACAAAAGCACGATTGCTGAACATTGTTCCATGCAAGTATAAAATTAAGACTAATACTTGGGTTATTTTGGACTGCAAAATGGAACATAAATGTTATAAACTCTGCCTAACAAAATAAAAATAATGTAAGTCACAAAATCGGAAGCTGGGATGTGAGAATCTGGAGGACATTTTCATAGTAAAGCATTGATTGAGGTTGCCTAAAAATTTGTAATGTAAATAAAGATAAAATAGAGACTCACACTTCTAAGTGTTCAGAAAGGCACATTAGACCCACCTTTAGAAGGTCTGTAATATATTTGAGGTTTTAAAGGAACTGAGTAGCCACAGTAAACAAGTGAATAGCATGTTTCAAATTAACTAGTACTTTTTCACATGTTTATGTTTAGGGAACATATCTCCAAGAATGCAGTGCCAGTCACAACAGGGGGAAGATGAGAACTCGCAGGAATCATGCAGAGAATTGGGACTATTTGATCCACAAAAAAAAAAGGAAAAGTAGAGCAACCATAGTCCTCAAGCATATGAAGGATTGTCGCAAACGAAATAGTACACAGACGGTCTCTGTATACACACAATGAGAAGAATCACCATCCAATCAAGTATTCCTTGAACATTATACTTCGTACTCTGAACAATGTGAGCACCACGGGGAATGAAGTAGAAGAAAAGATCCACACTTAAAACAACGTCCCAGGAGATAAAATAAGCCCGGTGAAACATCAGTGTAAAAGCACATGAAGCTTCATAATTAAGCATCACGATTTGTCAGGAAAATGACGATGTGATAAAGATGGTGGGGTAAGGGGGGCGCCGTGGGAGCTGGTGGTACTACAAACTGGTTCTTTGAAGTAGTCGGGTTGGAAACAGTGCTTCCATAGAAGTTTCAAGTCACTGACAGAATGCACGTCAATGTGGAAATGCTCTTTTGAAAAAATACTATTTTTGCTTCTATAAAGAAAGGAACAGTGGTTTTTCATCCAGCAATTGGTAAGATGTTCAGTGCAAAAGGCTGAAAACCACAGCCCTATTGGCCACCCAGAGAAAACTGGGATTGATCCAAATGATCATCTCTTTTATTTTTTGTTTGTTTATTTATTTAAGTTATAGTTAGTTAACATACAGTGTAATATTAGTTTCAGGAGTAGAATTTTATGATTCATCACTTACATATAACACCCGATGCTCAACACCACAAGTGCCCTCCTTTATGCCCATCGCCAGTTCAGCCCATACCCCACCCACCAACCACCACCTCTCCAGGAACCCTCACTTTGTTCTCCAGAGTTAAGAAGCTCTTATGGTTGGCTTCCCTCTCTCTCTCTTTTTTTCCCTTCCCGTATGTTCTTCTGTTTTGTTTCTTAAATTCCGCATCTGAGTGAAATCATACAGTATTTGTTTTTCTCTGACGGATTTTGCTTAGCATAATACTCTCTCTAGCTCCACCTACGTGTTGCCAATGGCAAGATTTTATTTTTTCATGGCTGAGTAATATTCCATTGTATATATACCACATCAAATGATCAGTTAAGAGCTTCCCTGTTTCTGAGATAGAACATAAAACTGCAGCAAATAGCAGCTTAATGGTGAACAAATTCTGAAGTGACAAATTCCTTTGAAAATGTTGAGTCCAAAGTGGAAATACTCACTGTGAGCCCTGAGATTATAGGAGACTTTAGGGGAGAAAGGACTTTGCAACAGAAAGTACAAGCTTCTTCACCTTAATAGTGATTTTTGTTTTGTTGTTTTCTGTGGGTTTTTTTTTTTTTTTTTTTTTTTTTTTTTTTGCTTTTGGATCCAAACAACATTCTTTCCTGGAGAGCAGATGTTCAGTAGAAACTGCAAGTTGTAAGTTCAACCAAGGGCGCCACTTGCTCCGTGTTCAACACACATAGTCAAAACAAATAAACAGAAAAAGGCCTCCAGAGAGTCTTCCCTTTGTGACTCCTTTTTCCAGGTGACATGGGACAAGCACAGTCTCCCACACCAGCTGAGCCCCGCGCCCCTGGGGAGGCGGCTGCGGAGCTCTCTTCAGTGCGTGGGCTGGAGGCATCCAGTGTCTCCGACAGACTGGAATGAGCCCAGAGAGAAGGATGGGGGTAATTGCACTGCATCCTCAGAAGCTGCTTTCACACGATGTGAGGGCCTCTCTATATGAAGTCTTTTGTCGATAAACTCAATTCAAATGGCAATTCACCAAGCCTCAAACCTCTTTCAAAGGAATCCTGTAACACATCTGTTTACCTTGTTTTTCATAACTTGCTTTAAAATGGCTTGACTTTCTATGTCTTTCTTCCATTGGGCTGTTTCTTGTATCACCTTTTGAGTATATAGAAGACTTCTGGAAGACTGGTGTGAGTAATCTGTGAGCAACAACTATATTGTAACACACCTGGGGAATTAGGAAGGAGCAGCCAGGATGGTTTCTTCTGAGAAGCACCAAAAAAGTGCCTAAAAAGCTTTCTGGTGTTGGAAGTTCCAATGAGAGCCTCGTCTCCCTCACCTTGGGCAAGCGATCTCAGCTCGCTCTAACCTGCTGTCTCCTAATTATGATATTGTTTTCAGAAGCAAATTGGATTAGGTTATTGGTAAGTCAGAAAGTGGAGGGTCTGAGAATTTACCCTACTTGCAAGCTAACAAGTTAGCCTGCCACAGGTTTATATACCTACACTGACGGGAGACATGAGAACGCTGGCTCAGAGACCAAGATCATCTATTCCTCACAGCCAAGCAGCAGCAGGAGCAATATCTCGCTTAGGTCCCCAGTGTGAGGAGGGCCAAATGGCACCTGCACATGCAGTGGGTGTATTAGAGCAGATGAACTCTGAAACTAGGAAAATCTGATCTTAAATAGGGCTGCTGGTAAACTTCCTAGCCTCCCCTCTAAAGGAAGAGCTTACTCATTACCTTGGAATGTAAGGAATCTCTGGGGAGGGGAAGAAATGGGCTTTATCTTTATTACTAGGGTGTCTCCAGAGAGAGGGAGAAACATCTCAAAGCTTTACTATTCTGGAATGTCTCTTTATACAAACATTGGCTATAAATTCTTTTGCTCAAAGAAACTGGACTATGTAGGAACGTGAGGATTCCATAGATAAATGTCACCAGCAGTTGTTCGCTTGCTTAAAGCCCTCAGTGGTTCCCCTCTGTCAGAATAACATCCAGCTCTGCCTTGTTGGGGGCCCGGAGGCCTTACTTGATCTGGTTCCTGCCTACCTTTCCAGTCTCATCTCATCCATTTCCACTAGGCTCCAGCCACACTGGCCTTGCTTGCGTCCCTTAGACCTAACAACTTTATTTTTACGTCAGAGTCCTTCAACTTGCTGCTCCCTCTGTCTGGAACACTATTCCCTAGGACCTTCCCAGGACTGACTCCCGATCCTCATCTCGGTGCAGCTCAAGTATCACTTCCTCAGAGAAGCCTCTCGTGTCCCCAACACTAGTCCCTCTGGACCACATCATCACCTCATTGTCTTCATGGCCATTACCATTATCTTCTGTTTAGTTCTCTGGTTTCTGGCTGTCTGCCCCTGAAAGAGTAGAAGTCCCATGAGAGTAGAGAACTTGATTTGCACTCAGTTTTTAATCTAATAGCGAGAATAGTATCTGCCTTATTTCAGTAAATATTTGTTGAATGAATGTGGGATCTGTAAAATGGGGATAATTATAGTTATTTCATAGAAGTCTAGATAATTTAACAAATGCAAACATGCTCCATATAAAGGAAATGTATTCATACTGAATGCAGCCACACAGGGATTGAGGTGAAGGCATCACATTAAGGGTAAGCCCTACATTGTACCTTAAATAGTCATTAGTTTACTCCAGAACGTAGCATCCTCAGGCAGAGGCCATAAGCCAAATACAAAGAACTCAAAAGTCTGTGAGGGCCTCATTTGTATGTGCATCTTACTTTTGACCTATTTATGAAAAGCTATAGAAATGAATAAATGAATTTGATGTAACCATATGAGAATTTTTTATTTCTTTTTTTTTTTTTAGATTTACTTATTTATTTGAGAGAGAGAGAGCATGCATGGTGAGGGGTGCAGAGGGAGAGAAAGTCTCGCTTAAGACTACTTACAACTAAGCCCAGAGCCCGACTTGGGGCTTGATCTCGTGACCCTGAGATCGCAATCTGAGCCAAAACTAAGAGTTAGATGCTTGACTGACTCTGCCACCCAGGTGTTCCGAGAATTTTTTTTATTTCTTGAGAGTTTAGGGCAATATAGGACTAGACACTCATTGAATATGTATCAAAATGAATTGAATTAATTATCTAATATGTAAATAAAACTGCTCCTGGGGCATAAAGATTATTTTCTTTATTCAGCAAATGCTTATTGAAAATCTTCAATATGGCATGGAGATTTCCCCATGATCTGGTACCAGACCAATTCCCCAACACCATTTCTTGCTCTTTCCTACCTCACACTATATATACTGTAGACACAATTGACCTGCTTTTACTCCCTGACTGTGTCTACTATTTTACTATTTCGGACTTCTGTTCCTTTGTTTAACCTGTGTTCACTGATTGGAAAGTCCTGAGCACGCCCACCTTCACCTGCTCAGAAAGGGCTTTGCTTTGCCAGGAGGCAGTCAGTCCCTGCTTGATTTTCAAACCCCGTGGTTTTTGGAACTGTGCCCTTCATCCGTGCTTCCTGTCTATGTCTCAGTCACTGCACTTACCCTGTTCTATGATTTTCTGTTTACACATCTGTTTTCTCCACTATACTTGCCTTCTGTGACAGACTGTGTTTGAATTATTTTTTTTAAGATTTTATTTATTTGTCAGAGACAGAAAGAGAGAGAGAGCACAAGCAGGGCAAGTGGCAGGCAGAGGGAAAAGCAGGCTTCCCACTAAGCAAGGAGTCCGACGTGGGCCTCGATCCCAGGACCCTGGGATCATGACCTGAGCTGAAGGCAGACAGTTAACCAACAGAGCCACCCAGGCGCCCCTTGAATTATCTTTTAATCTCCAACATCTAATGTGTTATTGACAGAGTAGGAGCTCAAATTATACTTGAAGGAAAGAAGGAAGGGGGGTGGGAATGAACAGATGGAAAAAGGAAGGAAGAAATGAAGGGAGGAAGAATCATTTTTCAGTGATTTTGTAGTGGAAAAATATAACTTTCAAATACAATCATCTGATTAAGTAAGGTGATAAGAAAACAGAGACATAACCACTTTGATTCTTAGTTAAAGTTAAAAATAATTACAGGTGGAAATCAATTTGATACCCTGGGGGCAAAATTCTATTATGTCAAATTCCAGTCACTGATAGGGAGATGGGTTGAAAACATTTCCATTCTGGTCATCTCAGTAGTATAAAAAACAAGAACTCAGACTGGCGAGAAAAATGTCTTATTTATATTTGAAATATATGGACCATGACCGTTGCTAGGTTTCCTAAAAAAATATGAAGCTTCCTGAGATATACACAAGTTCTTTATGGACTTTTCTTTCCAGAATGGTCTTAAAAGTTAAATGCAAATTTTCTAGAATGCAAACTTTAATCGCAGAGCATGTAGAACAGTGAATTTTTATTTAATCTATAGAAAACATTTGTTTTAGGGACTGGTATTTATTCACTTAAAATGCAGATTAACTAGTTTCTCTCTCTCTCTCTCTCTCTCTTTTGTTGAGGTAAAATTGATGTCTAACATTATATGTTTCAGGTGTACGACATTATAATTCGATGTTTGTCTACACTACAAAGTGATCACTACCATAAGCCTAGTTATTACCCGTCACCATACAATTGAGCCCCTTCACCCATTTCTGCCGACCCCTCTGGTAACCACCAATCTGTTCTCTGTATTTATGAGTTTGCTCTTGTTTTGTTGGTTGGTTTGTTTTGTTTGTAAATGAACCGTTAATCTGATTCATCATTATATAAATTATATGAAATTCACTAAAGAAAATCATTCGGGGCCCCCGGGTCTAGTTTTTCTCCATGCTGATTTTGTAATACATAATAAAAATAAGAAAGTTCTGTGGCCAATTCAAACCCAAATATAATTAAGTCCAGTATCTTTGAAAGTATATTATCCCTTATTCAACCACACACTATTATCACGGGTCCAGTTTTCTAAACAACACGACTGGAGGTCCAGTCTTATATTGCTTCTGGTGTTAAAAGATAAAGCGAGGCATATTGAAAATTTTAAGAGTTTATTTGATTATTTATTGACTCAAATCCGACAGTACCAAACCAGAAGTGGTCAGTCAGGAGCCCTGGGTGGGCAGGAGCCACGGGAAAGACACACAGAGAACCTTTGGAAGAAAGGAAAGATTTCACTGGCCACAGCAAAGGCCTAATCAACTTTCTGTGATTATTTGTCCTTAGCATTTTGTTTTTCTAACGTTGAGGCATTAACAGGCTTGGATTTGGGTTTGCTTGCCTAGATCGGCTGACAGGGCATCAGAATCACCTCTGTCACATGGACCTCATTGTTTAATTAATTTAACAGTGGATAGAAATTTCTTTCAAATTCTTATAGTCTGCATTTACTTTTTAACTTTTTAAAAAAAATTTTTTTTAAAGATTTTATTTATTTATTTATTTATTTATTTATTTATTTGACAGAGAGACAGCCCATGAGAGAGGGAACACAGGCAGGGGGAGTGGGAGAGGAAGAAGCAGGCTCCCAGTGGAGGAGCCTGATGTGGGGCTCCATCCCAGGACCCTGGGATCACACCCTGAGCCGAAGGCAGACGCTTAATGACTGCGCCACCCAGGCGCCCCTACTTTTTAACTTTTTAAGTGTAAAAAATAATACAGACATCCTCTGCTTTACCACAATCTGAATTTCCCAAACATTGGGAACCACTTGACACTGCTCCTTGATCGTTTTTCTATTTCAGTAATATTTTCCCCTTTCCTCTTAAGGAAGAGATGAAGGTTATTTTCCATTTATGACTTGGCTGCTAATAACAGGGCATTTAAGAGAAATGTGACAGGGTGGGGAGGGGGGTCCACATTCACTGTGTAATTGCATCATTGTATCCAAAATGAAATCACTTGTCTTCTAGAAGCATGGCCGGGTGACAGCCCAGTTATTGCGGCACAGGTAAGAGGAGACATCTAAGAGCTTGTCTCAGAAATCTGTATGAAGCAGGACTCTGACTCTGTGTGGCGTGGCTCTTCTGGGTGGCAGTGACCACCTGAGACCCCAGCAGGCGCAGGCTGGGGCGCAGGCTTCCTGCAGTGTGTTTATATCTGTGAGATGAACAGCCACAGCTATGTGAATGATAGGCTATTCAGTTGGAAGTGGCCTTAGGAAAAATAAACAAAGCCCAGCTGCATTTCTCACATCCCCGCTCTTCCGTAGAAGGGAAGGGCTCAGCCTTACCATTCTCTCCTGGAATTAGTAGACTTTTAGGACGTCTGATAGATTTCCAAGGTTTGGGAGGAGGACTAATAATACTATTAGTTGCAACTTATTGGACACATAATCTATGCTACATACTTTGCAGTTATTGTCTCAGTGAATCCTCTCAGTCACCTAATAAGTGTTACTGCTCCTTTTTTCCCAGGAGGTGAAATACAGCTGATAAATGGCAAATCCAGGATCTGAGCCTCCCAGTCTGTCCGACTCCAAGTCTGAGCCCTGACCATGACCTGTGGCAGTTGCCAGATTTCAAGCCAACTGGAAGACAGGCACATCTGCTGAGGGAAGAAGTATGTCTGCAGGCCAGACATAAACTGGGCAATAAGCAGTTCCCAGTACCCTAGCACAAGAAGGCCCTCCCAAATGCTTACTGCCTGAGCTGAGTGTTCAGGAGTGAGGACAAAAATGTGCAAAGTAATTGTAACTGAATGAAGCAAGTGTGGGTAAGGGATGTGGCTTCTCAGGGCGGAGGGCAGGGAATAAGCGATTATGAGCCTTTTCTGCAACGTCAGCAGTTAGGACTTATTCTGGGCTAGTGAGCAACCCTTGAAATCATTTAAACAGCGGAGTAATAGAAACAGATTTGTGTTTTGGAAGATCCCTCTAGCCACAGTATGGAAGGTCAATTGAAGGTGAGCCACAATGGTGGCAGTGAGGAGGCAGAATTGGTAGGATTTGGAGATGGAAGAGGCAAGGATGACGCCCAGGTTTCCAATCTGACGGGAATGGGGGGCTGGTGGTACCACTCACTGAAATAAGAAACAGGAAGAGAAGAAAGTTCCTGATGATGGCTCAGATTTGGACGTGTTGGGTTTGAGATGTCTGTAGGATATCCGGGTGAGTGATAGACAAATAAACCTGCAGCTAAGGAGAGAGATAATTGGATAATTGGAAAATGGGAATGTGGAAGTCACTAACTTATTGTGACACATTGTCAGAAATATGATGACATTGTCCTAGGAAAGCTTATGGAATAAGAACAGAAGCCTTGGTCTAGACCCTTGAGGTATACCAATAGGTAAGGGATGGATAGAGGAAGTGGAGCCATGAAAAATGATTGAGAAGGAATGACCAGAGAAAGAAAACCAAGATATATTATTCTAGAAACCAAAAGAAGAAGTGTAAAGAGAACTTGCCCACCAATCTCGGGCACGCAGATGGGTCAGTAAATGCCCTCCGTACTCCCCCAAAACACCTGCCAAAGCATTTACTGTGTCATATACTGCTTAGTCTATTCCCCACGGGTGGACAAGATCTTTAAGGTCAGGGCTGGTTATTTGTCTCCGGATCTCCAGGATCTGAAAACATGTCCATTGGCTTAGGCAACGGAGAACAGCTTCAGTAAAGTGGTGGGGGTGGAATTCTAGTTGGAATAGATTGAGGAATGAACGGATGAGGAGGAATTTAAAATGTTAAATCTCAGTTATCCAAAGCTGAGGGAACAGAACAGAAATGTGGGTGAAACAAGCAGAAAGAGACAAGCCCAAAAGTTATATTTGACTTTGAACATAGACTCCATAGAAAACCTGTGTTCTTTCATAGATCCAAACAGCCCTCCCTCAGTCCCAGCCCTCCTCTGATATGGCTCTAAGGTCTGCATTTGAAACTTGCCCAAGGAGGCGCCTGAGTGGCTCAGTCAGGGCTAAGTGTCTGCCTTCGACTCAGGTCATGATCTCAAGGTCCAAGGATCGAGCCCCACATCAGGCTCCCTGCTTGGCAGGGTGTCTGCTTCTCCCTCTCCCTCTGCCCCCCCACAACTTGTATGCTCCCACTCTCTCTCTCCGTCTCAAATATATAAACAAAATCTAAAAAAAAAAAAAAAGGAAGAAAGAAAGAAAGAAAGAAAGAAAGAAAGAAAGAAAGAAAGAAGAAAGAAAGAGACTCACCCAGGAAGAGGGAAAAAGGAGACAGTAAACACCTCAAAGGGCATGAGCCCTTGCTCTGTGATTGAGAACTGACTAATACGAAAGGAGCTTAAAAAATGAAGCTTCGTGTAAGGAAACTCTGCTGCTGCAGATAACAGATAATCATAAGGTGTATCATCTCTATTTTCGTGACAAACAGAAGGTCTGAATGTTTGCAAGCCAATAAAACATCCTTAAGCATTTGAAGATTAGTGTACTTTAAGATTTTGGATGAATGCCATTCAGAAAATGTTTCCTTCATGAAGGTGTCATTATAATAATGAATGTTTTGCATTTGGAGAAGTGGTGTAATATTTGGAATGTTCAGCCAAAAGGAGAAAGATTAGTAGCTAGCTCTAATGACTTTTGGAGAATATGAGAATTTTAGTTTCTTAATCTTCTTTTTTTTTTTTTTCCACTCCAAAGTCAAATGAAGGGTGGAATAAGGAAAAATTGAAAACAGACACAAGGGATTGGCTTGATCATAATAGTAACAGAAGTACTTCATGTACATATCAATTGTTTTGTAGAGTGCTTTGACATGCACTACGCTGAGTTGATGTATATTTATAAATAAGCCATAATTAAGGCATGTTAGAGTGATGATCCTAGGAAAGAGATGAGGAAATTGTTGATAGCTTCATCCTCAGCAGCACCATCCTTTTGACGAAATGCCCAAATCACCCTCCTACCCCTCCTTCCTTCCTTCCTTCCTTCCTTCCTTCCTTCCTTCCGCAGAGCACTGAGCACTCTGCCATTGTGCTACTGTAATATGATAAGAGATATATATTTTGATCTTCATTTCTGGCTCCTAAAACAGTCCCAGAGCAATAAAGATAAAATGAGCACCTTTTGTTTTAAGACTTGATTTCTGTTCCCAGTTCCTGAAATTGTTTTAGTTCAATAAAGATAAAAAAGACCGTCTTTTCTTATTCATTATAAGCCCCTTCCAACCCACCTGAGTTTATGTGAATGAGGTGACTTTTAGAAAGTCCCTAAGGATGGGAGCTGGTTTCCAAAGGAACCAACCTTATAATTAGAGAGTTGGAACTTCCAGTGTCCCCCTCCCCATTCCACCCCCAGGGAGCGGAGAGGGCCTGGAGTTGAAGTTAACCACTGATGGTCAATGACTTAATTAATTGTGCCTATGTAATGAAGCTTCTGTAAAAAATCCTCCCGGAAGGGGTTCAGAGAGCTTCAGAGCTGGTGAACACATGGAAATGCCAGAAGAGTGGAGTACCTAGAGAGGTCTCAGAAGCTCTGTGCTTCCCCCACACCTTGCTGTGCGGGCCATAAGGGGAAGACGTCACATGTTTGTGTCAGACATAGCAATAATAGTTTTCTTTTTAGTCATGTACTATACGAGGCACTAATCTAGTAAATATCTTATTATAACCTGTGTTCCCAAGTTATCCTATTGTCCAACAGACACTCTTCTTGGACTTCTGTATACAGGAAGGTAAGAGGCACACAGTGGTCTGGGGCATGAGTCCTGGGTCCTCATACAAGCTCTTTGACCTTGGGTCAATTAATTTAAATGTGTGTGCCTCAGTTTCCTCCCTGGTAAAATAATCCCTTTCTTAGAAGGTTGTTAGGAGTAATAAATGAGTTCGTATTTGTAAAGTCCCTACTTGGCACTCAATAATCGTTATTTAAGTGTGTGTTTAACAAATAAAGGAGCTGGGTAGGCTCAGCATTCCTTTGTGGGGGAAGAATAGCTCTTTATTCCTCATTGCTCAGCAACTTGTTCACACAATTATAACTAATCTCCAAATACACGGAGCAAGACATTCGCTTTATTGCTTCTTTCCACCATCTAGAAGAAATTCCATAAATGAAAGAGTTTATGAGAACCAAATATATATCACCAAACATCTCTTATAAAGGCTTAGATCCAATGCCTACTTAAGGAAGAAAGGCTGCCTCTTTCCCTAGGATGCACCCTTTATTCAGGTCCCGGGGGACATTCCATATCTGAAATGGAGAAGTTAATGATTCCCAGAGACCACTTTTTGAGATTGTTGAACTGATTTCATCAGTGTGTGCCATTTGTGGGTGGGTGGGAAGATTTTACAGTCCGCTACCAATTCTTTCCAACTGCTAGAGAAGAAGAATATTCACTCATGGTTGCTTCTACTAAGGTCATGAGGTCACGGCATAATTTTTTTTCTCTTGTCCTTACAAGGAAATCTTCAAAACTTTCTTCAGACAGGGAACCAAAAATAGTGACAAGGAGAAAGGGTTGCCAAAGATGTGTCCTTTCTCCCCCCCTCTATTTCATTTGTAGTGAAATCTTAAATCGTTGAGAGCCGTTTTGCACTTTCTTCTTGCTAGACACTGTTTATTTCAAGCCGTAATTCATGCTGCATTTACACCACCACCCTCAGGTTATCTTCTGTTTAAATATCCATAGCGACCACTGGTCCTTTCTGGTCATTTTTAGGTGCCAATAATTTTCCAGAAAGTTACGCCTCTTTCTGTCTCTGCCAAATTTTGCAAGAGTTCTATAGTCTCCGAGAGAGGCAGCAGTGGGCTGCTGAGGGCAGAAGACATGAGTTCAAGTTCTGGGCCCATCATTAGCTCTGAGCCTTGGGAAAGACCTCTGCCTTCTGATATGAGTGATGGTACTGAAGGCTCCCCTTCCTTCCTCACAGAGCTAGGGAGAAGATCAAGTGAAACGATGATGCAGAGCGCTCAAAAGCTCTACTTCAAAGTAAGTTACATTTGTGCTTTAAGCATTTTCCCTGTATGTATGTTTCACAGTAAATAAGACTAAAATAATTGAATCTGAAAAGTATAACAGGTGTATCATCTCTATTTTCGTGACAAGCAGAAGGTTTGAATGTTTGCAGGCCAATAAAACGTTGTTGAATTTGCAAGACAAAAGGTGTCTCTTCAAATATCAGTACCATGCACATATACATACATGCTAGGGTCCTAGACATGTCAGGGCTCTAACGGGGGCTACCAACTTCTGATTTAGTATCTCTGAAATATTAGAACCTAGGATTCAGAAAACAGATTGTATTTTCCCTGCCCATCAAACATGCATCTTCTCCTCTTTCAAATGAACTGAGGCCGGGTTTTTAGGGAGCACACTGATCCCCAGCTCAAGGATGGCATGTCTCATTTTCCCTTACGGTTTGGTGTGGCCATTGAAGTTCTGGCCAATGAGATGTTAACCAGGAGTGTTGTGTGTGATTTCCAGAAAGTTCTGTAAGTTCTGTAGTAGGGAGGAGTTGCATCCTCTCTCTTCCCTCTCTTCCCTTGTCCTGCTGTGTGAGAAGTGGCTAAGATGGCCAATAACGCAGCCGTCACCTCAGGTGGGAGAAGGCAGGCCGCATCCTAGGGAAGGTGAGAGTAAGACAGAAAAGATTTTGTGTATCTGGTGACAATGGAGTCAACAAAGAAACCCCAGATGACTCTGGGCTCTGAACTTCTTATGTGCAAGAAAGATTTAAACTACTATCCTGTTTCGATTTTTTTTTTTTGGAGGGGAGGGGCGTGTATCTGTTATTCACAGCTGAACCTAATGTTAACTGAAAATGTCTCTCTCTGACTGACCTATCATTTTTTTAAAAGATTTATTTATTTATCTGTTTATTTATTTGAGAGAGAGAGAGAGAGAGAGAGAGCAGGAGGGGCAGAGGGAGAGGGAGAGAGAATCTCAAGTAGAGGCCTCACCGAGCCTGACTCAGGGCTCGATCTCATGACCCTGCAATCATGACCTGAGCTGAAACCTAGAGTCAGATGCTTAGCCGATTGTGCTACCCAGGTGCCCCTGTGACCCACCATTTTTAAAGACAAGTTTGAATCTCTTCCTTAAAGTCAAATGTTGGGAGGCAAAATATTTGATCTCACATGATTATTTGGCAATTTACTGATGACTTTGTGATAAACCCCCACAGCTCCCAATTCTTGGTCCTTGGCAAGCAATATGACTTACACAAATGAAAGATCGGGCCACGTCCGCTGGAACAGAGCGGACAGAGTGTCTTTAAAGAAATCTGCCTGGAAGAACAGTGATTGAGCAGGTCACCGTGGAGCGGCGTGTCCCTTGCTCGTGGAAGCTGATCTAACAGAGCAGCACCCCATCCCCCGACGTGGGTCTGGCGACGACCCAGTGCGGCGAGGAGGGGGAGGTGTAAGATCGTGGGGTTGTCATTTTGTGCACAGCACCAAGGAAATCTAGCTACACGGCACTTACACCTGTATTTGGAAACCGATGAGGTGATTAGACAATCCGTTAATATTTATTGGGCAACATGATAGTTTTGTATGGACAAAATAAACAGCCTGTTTGGGAAGGCACGCTTGGCCATCTTGTTCTCGGAATGCGTGGTGCTGTGCCGTCTTCTTCATTCACTCACTCTGCGTGTGTGTGTGGAAGGCCTGCTGCATACCAGATTACGTAGCGACACGGCAACACCTTGCTGACACAGCTCCCCCTCTGGGATAGCATCTTTTATTCTCCCCTTGTCTAGGGCCAATGTGTCTCTGAGGCCCAGGTGCGGGCCGAGAAGGCTCCTCTGACCTCCCCAGCCCTCAGCAGTGGTTCCCTGCCCTGCTCCAAGCTCCCGCGATGCCTTGCGTCTGCACCACCGGTTGGGCACTGGGCAAATGCTGCCTTCAATGTGTTTACATTTATTCTACGGTAGGCGAGTGTCTTGAGTTCAGAGACACATCTGTGGTGCTTAATAAATGCTTGTGGATGATACCATATTCGTTGAGTACTTGACAGTTTCTTTGGTCAACATTCATTGGGCATGTCCTGCATGCCTTGCACTATAATAAGCACAAGTGGGGAGAAAAGATGAATAAGACTCAGACTCAGGGGCCGCTGGAGGAAGAGAAGTACGAACAAATCATTATAACTCAACACCATATATGTTAGAGAAAAGCTTGGAGCAAGAGTTAGGGTAGAAGCTTCTGATTAATCCTTGGAAAGACTTCACAGAAGCAGCAGCGTCCCACCTGGCTCTAAAGGGAGAGGAGAGGCCAGCTGGGTGAAGGGGTCGTTCACATACTTTCCACCAACGGCTCTTCAGGGTCTCTTGCAAAGTAGGCAGGGCAGTTACTGTATCTCACTTTACACGAAGAACTGGGAGCAGAACATGGCAGAGCGTGCTGTCCAGGAGCTCCAGGCTGTCAAGAGAAATGGAGTGGGCCCAGAACTCAAGCTCTGGCTCCTAATTCAGTGCTCTTTCTCTCGTGTCTCCTGGTCTCCCTAAGTAACGTGGATGACCATGAGTTCAGCCCCAGAGGAGGTCAGGTGTTTCTTATTTTCTCAGTTAAAAGGAGTCGAGCAACCCAATTCATTTAATTTATTGCATTTTCCCCTTCCATTTTTCATAATTCTCTCATTTATGAGGCCGGAGTTCTTAGTAATTCCCCTTCCTGGAATCTTCCCTAAGGAAATAATCACAGAGGCAGACATAAATTTATGTACAAAAACTTTCCTAGCAGAACTATTTATAATAACAGAAAATAGGAAACAACCTAAATTTCCAGCAAAAACAGACTAGTAGGCAGGCCCTAAACATCTTTTCATATATTTTAATGACATTTTTTAAATGCTTACAATTAATGTTATTTTTTTAAAAAAAAGGACGGGATAAAGACCCATGATTACAATTTTGTTGGATATACACGACACTATATGCGTAGGAGAAAGAAGGGCCTTCAGCAAGACACTCACCGCGGCCGTCTTCATGCTCTTTGTTCCTATTGGCTGTTTTCCACAGTGTGCATTTTACCATCAGAAATAAATAAATAAATAAATAAATAAATAAATATTGTTTTAATAAAATGCAAAAGTTATCAAGAGGGCAATAAAATAGAGACTGGATTCCTGTATTGGTCAGGGTGTCCAGAGAAACAGAAACAGAATGAGAGAGAGATTGCTTTGTTGTAAGGAACCGGCTCATGTGATGATTATGGAAGCTGGCAAGTCCAGACTCTTCAGGGTGCGTGGCGGGCTGGACTCCCGGAGCAGAGCTGACGCTGCAGTTTGAGTCCAAAGGCAGTCTGCTGGTGGAATTCTGTCTTATGCGGAGATCAGTTTCTTTTCTAGTAAGGCCTTTAACCAGCTGAAGGGCCCCACTCACATCATGGAGGCTAACCTGTTTTACTCAACGTCTACTGACTTAAATCTTAATCTCATCTAAAAAAGACCTGCACAGAAACATCGGGAATAATGTTCGACCAAATACCTAGTTACTGTGGCCTAGCTAAGTTGACACGTAAAATTAACCATCCCAATTTCGTAACTACTTAAAATTTCTCACCTATAGCTGCAACCATTTGGAGACAGTGTCGGTCTCCTCCTCTTCCACCCTCTGTCACTCAGCACGGGTCTGGCTCACGGTAGACACGCAGCAGGTATTGGGATGAGTGTGTCGGTGAGTGAGGGAGCAAATTACTAAGAGGACAGGCAACACTATCACTAAATTATCGATCCAGAATGTCACAATCTACAGTCAAGTTCCCTTAGCCTGGAACCTGGCCAGCCTTCAGAGGAAGCCATATCACACCATAAGGGCAGGCCCTGGCCACCACGATTACCTCAAACCCATGATTTACCCTACTCTACCCACATTTCTAGACCTACCAGAAACTTGCCCTGAGCCCAGAGACTACTAAGGACACACAGTCCATCCCAGTGGTGTTGCCCTGTGTGAACAATGATCAATGGGAGACACACGTCCTGTAGGATTGGAGATATGGCCCCTCTGGGGACTGCCTGAGTATATCCTCACGAGACAGCCTCCTCTGCCTCAGTCCAGGCGGGTGGCAGTGACCTACAGCCAGGCAGCGGCCCCTTGCTGCCTCAGCCCCTGCTGAGGGTATGCAGTTTCTCCAGCCACCACAGAGTCTGCTTCCATTTTTCGATGTGGGTGTTTGTCGCCTCTGGGTTTCTTGTTTTACTGATTGTTCAAACTTGCTTGGGCTAGAATCTTTCCTGAAACCACAGAGCCCCAGATCTTCTGACCTGTCGATACTCCACCCCCCTCAGAAGGGCAGGACTCTGGGTGCCCAGTCAGTTCAGAATGGCTTGGTTTAGTAAAGACATTTCAATAGCTGTGGTCACTAAGGCACAAAGGCCAGGAAATTCCAGAGGCCCCTAAAGTGATTTGAAAGAAAGAACACGGAGTGAGTTTTTTTTTTTTTAATAATGAATAAAAATCTTCTATTCGATGTGGTGATCTTGTTCTAGTCATGCAAAAGGGTTTTGTTTTTTAATGAAAGATCTACCACGAGGAATAAGTTCTAAGATCTGACGTATTTTAGGAAAATTCAGACACAAGGGTTCTTATTGCGGGAAGGAGACTATGATTTTATCTAGGGGTGGGAATAGAAGCTGTGGTTGGTAGACAACTGATCACGACAACCCCTGTCAGAAGCAGGTTTGAGGTGGGGGTTAGAGGACCGGGCTTTGCCCCACAGAGGACTAGGCCTGTTAGGGGAACTTGTCCCTTTCTAGGCACAAAAGTGCTGACGTGCAGTCTGTATGGAAGGGGTTAGTTTTGTGTACAGGTGAGAAGCGTACCTGGTGGGCAGCGTCCCAGAAAATCAGCAGCCTAGAAAGCATGGGCCGTAGATGTTGTCTGATGTGATAACGCACAGCTTTATGGGTCACTAACCAACAGCCAGGCGCTGTTCCAAGTGCTTTGCGTAGATAAGCTCATGGCATGCTCACAACGGCCGTATGAAGTAACGACGGAAATTCTCCCTACTTTAGAACTACGGAATCTGCGGCCTAGAGAAATGGCATGGCTTAATTTGCCAAGTGCACAACTAGTGAGTGATAGAGCTAGGACCTGGTCCCACAACTATCACTCTTGAATGATATGCTACGCACACACACACTCACACACACACCCACAGGTTTTGGGGCGCTAAAGTCAGATGCCTCTTACACAGAACTGACATGCACACTCACTTTCGTCCTTCTTTCCGCGATCCCTGCCTGAGCCAACTTCCTGACCTCTATTCCTGTTCCATCTCACTCCAACATTCCAGCTGCAAATCTAAACAGCTGTATTCCCGTCTTGACCTTTCCTTCATTATGTTCCCCTCTGTGAAAGCTCTGGACTGAGAAGTCCCCACATACCAGGATTAATAGGCATTCTATGCCACTCAGTGGCTGCCCCTGGACACCCATTTCTTTGGTCTTGACAGTGAGGGAGCCATGCGGAGAGGAAGCTGAGGAGCTCTGCATCAGGCCTCGGGAGAGCCCAGCTCTACCTCCAACCAACAAGGCAGCCTCCTGGGCACAGGGCTCTTATCTCTAAACTTTAGCGTCAGCTATCTCCGAAACACTAACAAATTGTGTTTCAGTCGTCTCTTCCCCGGGGTGCCAGACTGGTGATTCTTCTTTTTGTAGCCAACACTCTCGTCCAGGAAGCTTGGTGGTCTATCTTGGGGCAGGAATGAGACACGAGGACACATACACAAGTGATCATGGCGTCCTTTGGGGCATAAAAAAGCAAGACCCCCAACACTGACAGCGAATGCCTCTTTGCCAAGTCTTGCCGGGGAGCTTTCTGATTTACAAGATCAAATTTATTCCTCAATTCAGAACAACTTGTTCTTCTTCCTCTCCTTTCAGGATATTTGCGGAGGAGAATTTTAGAATCACTCTCAGTCATTCAGTGAAAAAGAAAATGGCGTGAGACTAAATGACTAATTTTTTTAAGTCAATACTTTCGAGAAAGGTAAATATTTGCAGTTTATCCATTCTGTGCATTATACTGCATTAGGAAAGCACCAAAGAACAAAAATAGCTTCCGGGAGGCAGGCAGGTGCTCAGAGGCACTGAGAAAGCTGAGTTAGCACCAAGGGGTCATGTGTAGTTAGGGAGACCACCCCTCGCAGAGGTAGGGGAGGGCTCCTTTGCTTTGATGCACCTCCCTGGCCATTGGAATTTGCTGATCTTTCCTTAGAATGTTGGGATTAATGCACAGAATCTAATCCTCTTTCAGACTTTGCTGGGACTACCCAAAGGAAGAGAGAAAATAAATATGGTTAGTGGCTTGGCAGCCAGTGAAGTGGGAGGGGTGCTGATATTCTGTCATTCCTGACCAGCTGATTTCTTGCTTTACGAAACCCTCTTCCCAAGGTAGAACCCCCGAAACCACATTTCCCAGCTTCACTCATACGTGCTTTGTACAAGCATGTAACCAAGTCCAGCTATATAATTTGTGGGGCCCAGAGAAAATTGAAAATGTGGGGGTCCCTTATTCAAAAAGTAGGAGGGAAAGGAGCAGTTAAAGATAGTACAATATGATACATTTTTCTTTAAAAATATTTTATTACTTATAAAATATACTATGGGGTAAGAGTGATATGTTAATAGCAGCATAAATTTACAAATAGCAAAAAATCTGTGTCATAATTTTAAATCAGATAATAAGGAACAATACTTTATTAATGTGCCATCTTGACTAAGATTTTTCTAACTTGTTTTTCAAAGATCCATTTATTAGTTCCTCAAAATCTATGCCTTTAGTAACAAGATTTTCAACCAGTATAATCAAAAGTGATTCAATTGTTCTTATCAAATGTAAGCTCACAGATGATTTTTTGTAATTTTTGATTTTGAGAAGGACTTTTTTGATGCCCCTGTTATTGGAGTTGTTAAGAATATTTTATAGTCTCTGACAACATTTTTGATGAGTTACTTTGAGATACAAATTTTAGTATCTCTAGAGTTGATAATTCTTGAAGAATAACTTTCCTAAACATATTTAACTCCTCATACAAATCAGTTTTGTGCAGGTCTGAATTTAATTTAATTTTTTTTAAAGATTTTATTTATTTATTTGACAGAGATAGAGACAGCCAGCGAGAGAGGGAACACAAGCAGGGGGAGTGGGAGAGGAAGAAGCAGGCTCCCAGCGGAGGAGCCTGACGTGGGGCTCGATCCCAGAACGCTGGGATCACGCCCTGAGCCGAAGGCAGACGCTTAACCGCTGTGCCACCCAGGCGCCCCTGAATTTAATTTTAAATGCAAATTTATACAATGACATTTTGATGTTTCGTCTGGCACTTCCTATAACTTGTTGAGGCCATACAGAAAGCTGAAAGTGTGGTCATGATTTGCACATGATTCAAGAGGACTGTTTATACATTACCTCACTGTATCTTCAATGACAAAGAAAAATTAACCTTAAAACTATTTTCCCTGTTGATAATTGGTTCATCTGAAGCTTCATCTGAAAATAGATTCTTTTCCATCAAATGTGACCATATCAAAATTTGAACAGCTGTTTCTCACCCTGTGGGTATTTGCTTTGTGATATTGCACAGTTTTAAAAACTAGAGATTCCAAACCCTTTGAAGAACACTAATGATTCCCTCACATGTTTATTGCAATGTCTGTGTGTACGCTTTTATTTTGTAATAATTCGCTAAGCACCAGCAGTTCCCGTGCTAGCTCTCAGGCTGGAGAATGTAAGATCAGATTCACTGCGCTCGTATTTGCCCAGAGGTTGCGAGGACGCACACACAAGCTGGCTTCCCCTTCCGGTCCCTGCTTGACCCTCTGCAGAGCCCTTTCTCTCTCCAGGGAGCAGCCACTACCACCACAGCTGCTGCTGCCGCCATCACCACCACCAGTCTGGGCCCACTGTGCCCTCAACTGTCACAGGTGCAGATGTCAGCACTGGGCACGCTCACACCTGCGGGCCTGAGCGCATGCGGCTGCGCTGCTGGCCGGGGCATCTCCTCTGCCTGTGCACGGGCACCGCTGTCCCATCAGACTGCACAGGAAAACACAAGTTTAAAGAGCAAATTGTTAAGAATTTCAAGACAGCAAGAGCAGACCAGTAAGCCAAGAACAGGCCCCGTCTGAAAGAGGATCCCTATTTACCCGCAGCAGCCGCATGCCACAAAGTCGCTCTGCAGGTAAACACAGCCCTAGTGATCAGACACACGCCTGAGAGTCTGATTCAGAAGTGAGCTGTGCAGAGGGACGGGTGTGGCAGGGGGGTTTCTGTCTTGCCAGGCATGGTGGTGGGTGGACGCAGTATGTTCCCGGGGTAGACAGTAGTTCCCACACCACTGCAACTCCAAGGGTGGATGGAGGCAGCAAGGCCTTGATTCAGCCAGTGAGGCAGAATAGTTCCGAGAGTCCTTCCTGCAAATGTACCCCAGGGCCCATTTCTCTAAATCCTCTGCGGTCCTACGAGCCATCCACTATCTCCAGTAAATCTCTATCTGTTTAAACTAGGTCGAGTTTGCAAGTAAGAACCCTGATAATATGGTCATTTTACCCATTTTACAGATTGGAGTATTTGCAAAATGGAGTATTTTCATCTTTCTGCAGATGAAGAAACGGGTTCAGACAGAACTTGTCTATGTCCATGAACTACTGAATGATACAGTACAGAATTCAGACCCAAAGCCTGGACTCAGCCACCACACTGCACCAATTCTTTGTACAACATCAGAGAGCTCGAGAAATCATCCTCTATACCTCATCATAACTTGGTGCTGAAGATCTGCTCATTTGTTCCTTGGATACCATCTTCCCCTAGGGGGAACTACCGCTTCTACACTTGGTGGTATTGTCAACCACATGCCTTAATTACCCAGTAAATGGGAGGTATGTGAACAGCCCAGGCCAGAGTATCCCATCTTTCAAAACACAGTGATGGGCCTGGCAGTGGACTCTTGACCAAGACAAGGTCATTCCGAGTCCACTTTGGAGGGACACATGCTGGGAAATTAGGTCCCTCCTTCTGAGATTATAATCATCAGGTAAGTTAACTGGGACCATTTTTTCTATCCAAATGGAGCCAGAAGCTAACAGAATAAAGCTGAGTTGAAAGATATTCTGATGATGTCGTTCAAGCCCCTGGATCTAACCATTCCTGAAGCCCATAAGTGATCCAATAAATTCTTCTTTTCACCTATGCTAGTTCGAGTTGGTTTTCTGTCTCTAAACATTAAAACAACAACAATAACAACAAAAACACTACAAAGATACTTCCCACAGCAGAAGGGACAGCAGAGTTGAGTTATACTTTTTGGCCACTGTCTGCTACCTGCCTCTATAACTGCTTGTGGAGACGTCTTCTTTGACCCAAATAGCTCCTCACAAGGGACCATGTCTCTCCCATTGTTTATTTTCCACTTCTGTTCACAATGGAGGTCACATTGAGCAGGAATTACTGCTACCACCACTCACTCACTCTACATGCAATTCATGAATCCTTCTTCCTCTTTACCGTCTGTCGCTGGCTGTGCCTGACTGTCAAATAAAAGACATTATCAATCCCTGTCAGAGACAGAGAAATGTCTGAAGGAGGAGCTTCTTTTTAAATTCCAGAAACAACATGAAATATTTTGGATCATGTGGCTTATTATAAATAGTGTGATTAGGTTAACACCAGTGTTTGGGTTTCTTTAGAAATATAAACTAAGGGGCGCCTGGGTGGCACAGCAGTTAAGCGTCTGCCTTCGGCTCAGGGCGTGATCCCGGTGTTATGGGATCGAGCCCCACATCAGGCTCCTCCGCTATGAGCCTGTTTCTTCCTCTCCCACTCCCCCTGCTTGTGTTCCCTCTCTCACTGGGTGTCTCTATCTCTGTCAAATAAATAAATAAAATCTAAAAAAAAAAATAATTGGCCTTTTAAAAAAAAAAGAAATATAAACTAAAAGGTACTAAACGGAACCATGGAGATAATCTCTCTCAGTGTCAGTCAAGTGTGGGTGGCTCTCTCTGTCATACAAAAGACGATTTCATAGGAACCTGGACACGGCTTTACATGACGCTAACCCGGAAGTACGCCAGTCTCTCCTGAATCTAATCAAGAGGAAACATCAGACAACCAGGAATTGAAGGTCAGTCTATAAAGGAACTAGCCTGCATCCTTCCAGAGTGTCAATGTCATGGAATACAAAGAAAGGTGAGGAATGGCCCAGATAAAGGAGGCCAAAGAGACAGGACTGCTATACGCAACACATGATCTGAACCGATTCCGGTACTGGGGAAGCAACTATAAATGACATTACTGGGTCAACTGACCAAGTGAAGCATAGCCTGCAGTTAGGTAAAAGTATTGCAGTGGTGTTATATTTCCTGTGATCATTATACTGTGGTTGTAGAAGAGAATATCCTTGTTCTTAGGAAGTGCATACTGGGACACTAAGGGTGTGGTGTATGCAACTTACTCAGTGGTTCAGGCAAGAATTCTAAGTATACCGATGGAAAGAGAAGGAATGATAAAGCGAATGTGGCCAGTGTTCAAAAGTGACAAATCCAGACAAAAGTTCTGCTGGAGTCCTTTTATGCTATTCTTATACCTTTTACGTAAGTGTGAAATTCTTTAAAAATAAAAAATTTTCTTACAAAAGCGTTAGCCAGTCTTTCAAGTTTCTTTCAACCCTCAGGATTATGTCAAAGAGAAAGTATCAGTTTGGAATTAATACATGTTTAACATTTTTCTAACACTTGCTAATCTCCCTCTTTAATCAATAGAGAAGAGTGGCACCTGGCTGGCTCAGTTGGTAGAGCACATGACGCTTGATCTCAGGGTCTTCAGTTCAAGCCCCATGTTGGCATGGAGCTTACTTACTTATTTACATACACGCATACATATATAAATAAAATAAAGAGAGAGCAAGCCTCGGGCTCAGTCTTTGGCAAGCAGCAGTTATTAGCTAGAATTTAACTGCATAATTTCGTTTTCATTGTATTTACTTTCTATTTATGGCAAGTAGGATGGCTTGCCATATAAAATAGATATAAAATTCTCTTTAAAATACATTTATTTAATTAAAAATGAGTTCGTGTAAAGAAAAACATGAATGTAAAAATGCAGGTAGCATTTGGAGGGTAAAGATATGACATTGAATCACAAATTGGCTGACGTTTAGAAAACACCGCTTTATTCTAATGGCCTCGTTTTGTAAGAAGGGAACCTGGAACTCCGGAAGCTGAGTGGCTCATCTGAGATCACACAGTCCCTTGTAATGACCACGAGTCAGGAATGCAGACTCGGAAGCTGTCTTGGCTCTTGCCCATTCTACCACAGCCCACTGCTGTGTGACTAGAGACACAAGAGTGCCAAGAGCCAAACCTACAATAAGAAACATGCCTCGAGACACAACACACATCATCGTTATCATCATAGATGTGTTACCTACACACACACACACACACACACACACACACAAACTGGGTCACCATTTTGCAAATTAGACACTCATAGCAAAAGCAACTCTCACTATTGGCTTAGACCTTTGACATTGAAGCAGTCTTGTTTCTTCTTTTCTAATTTCCCAGGCGACCAATGGAGCAGAGTGAGTCATTCCTATGTAGTTTATAGACAACTTCAAAATACTCTTTAAAAAAAAACAACACAGGTATGATCCAGGAATCCTAGAAGCTTGAAAGAACAGCTAGTTCAATCTTTTAAGTAGTTTCAGGAATAGTTGAGGGAAGCAAAGCGGGGCATTCACATGTCCTGGGGCGGTGACCCTATACCCCAGCTCTCACACTTAAAAGTCCTGGAGTCGACAGTTTAAGTATTTCCGTTTTCTCTCATGTTCTTGCTCTCACTCAACACTGTTTTCCGTAGGTCTGTAGGTGGATTTTATTTGTCCTTCCACAAAAAATTAGAGCTACCGTGGGAAGTGCTAATGTGTATGTCTGATCTAGTCCTTCCGCTGCCGTCAGGGAATTCCGATCTCACTAGAAGAGAAGTCCCTCTGCTTGCAAGGGTGCCAGAGGAGGGCATTTGACAGCTTCCTTAGAATCATTCCAGGCTTTATTGCTCTGACTGGCAGGACAGCCTTCCTCCCACTAACTGAATCCATCTGAGCACGACTGTGTGACTGCCTCTCCTCATTAACTCTTCTGTGGAGAGTAAATGGCCTCAGTCTTTGCAATATAATCTTTGTGTGTTTGAAGACGATTACCAATCCTCCCTTTGACTATCTCTCCCCAAAGTGAACTCACCCAGTTTTTCCATTTTCATGCATAGAATAATTTTCCAGTCCACTCATCATCATGGCTCACCTCTGTGCTTTCCTGTTGTTTTTTCCTATCTCTCTGAAGTTGTAGAGTCCAGAACAGAGCACAGTGTTTTGAGGGTGTGTTCAGTCAGTGGAAAAAAGCCCAACATTCCTACTTCCTTGGGAGGCCCAAACCTCCAGGGTATGCTGGGAACCTCTGGCCTCTCCAGGCCCCAACAGATCTATTCTGGGACCCTTGGAGTCCTAGAGGTACCTTTGGTTATTCAAGTTCCATCCACACAACATTTTAGGTGAAAGGTGGTATGGGAGGAAAGTTAGACCTACCCTATAGCTTCATAAGGGGAAAGTTCTGTTTATTACTAAGATCCCTCAGTGGTCTAAAGGACTACTGAAAGGTTGACCAGGTCCTAAAGCCCCTCTAGAGAACCAAACTCACCTTTAGGGGAAATCAGGCACACAGGTCAATCTGGGGCTTGTCAGATTCCTACCAAAGCAACCTACTTATCTAAGGCTGCTGTGTGGAATGATTTTAGCACACTGAGAAATCACGAAGAAATGTCCCTCTCCCAGTACCATGGGCGGACTTCTGCATTGTGCCTGAAAATTTCAACTTAATGCATTTGAGCTTCATTTAGCAATTCTGTGTAAGACTCTTGCCCTGCCCACCTTGCGGTAATGTGAGAATACAATCACATATGGTGACACTCTGCAAACCATAAAAACAGAAAGACGACACAGGCAGCTAGCTGTAGGAAGAGGATTTTAAGAGTGAGTTTTCACAAAGTCTTGTTTGAGGCAGTCTCAGAAGTGTCCCAGCACCTAACTGTCATGAGGCCAGTTCAGGACCTCAATAACCCACCTGGCAGATTTAGAATCAGGCCCTAAGTTCCAAGACCACCCCCCGCCATGGGTTAAAGGGGATGGTGGTTGTCAAATGGTTGTATATTGGACGGCCTACCCAAATAATAAGAAAAGTACTCTCTAAACAGTTTTATGCTGATTGTTGGAAACCGGTGAGTCTAGACCTTCACTATGTATGGAGAAACTGAGGCCCAGACAGCGTGATTCGTCCAAGGTCAAGCAACAAGTAATAGCAAAACCAGGACTAAAATTGACCTGTCTTTCCTTGGCCATTTTGGCCTTCTCTGAAAATACTACAGCATCAAACCACGAAATAGAATGGGAAAAATTCCTTCATCTCTCTATCTAGACATTTGTGATAAATGGGAGCATGTCAAGTGCCATTTTCTGGTTCAGCTCAGATGGCAAATGCAGGGTGGGTAAGTGGGAGGCAGGGTTGAACAGTGACTGTGTGTACATTTTAACTTCTTTCTTTGCATTTTGATTACATTGAACAATGTGTTACCGAGTAGTTTATATCATTGCAGGGTGCCAAGGATGACATCAACATCTGTTAAAACCTAATGTTTCACATTCTCAACTGTAAACATTAACATTGCTTCGTTTTCAGATATAAACTCAAAGTCATTCTGAAGTTGCATGGTTTCTTTCCAAGAAAGTTGGTGTTACTGTAATGAAATTTACCTAATTAATCTCCTTAAGGAGGGAAGGAATCCAATGATGACGGTTAATAAAGATCTCAACGTTCTCCTTATAATCAGAGCAAGGCAAGCTGTGGATTCATTTTGGGAGAGACTGTAACTTTCCAAATAAATCTTAGTAAAGCTTTGCAGACAGGGCACTTGAGCTATTTCCCCACTTGGCTGGCTTGCTTTCAGCCTTAACTAGTCCTGTGTAAACTTCTCTAAAACCTCTGGGTGTATTTATATCCCAATGTCCAGGGTCACTGTTCTTGAAGCCAGGACTCATATAAAAGGTAAATTTGAATGAGTCATTGATGGGAACTCTTGGTCTGCCATATTTCAAAGCCCTTCCTGGGCATTACCTGTTTGCTGTGTGCATGGGCCCACCCCTTGATACCTGCATAACATTTTGGTTGCACCTACCAGGGAATATAAAGAAAAGCAGCAGTCATCCTCTGCCAGGGCCTCTCCTGAACCCCAATGGAGTTGTCTACATATATGTAGCCAATAATTTCACCATTCAAAGGAACATAGAATGTCACAGCAGGGTATAGGAAACCATACGGGGGGAGTAAGGAGAACGTTCCCAAGTCTTCTGCTCCTGACTGCAAGAGGGCTGGAGAAATAGCTCCCACAAGACAGAGTCTTCAGAAAGATAGCTTTCCGTGAAGATGCTGAGGGAGTAGTTGGGCCTATTAACACTGGAACTGGGGGGTCCAACAGGTATAAAGGGAATCATTGGGTGGGAACCTTAGGAAGTTGTTTCAAAGTATAGAAGAGCATTGAAGGTAATAGAGAAGGCCTAGGAATATGCAGGAATCCAGTTTTCCAAGTTCGGGCAGCTGGTCATCAAGAGGCAAATAGCCAAGGATCTGTCTAAGTCCTTATTGATTCAGGGCATGACCAGACAGGGAAGTGAGATGGGGTTGGGTTTGCAGGTGGCAAGTGGGACAAAAAATGTCAAGATAGCTAACATGTTAGGCCTGACACTATCTCAATAAAGAAGGTGATAGAGAGTCCCAGGAGGCCAGTGACCTGAGTAGAATTTTGAGAACAGACTCTCTCCACCACTTCCCACCCCACCCATGGAAAACTATCGTTTAGGCCTTGATGTGGTAACAGAACATTCCACGCTCTGCAGCTTCCACTGCCCTTGAAAGAGGTCTGCAATCTGAGACTGGGCTCAGGCTTTATTGAAATTGCTGGTTTTATCGTTGGTCTCCCACACTGGATTATAAACTCCATGGGGAGAGGGAACAGATCTAATTCTAGAGGTCAATTTCCAGTACAATGCTGACACTCAATAAATATTTGACAAAAGAATGAACAACTCTGATGGTATTCTATGCTCAAGTATTCACTTCCTCCTTTCTTATAACACATCCCTTTGGGCTTGGCCATGTGACCTGCTTTGGCCAATGGAGCGCAAGTGGGAGGGACACAAGCCACTTCCAAACAGCCTGTTGGAAGTGGGATTGCATGGCTTGGCTCAGCCTTGTGCTTCTGCGCTCTGCCACAGGGCTGTACATTGCAGGTGAGGACTGCTTTTGTGGTCTGAGCCCCAGAAGAAAATGTGAGATGCCAACCCAGGGTCAGCCCACAGCCTTGAGCAGAGCCACAGTCAATCCACCGCTCTCGTGTTGCATTATGGAGAAATGAATGTTTGCTGGTATAAGCCGCTTGGATTTGGGAGTTGTCTCTTACCATAGCAAAAGCCCTGAGATTGGAGGAATAAGGTATATCATTTACTTTCACCTAAGTGCTGGCATAGCTGCCTTCGATTTCTTTTTTTTTTTTTTTTGCCAAAGCTGAGAGCAGATGGCAAACCCATTTGCCTTGGCCCCTGTATCATGTAGCAAGTGAACTTTCTGCTTCTGCTTTTCCAAAAGAACACACAGGTCCCCCCTCCCCACCCCGAGTAATCTAATGGTTAACCATCAAGGCTACTTTGTAAAAGAAAGTTTACGTATCATATTTTAAACATTTACAAAGTTTTAAAATAAATACAAGCCTGAAGCCAGCGCCAACCCTCTCCCTTTCTTTACCTGCCATGGAAGTGCGTTCTTTCCAGTTCTTCAAAACGCCAGAGTGTTACTCAAGCTCTGACGGGGAAATGCTGTCTAGAATCTGCAGATGATCTGGGTGAAATCTCCAGGGATTTTCCCTCTGCACGGGTCTTTGATTATCCTGGGAAGAACTTTGAGTATCAAATGTGCATGGGACTTTGGGCACAAGAAAAAGCAGACTGAAGGAAATCCTGGAAACACCGTATTCCTTGCTCAGTTCTGTTATTACCCCCTGAAGCTGTCTGTATGGTATTTAAACTTTTGAAGAAAGGTGAAAAAATGCAGAGAGAGCTATGAGATACTACATAGCCAAACATCTGTAAACAACTTTTTTTTATCAGAGTCTGTAATGACATCTACCCTCCACCAATAGGCTGAGAATTCCAAATTCTGCATTTCCCACCACAGCTTTGCTCACAGGGTGCTGGTCCTGGTAGCCACTTGATGGTCCACAATACTTCAGATGCCATATGTTTGAAATCAAACATTGGACAAGCCCCTGAGCATGCGCTCCTGTCCCTTCATTTCCTGTATTGATGAACCGTCCTTTGTTCACCCCATCATCCAACCCAGAGACTGGGAGTCTTGTTGGGTGCTCTCCTCTCCCTCAGTCCCTGCACTCATCTGATCATCAAGTCCTGCAGGACGACCTCAAATCCTTTGCGGGGAAAAGCTCTCTATAAATTATTCATACCTACATATATTAAAAAAGGTCCTACTTCCAGTGTCTCTGGATTGCCCTAAAACTCCCCCTCCATTCCCCTCAGCATGCCCCACCCTAACTGTCTCAGTTCACCTCGACCACTGCCAAAGCCTCCTAACCGGGCTCTGCATCCAGTCTAGCTGCTGTCCCCGCCCCCAACCCACAGTCCATCTTTCAGACCAGAGCCCACTTCCTAAAACACAAGCCTAATGACATCATTCCCTTCCTGGAAAAGCCCACTGTGGCTTTCCATGGGCCACAGAATAAAGTTCCAGCTTGAATGACTCATGAAGAACTTGGTGACTGACTTCTCTCCCACAGTGGCCAAACTCTGAATGTCCCTTTTCCCTGGGAACACTGTGTTTACCTAGGGGACCCCTGCTTGCCTGTCACTATTCAGCCTAGGGTTCCTGTCCTGTGTGAAGCCGGCCCTGCTGTCCCCAGCCCCTGAAGAGTTAGGCAACCTCCCCCGCCAACTGTCCAAAACTCTTCCATAGCACCAACAGCATCGCTGTCCGTGGCGTGTTCGCCATGTTGGTCTCCTCTCTCAAACTGTGAGTGACGTGAAGGTGGCTAACCTGCCCAACTTCTCTCTCTCAGCTCAGGACCAGGCGCATTGCACGTGCTCTGTAATGTCATTGAATAAATGGCCTTAGTATCCTTAAACGGACAAATGACTTAGCATATTAATATTCCTATCTGTAAATAGAAATGATAATGAGAATCAGCAGGCTGATGTTTTGACAGCAATGTTCTCCTAAATAGAAGGACAAAAAACTATGGTATCCCAGCATTATTTCTTTTTTTCTTTCTTCTTTTTTTTTTTTTTAAGATTTTATGTATTTATTCGACAGAGATAGAAACAGCCAGCAAGAGAGGGAACACAGGCAGGGGGAGTGGGAGAGGAAGAAGCAGGCTCATAGCAGAGGAGCCTGATGTGGGGCTCAATCCCACAACGCCGGGATCACGCCCTGAGCCGAAGGCAGACGCTTAACCGCTGTGCCACCCAGGCGCCCCTCTCCCAGCATTATTTCTGTCATGATGATGACAGTTGCTGTTGAACTAGAACAAGAGAACATGGATGCACTGACGTCTAGCATGATGTCCCTGTGCAGTAGTGTTAAAAGGAAGGATATTAAGGAGGAAGACGTTTAAAACCTAAGGTCTTTCCTTTGTATTGAGGAAGTATAAAAAACTTATTTTGCAGAGTTAGTTCCCGAGACTTTTCTTTTGTGGATTGCATAGCCACTAAGAACATGAACTTTGGAGCCCAAACCCTCAAGGTTTCAGTCTCAGCTCCAACACTTAATAGCTCTGGGACTGGAAGCTTTCCTTTCTGTGCCTCAGTTTCCCTGTGTTCAAAACTAGTATGTTAATGGCAACTATCTCATAAATTATTATAAGGATTAAATGAATGAATTCATAGAAAGCACTTAAGATAACGTGGTATAACATAAGAGCTAAGTAAGTCACGTATTTTCCTCAAAACAGCAGGGTACATTTTCTAAGTATCAGAGATAACCAGATGCACTTGAAATGGCATGCGTCCTCCATAATCAAGTGTTTTTGTATTTCTGTGGTTCCTTGTCATTAGTTATCGCCCAGAGTTTTACAAAACTCGCACAATTTTCATGAGGTGTATATGAAGATTTAGAGACATAGATCCAAGATATAGGACTTCAGGGAGTTGATCCCCAGCTCCCTGCCTTTACTCTCCTCCAGCCTTCATTCAGGGAAGATCAAGCCAGGAACAGAGTGCAGGAGAGCCAGAGGCGCGCCATGATGCGCGAGCCCAGTGTCACTGTGCCATCTAGTGGACATAGAGCTCCGCCGCCCTTTGAAGCCCTTTCAGAGGAGCTGGATCCCAGTGAAGGGTTTAGCCATAACCGTTCTGGTCCATCTGGCCGGCTCCCGGGTGATCTCATCACACAACCCCCTTGATGTGCATCGTCAGCGCTAATCATCTGGGATGCCGGGAATCTCCTGTAAGCTGACAGCTCTACCGGCGAATTCAGCTTGTCCATCAGCCGTAACAGCCAAGGTCGCAAAAAGCAGGCAAGAAGAAAGGGATGAAAATGGACACGACAGTATTTATAAAAGTGAGAAACAAGCTAGCCAACACTCACCTATGTTTTAATAAAGATCTACCAAACAAACCAGCCAGCAAGATGTGCCAACGCTTAGTAACTTTTTGACCTTCGTTTCTGGCTTCGGTGCATATTGGCACAAGGAAATCTGGGGCTGACAAGGGCTGAACCAACTGAGGGCTGAATCCCACTTTATTGAAATGTTTTTAGGGGAAGCCAACTGCTCTTTGTAGGTGATTAAAAGCTTACCCCCAGAAGGCAAGTAAACACTCCCCCGCCAATAACTCAGCTCTGGCATGCAGAGCAATGGGTATTGAACACCATAACCGGGAGAGAGTATCCACATAAAAACCCAATCAAAGGCAAGGTTTGCCTTTGAGGGGCGCTTGGGGGCCAATAATCCACCTCGTCTTTATTTTCCGTTCAAAGTTCTTGGCCACAGTGACGAGGCGGACCAATATTAAACTTGAAAGACAATGGGTTTGGAATCAACAACTAACTGAAATCACTTGTTTGGGCACATTCGGCACATTCCGGCAACAGACATATTAACCAGTAAGTTGGCAATGGGTGAGTTTAGCTGCATCTTGCCCAGAATGCAAGTTCTTTGGGTAATCCGTTTGTTTCATGGTCCTCCGAAAATTTTATACCACTATTAGAAGAAAGTCTCTGGGACACTACTTGTCCCAGAACGCTTCATTCTGATGAAAAGAAAAATTCCAAATCAAGAAGATTCAAGTAGGAAAGATTTTTAAATATTTTAAAATAAAAGTTTAAAAGAAAGGAGCATGGAGTGGGAGTTATAGTGCAGGGAGAAAGTCTAGGCACGTAGGTAGATTCTAATTACATTCTCTTTTGGCTAGTTCCAAATTTATGGAATCAAAGCACTGTCCCTTTTAAATTAATTTAATTTAATTTTAAAGTTTTTTAAAATTTATTTAAGCAATCTCTACACCCACATGGGGCTCAAACTCACGACCCCGAGTTCAAACGAGGCATATTCTTCTGACTGAGCCAGCCAGATGCCCCAAAGGATCATTCTTTTTAAAGATCGATTAGAGAAAATAAATGGAGTCAATGCACCATTTTGTAAAAATGCCAAAGAAGCATGAAAATGCTACTAAACAGTCCTGTTTATACGGCAACGGTTTACAGGACGGAGGAACATCTTGCCCCATCTCTTTGGTGACTAGCCGTCCTGAGCCAGGAAGCCCTATTTAGGTCCTCTTATGGCCCTCTGTGGACGCAGGTCCTTGAGAGTCTAGAGTTAAGAAAGCAGAACTTCAGGCCATGTACGCCCCAATCCCTAATCCTTCACCCACCCAACAAAAAATGCAGGCCCCAGAGAAATCAGGATCACTCAGCTAGTGAGTGGTAGAGCTGGGATTCAAGATTCTAAAGTTCGTGTACATAACTTTATTTCATTGCTCCTGCAACAGGAGCCCACCTCAAAGGAGGTTCATTCATTCACGTATTCTTCATTCATTCAAAACATTTTTGAGCTTCCACAAAATGTAAAGATACCACTGTGAATAAAGTATCACCCCCGCTCTCAATGACTGCATCACCCAGTAGAGAGAGAAACAAGCAAATCAACAGTCACAGAGCAGTGTGGTGAGCGGCTCTAGGTGGGTCATATGCTGTGGGTACAGGACAGAGGTCATCCAAGTCAGCTCTCTAGGGTAGGGGAAGTCTTCATTGAGACACTTCACTCTGAAGCCCAAAGGGTGAGTGGAGTCAATCAGAAGAGAGAGGGAACGGTGTTCTAGAAAGGCCTCCAGACATGAGAGAATATGACAAATGCAGAAGATTGAAAAGTTTGGACATGCTTAGCGCATAGCGTGTCTGTGTGCACATTGTGTGTGTGTGTGTGTGTGTGTGTGTGTGTGTGTGTAGGTGTGTACTGTGTGGGGAATAAGGTAACGTGGAATGGAAGAGGAGATGAGACGGGTTACAGCCTGATCATAAGGGTCTTGAATGCCATGCTAAGTAAGGAGTTCAGATTTCAGCCTGAAGGTAATGAAAAGTCACTGAAAGATTTTAACTTGATGTGATTTAATATCTATTTACAGACAATTTTCATAGTAGTGTGGAGCTTGAATTGAAAGGAGGAGTAAAATTCATAATGATTTCAAAACAGAAATAGCCTGTTTCTCCAATTAAAATAGTTTTCATAAATATTGACTATTATTAGACATTCTTTACAGGAAGAAGAAGAAGAAACAAGGTATACCGAGCCAGCAAACCCTCCTGAGACCCACATACCCTCAGGGGTGCCAGAGGGTTTTCCCCGTAGGTGACTTACCACTGCCTGGGACCCCTCCACCGTGGCCACAGCTTTATTGGACCAGAGCGGGGACAGACACCCGATCTAAGGCAGCCTATCCAGGACCTAAGGTGTCACGGGTGGTATGTTTGGGGCAAAACTGCCTGCCAGGAATGATTATGACATAGTATATCCATCAAATCCTATTCTGTGGGGTTTGAACAGGAGACATAGAAAAAGGTTGGGCAGTGGCTGAAGGAGCAGAAGTTGAACACGTTTATAAAAATAAAGACTGAGACTATATGGCCATGCTTACAGGGCTCTCATGCTACTGAGGGGGCACCGGAAGAACCTAGCCACTAGCCTAAACCACTTCTATTCTGAGTGAGCCCCAGCTCTCGAAGGCTGGGCTCTATGGTGGAGATTCCTTTGTCCTTGTTTCTACGGTATTCTGACAACAGTGCTCTCTTAAGCCAAGTGAGTGTGCCTTCACTCCTGGGAACCACAGAAGGGCAGTGAACACACATTGGTATAAAGGAAGCCAAACCCAGGCTGAGATTTGTGGATGCAAAATCAGACTCAAGCAGTTTACTGACTGTTATTAATCTCCCATTGTGCAGTTTCCTGGTCCTGTCTGGAGCGTGCGCAAGTCCTCATCCAGGGGTGAGGTCAATGGAAGGTGTCACAGAAACACCTTGAGCAGGGGCAAGGAAACGTGGAGCCCAGTACAAGGGGCTAGAAGTCAACCGGCAGGTGCGGAAACAGTAGGCCCCCCTCTTATGTGTCCCCTCTGCTGCTGTGAAGAGCCAAGCACACAGGCGGTGGCCCCAACGGTCTCCGGAATCGCACACCTGGAGCTCTTGGAGCAGGGACCCCAAGGCACCACCAGGCTGTGAGTCCTGCCTAAGTACCAGCCCGCCTTTTCTCCCACTGACATTGCTGTCCGTGGACTCTGCCGGGGGCCGCGATCTGCACGGTCTACACTGAGACGTCTCCGGTATCGGAGAATAATACCGGCTACATTGCCTCCTCCCGTCCTCAATAAATATTAAGTTCCTGCTACACTTCGTGGGATTATTTTGAACCATTAAAGGGAGAACTGCCCCCTCCCCCCAAGTATGAAGGTCTTCAAAAGGACAGATATGACTAATGATCCCAAAACACAGCCGAGGACACTTTCTTCTCTAATGAAGTTATTTACTCTCATTCCTTTGGTTCTTGAAGGAAAGATAATCGCAGGAGATTGTTTTCCTAGCCTTTCCTTTTATTTGCCCCTTTGGCGAGCAGACGCCTGTTCTGAATTACTCAAATATGCCTAGAACTCAGAAGCATGCTTCTGATTATGGCCTTTTACACATTTAATGTGGAAAAACCTCACGAACAAGAGAACCGGCCCGCGCAGAGAGAACGCGCTTCCTTCCTCCCGCGAGCGCGGTGCACGCGGGGTGGCTCCCAGCTCCGCCCGCAGCTGCCCCCCGCCCCCCTTCCCCCCGCGGGCGTAGGTCTTCCCACGCGGGCCGAACCACCCCTGAAAGGCGAACCCTGGCTTTGTTGACATTTACTCTACAAAGGGAGGAAATGTAAGTAAGTCAGGCAAACAGAAGTGACTCAGCCAGCTCTAACAGCTATCTCACCGCCTGGACCGCACAAACACGAAGACACGGCAGATGCCGCGCTTTGAAGGCCCCGCGGCCCCTCAGATGCGCAGGGCTCTGACGGCCCGTGTAGCACCCCACCCTGCTGTGGTCGCCTCCTCGTCACCCTGTGGGTCACGGAGGGAGTCCTGCCCTAGGGCTGGGGGGTGGGGAGGAGATGGCCAAACGCTTGCCAGTGACGCTGGACAGCTGAGATTGGCAGCGGCTTATTCATCACGGATGCTCTCCACGCAGGGGAGGAAGAATCCACCTGCCGCACAGAGTCTTGCAGGGGTTGCCCTCGGGCACCGTGAACCAGCTGGGGCCGGGGAGGCAGGTTTTGTATGCTCAAGAGGGTGGGCTGCCCCCTGGTTCCCGAGGGAGGATGCACTTGGCTTGTTTGAGTAATTCCGTAGGCGGGCAGGGAACTAAAGCCTGATACTCACGGCTAAGCAGGCACTGTGCTCCCCGCCGGTGACAGTGACAGTGACGTACAGGGTTGTTTGGCTAAGGCAGCTTATCCACAGGAGCAGAGTGGGGAGGGCAACTTGTGGTGGGGCCATTCAAGGCCCTTCTGGTTTCAGATGTGAAGACAGCACATAATACTGGGCTGACTTTGAGGCCCATAACATACACCCTTCACCGCATCTCCTTCCTTTCCATCTTCTGCGTTCGGGATGTGGATTTCTCTGAAATCTCTCGCTCTATCCTGTTACTTGTGCAATGTCATTCTTCATTGGCTCTACTAGTCACTTTTGCGTGAGAATTGTTTCCTACCTAGACAGCAGGATTCGGAGCCCTCAGGGCAGGAGTATTTTCTCGGGGAAACTGAGACAGATGGTATATACCCAGAGACAAATAAACCCGTTTAAGGCCGAATTCTACAAGGGAGCTGCCAACAGGAGGTTTGCCAGTTTGAAGCACCAGAACCCCTACTCGCAGGTAAGGTCCTTGTGATTCAGAGCTATAGCTAGCTTTATGTGGAGGGATTGTGGGAACTTTATTAAGGTGCAACACATTTTATGAGAATGACTCACTCCTGCTCTGTAATGAGCTCTCATTTAATTGATCGTGCGTTGTTGATCCCAATGAATTACACAGACACACACATGGACCCAAAGGCACATGCTCCCATTATCACTGGTGGGATTTCTGTGGGGTGGAATGATGGGCTCTCTTCTTTCTTTTACTTGTATTTGGAAATGGTTATAGATTCAGAGGAAGTTGCAAAAATGGCGCAGAGATGTCCCATGTATTCTTCCCTAGCTTTCCCTCATTGGTACCCCCTTCTCTTTGCTTACCTTTCTTTTCTTCCCTTCTCTTTCTCCCCCCTCTCTCCCTGGCTTCCTGCCTTCCTTCCTCCTTTCTCTCCTTTACAGTCACCATCTTTTACCTGCATAACAAGGGAAATAAATGATTAAGAGGATGTCAACAACGTCATTTCACACCCACATGGCTGTTAGCCTCCCCCGCTGAAGTCCGCACTGGGGAAGGGAGTGGCATGGTTGGGCTGGGCTCTCACAGCGTCGCTGCACCCTCGGGCTGGGGTGTCTGCCACAGCATCACGACGGCCGGCGCATCCTCAGGCTCTCCTTGCACCTGGTCAGCTTCCTAAGTGCTGAGTTGAAGGTCTCCTCGCCTTTTCATGTGTCCTGCACGTCTCTGGCTGCCTGTGCTGCTTGGTAGAGAATGGTATCATGCTCCAGCTGCTGCATTTCTCGGTCCTGTGTGTCTGGGTCCCCACCCCCATGGTGGCCAGGGCTCTGTCACCAGGGCAGGGCAGGGCTGCTCTCAACCCCTTTTAGTGGGATCGTTCACTTCCAGCCTAGATACTTTCTGCACAACTTCTCCAACAGACACTTCCTCTTGGTCTCCAAGAGCTCAGGAGGGGCCCTGTGACACGCCAGCGCGATCCCTGCCTGTCCCTTACTGCAGGAGAGACCAGAGGGACAGCAAATGACAATTCTCATTATCCTCCTCTCCACTGACACCGTAGCTTGAGTCGCCAGTCCCTCCTGGTGTGAAACTAATCAGGATGTTCTTGTGATTGTTCTTTCTTAGATTTTTCCATTCTTTCTGACTTTGATAGTTCTCAGGTTTTGGAATAACTTCTCAGGGAATTGTCCAAGAATCCTCTTTTCTAAGAGTCACTCAGAACAAGACAGATGACACCCCTGAGACATCAAAACAGCTGGCAGTCTTGGGGGATGAGGCTCCGGCCCTTGCCATGTAACAATGCCGTGGTGACCCCAACACTGGCGCCAGGCCGTACCGCTGCGAAGTGAGCCCGAATTTTAGGCTATGAGGCACTGCTGGCCAGAATGTTAAGAAGCTGACTTCTTGTCTCCCCGCCCCCGCCAGGGCCCCTCTTGCACCCACTAAAACTTGATTTGCAAAAAGGAATTGAGAAAAAGAAAGGGGATTCTCAATTTTATTGTTAAGTGCTACAAAGCGCTAAGTACGTCATGTGATTGAATCGCTACAATTTTACAAAAGCAAGCGGCTTGCTGTGGAAGGCATCCCGCACAATATCCCACACCTGCTCAGAGAGAGCCTGGCTTATTGGCTAGGTTTGGAGTCAGATCCTCTTGGATGAAAATCGCAGCCTCAGGATCAGACAGCTGTGTGACCTTGCGGACAGCACTCAACTCTCCAATTCCTCAGCCTTAAAAAGAAGCAGTTAAGAATACCCAGTGAGAGAGATTTGTACAAATCACAGGAGATAAGTTTATCCTGGGCTTGATACAGGGTGCCGGCCCATAGAGGGCCCGCGAAAGTGTGTGTTAGCCGTTGCCGTCTTGATAAACACATGCCGCTAATGATGATGAGAGCAAAATCATAGAAAAAACTTCTCTTCCTCTAAGCAGTTACTGTCCTCAGCCCCTCTAGGCTTGGTCAGGAGTGAGGTATTTTCAGCGGTGGGCAGGAAGCAGAACTGAGCCTGGGCAGAAGCGAAGCACCACGGGACATTCTAGCTAGATCTCTAGGCTGCACGTGATGAACGCTTGCTGGATAAAAGACAAACGTGAGCTGTGCCTGCCTTTTCATTCCCCGGGATGTGTCCTGAGGGTTCGCAGGGAAAGCGAACTTGACACACAATCGTATTTTAAACTCACAAGGGAACTTTCCATCTTTAAGAGACTCTTTCCAATTAGTCTTTTTATAATATAAATTATGAGTAAGTTTATTAAATGCAAGTGATTGTTCAATTTCTTTAAAGGAGGACGTCCTGAAAGAGTTTTTAAATGGCCACTACATTGATAGCATTCTTATAGATGTAACTGAGTGGGGAAAACAATCATCTTAACATCTGGACCCAGGACTCCTAGGGAGGAAACTTATTTTTGCTCGGGAAAACACATTGATAAGCCACTTTGGGACATAAAATAAGACTCAGCAGATTCAACCAAAAGAAGTGGCTAAATTTCACAGTGTTAAAATAAACAGGCATAAGGGGCTCCTGGGGCTCAGTCGGTTAAGCATCAGACTCTTGATCTTAGCTCAGGTCAGGATCTCAGGGTCGTGAGATCGAGCCCCATGCTGGGCTCTGTGCTAGGTGTGGAGCCTGCTAAAGATTCTCTCTCTCCTTCTCTCTCTGCTTCTCCTACAGCTCCTGTGTGTGCTCTCTCTCTCACTCTCTCTCAAAATAAATAAATAAATAAATAAATAAATAAATAAATAAATAAAAGCAGGCATTTGGAGGTAGGAGAAGAGCAGGGACCCTGGGGCTGTTGAGCAACTCAGCGTAGTAGGAACTGGAGGGGTGATGGTTCATTTTATGTGTCAACTTGCCTTGGCGATTGCGTTCCCAGATAGGTAGTCAAACCTTATTCTGGATGTTTCTGTGATGGTGTTTTGGATAGATTACCATTAAAATCAATGGACTTTGAGTAAAGTACAATGCCTTCTGTAACGTGGTTGGCTCTCTTTTTATCAGTTGAAGATCTGAATAGAACAAAAGATTGACTGCCCCTCCCCCACCCCAGCCGGAGAGAATTCCGCCAGCAGGTGGCCTTTGGACTTGAACTGCCACATGAATTCCTTCCTGAATCTGCAGTCTGATGGCTTTCAGACTTAAACTTCAGATTTTGGACTTGCCAACCTCTGTAATCATATGAGCCAACTCCTTAAAATAAATTTCTCTTGATAGATAGATCGATTGATCATACTAGTTTTGTTTCTCTGAAGAACCCTGACTAATACAACCAGATGTATAATATTAAATGTGAAGTTGGGCTGCTGTGAAGTCTATCTCCACTCCATTTCCTCAAACACATTCAGTCTGCAACCCACCAACCCACTGGCATGCCTTGTTCAAGTGGTTTTTGTGTATTTGTGTGTGTGTGTGTGTGTGTGTGTGTGCGTGTGTGTGACCCAAAGGAATGAGCTAAGTTCTGCGTCTGGGTCGTCATCGCACAGAACAAAAATAACACCCGGCAGATGGCAAGACGACCCTCAACCTGAACCAGTTCGGGAACAGCAAGAATGTGAAGCCAGAAGACTCCATGAGAAAGAGCCTTTCTTTCGTCTCCCCAGGAATTTGCATACTTCCGAGAAAGCACTAGGTCCACAATGTTCAGCCAAACTCAAGGAGCTCTTAAAAGATGGGGCAAGAGGGGCGCCTGGGTGGCTCAGTCGTTAAGCGTCTACCTTTGGCTCAGGGCGTGATCCTGGCGTTCTGGGATCGAGCCCCACGTCAGGCTCCTCCACTATGAGCCTGCTTCTTCCTCTCCCACTCCCCCTGCTTGTGTTCCCTCTCTCGCTGGCTGTCTCTATCTCTGTCAAATAAATAAATAAATAAATAAAATCCTTAAGGAAAAAAAAAAAAAGATGGGGTAAGGAAATTGCCCCTCCCTCTGCCTCTATGCTGCCCCCCACCAATCTGGACATCTGTGTCCCATAAAACCAAAACATTTTTTGCTTTTAAATTCAGACTACCTGCATATTAATCATCTTCAGCTAACATGCTAAGAAGCAGAGCTAAGTGATAAAACGTTGCTAGTGACCACCACTTGCTTCTAATGATTCATACTCCTTTCTGAGATTAAGGGGGAAACACAACCAGATAAATCAAGCAAGTAAAATAAAACACGAAGAAAGGCAATGTGCAAAAAAGAATGTGGAAAGCATCTTGATTCTGGAAAAGAGGAAAATGAAAAACCCCTCCCACCATGGTCCTGCATGCTCCAGTGTGAATGCTGCCTTCCTGCTGGGTGCATCAGGGGCCCCCCTGGGCCCAGGCAGGGACAGAAGGAGAGGAAGAGCCATCTTGGATATTGCTAGTATGGGGCCACTCACTACCGGGCTAGCATGGTGGCCCATTCCCTGGGGTTAGCAGAGAGAACCAAGGTCCTTCAGATGGCATGAGATGACAGAGATGCCCAAACTAACTGAAAATAATTATCTGAAAGAAATGGCATTGTAGGTGTGAAGGGGAAGGGGTACAGACCAAATGTCTGTATCTTAAGGGAGGAAGACACAGTCACCTAGGGACCGAGCAGTGTTCTCTAGTCCAACAGAATTCATTTCTAGGGTGTGTCTTGACAGGTGCTTGGATCTGTTTGCAGGATGCTAGGTGCCTGCTGCACCAGTGGTCTTTTCTAGTTGCTAGGAAACCAAAGCAGAAAGTATGGCGTTTGGTGCTCTCAGACAAAAACTCGCCCTCCTCCATACAGCTGGTCACATCCTTCTCTCCATGAGGAAGTTTGAGAGGGGTGTGACATTGTTCTTAACTGCCTGAAATTAAATCCAAACTCACATTAATAGTTTTTTTTCCTCTCTAAACCTTGTTACATAGGGTACATCTGTATGTGACTCAGAGGCCAAATGAAAGAAATGTGAGATTTATGATTTATTTTTAAAACCCAAAACAGTACATTCTCAGGTTAAGTAGAAAGGTCATAACCAATAAAAGCATCTAATCAGTCTCATTAGTATGTTCCTTTAGCCACATTTCTCTTACTCAATAGAGCATGTCTCCTCTGAAGAACCGGATTTCACAATAACACAGGCAAAGACTGGAGGAGGAATGTCTGTGATGCAGCCAGGACCCAGCAGCCCAGGGGGCCTCTGCCTCAGCAGGAGAAGAAGGAGAAGCAAATGTTTAAAAAGGGGCTTCGAGCCTCTGACACGTGCACATACCTGCAAGCTTCATGCAGTTTCCGCAAGGTGCCCTGACGTGTACCTGCAGGCGAGCTTGCACTGAGCTCCAGCGGAAGGGCTCATTCTGATCCTGTGGGATTTGGAGCAGGGTTTCTCTCAAGAACCAATTTGACTTTGTCTACAGTTGGTCTTGGGAAGAGAGAGGCTCTGGCCCTCCCGTCAGCGATGGTAGACTTCTGCTCAGTACCTTGAAAAATCCTGGGCCCGAGAATCCAGAAGCAATGGGCAGTCGTTTGCCTAATAATCAACAGAGTTAACATAGTTTTATTATCTCAAGTTTCTGTGGAATGAAATACAGTGTTTTTGTGACTTATGGATTCTTACCAAATCTAGATTAAAATCTTCCTCTGAGGGATCCTTAAAGTCTGTCCTCTGTGTTCCTGGCCACTGCTTCTCTGTCTTCTTTATGCTCCCTCCTCCTCCGCCATCTTATGTCAAATGGGTGACCTCTTCTATCGTCATCCTTTCCCTGGGTAACCCCCTCCGGTCTTGAGACTTTAAATATCATTTCTGTGCTGCTAACTCTCACAGGTAAATTGTCGGACCAGGACCCTCCTCTGACTCTGGACGTGAGTATCCGCCTTCTGACTTGATCCCCCACTTGATTTAGAATGTCATGTGTCCAACATAGAACGCCTGACTCTCCCTCCAGATCTGTTTTCTTATCGGGAAGTGGCATCAGCATTCATTCCATTGCTCAGACTAAGCCTAGGAGGCATCCTCGAGTCCTCCCTTCCCCTCCCTCTTTTCATCTAGTCTCATCTAGTCCATCATCAGATCCTCTCGGTTCACTTCTAAAATGTGTCCCAAATCCCTCCTCTCCCTCTGGTGCCGCCTGAGTCCAGACTAGCATGGTTTCCTGACTTGCTAGCCTCCTCAATGGTCTCCCCACTTCCACTCTTTCTTTTGTTTTTGTTTTTAAGATTTTTAAATTTATTTATTTGACGGAGAGGCAGTGAGAGAGGAACACAAGCGGGGGAGTGGGAGAGGGAGAAGCAGGCTTCCCACCAAGCAGGGAGCCTGATGCAGGGCTTGATCCCAGGACCCTGGGATCATGACCTGAGTTGAAGGCAGACGCTTAACGATTGAGCCACCCAGGTGCCCCTCCCCACTTCCACTCTTATCCCTCCACAAAGCAGTCGGAGGGAGTTTTTAAACATGTGAATCAGATAATAACACTCTGTTGCTTACAACCCTCCAGGAAAGCTCTGCTCCCACTAGGATGTAGGAAGCCACAGGAGAACAGAGCTCCCCAACAATGCACATGGCAGATAATCTACACAATCATAATTGTCTTGAACCCATCAAGGAGCTGAGGTCACAAGCAATCAAATGAACTAAATCCTAAAGAGTGACAAGCCCTGTGAAGAAAGACAGGGCACAAATATTGTTTCACCTCTGACAGAGTAAGGATGCAGGAGGTGGCTGCCTTATAAGTGGGTGGGGAAAAATGATCTAAAATTATGACATATTCTTAAAAGCCAGTGTGGGCCAGCATGTCAGTTTGGAATAGGTAGGATCCCAGACACAAGGGAAGATGGCACTCACTCACAAACTCTTTACCACTGGCCTCCACACAGGGCTCATGAGGAAAACTGGGGAAAGAGCAAGGGACCAGAAACAGACCCTCTTTATGGTATGAGTATAGATGAAGTCCCAACCCAAAAGGATAAGATTGTCAGATTGGATTAAAAAATGAGACACAACTCTATGCTGTCTATAAGAAACCCACTTTACAAATAGGGAAATACAAACTGATTAAAAATGAAAGGATGGAAAAAAAGATGTACCATAAAAATGACTACTCAAAACAATCAAAAGTGGTTACATTACTATTAGAATATCAGTATTTCAGAAACAAAAGAAACTTAGCTGGAATAAGGACATTGCATAATGACAAAGTGGTCAATTCATCAAAAAGATACCACATTCCCACATGGGCACGCACCTAACAGCGCTTCGAAATACATAAGCTGATTGAATAAAAAGAAAAAATAGATAAATATACAACTATAATTGGAGATTCTGACACTCCTCTCTCAATAATTGATAGAAAACGTAGACAGAAAATCAGTAAGGCTACAATGATCAATGCTATTAAACTAATTGGCCTAATTACATTTAAAGAACACTTGAACTAACAACATCTGAATACACATTCACTTGATGTGCTTAGGAAATATCCATCAGGACAGACCATAGTCTAAGTCATCAAAAAAGCCTCAACAATTTTTTAAAAATTAGAGTCATATAACTGTCTCTTCTCTGACCACAGTGAATAAAAGTAGAAATCAATAACAGAAACATATCTAGATACAGATGTAGTGAAGAGAAGGGCCATATGCACCCCAATGTTCGTAGCAGCAATGTCCACAATAGCTAAATCGTGGAAGGAGCCAAGATGCCCTTCAACAGATGACTGGATTAAGAAGTTGTGGTCCATATATACAATGGAATATTACTCAGCTATCAGAAAGAACGAGTTCTCAACATTTGCTGCAACATGGACGGCACTGGAGGAGATAATGCTAAGTGAAATAAGTCAAGCAGAGAAAGACAACTATCATATGATTTCTCTCATCTATGGAACATAAGAACTAGGATGATCGGTAGGGGAAGAAAGGGATAACGAAAGGGGGGGTAATCAGAAGGGTGAATGAAACATGAGAGACTATGGACTATGAGAAACAAACTGAGGGCCTCAGAGGGGAGGGAGGTGGGGGAATGGGATAGACCGGTGATGGGTAGTAAGGAGGGCACGTATTGCATGGTGCACTGGGTGTTATACGCAACTAATGAATCATTGAGCCTTACGTCGGAAACCGGGGATGTACTGTATGGTGACTAACATAATATAATAAAAAAATCAAAAAAAGAAAAAAGAAAAAAAAAGAAACATATCTAGAAAAATCACAAAACACATTATATTTAACAATATCCGTCTAAATAATCCTTGGTTAAAAGAGGAATTCGCAAGAAGTGTTAGAAAATGTGATTAAAAAGAAAACATATCAAAATTTAAGGGATGCAGTTAAAGTTGTTCTTAGAGGGGGAATTTATAATATTAAATGCTTACATTAGGAAATAAAAAAGAGGGGCACCTGGGTGGCTCAGTCCATTAAGCATCTGACTCTTGATTTTGGCTCAAGTCATGATCTCAGGGTTGTCAGGTCAAGCCCTGTGTCAGCTCCACACTGAGTGTAGACCCTGCTCCAGATTCTCCCTCTCCCTCTCTCCTGCCCCCCCCCGCCACCATACCCTCCTACCCACGCCCCACTCAGTCACGCACGCGTGTACACTCTCTCTTTAAAAAAAAAAAAAGTTAAAGGAAAAGAAAAAGATCTCAAATCACTAATGTAAGTTTTTTTTAAATAATATTTTTTATTATATTATGTTAGTCACCATACAGTACATCCCTGGTTTTTGATGTAAAGTTCGATGATTCATTAGTTGCATATAACACTCAGTGCACCATGCAATACGTGCCCTCCTTACTACCCATCACCAGTGTCTGAGAAACAAACTGAGGGCTTCAGAGGGGAGGGGGGTGGGGGAATGGGATAGGCTGGTAAGTTTTGACCTTGAGAAACTAAAGAAAGGAGAACAAATCAAGCTCAAGCAAGCGGAAGAAAGGAAACAATAAGAATAAGAGCGAATATCAAGTAAAATAAAAATCAATAGACGTCATCAATGAAACCAACAGCTGGCTTTTTGAGAAGATCAATAAAATTGATAAACTTTGAGCCAGTCCAATTAGGAGAAAAGAGAAATTTTGGAAGAAGACACAAATTGCTAATATCAGGAAGGAACGAGAGATCACTATAGATCTTACATATATTAAAAAGATAATAAAATATTGTGAACTATATATCAAAAAGTGTGATAAATAAAGTCCTTGAGGGATGCCTGGGTGGCTCAGTCAGTTAAGCATCTGCCTTTGGCTAAGGTCATGATCCCAGGATTCTGGATCAAGTCCTGCTTTGGGCTCCTTGTTCAGCAGGGAGCCTGCTTCTCCCTCTGCCTGCTGCTCCCCCTGCTTGTGCTCACTCTTTCTCTTTCGGACAAATAAAAAAATAATATCTTTAAAAAATATATAAAGTCCTTGAAATCAAACTACAAAGATCATTCAAGAAGAAATAGATGGCTAGAGTAGTCCTGTATCTATGAAAAAGTAGGGATTTGTAGTTAAAAACTTGCTCACAAAGGAAACTCTAGGCCCAGGTGCTTTACTGGTAAATTCCACCAAACATTTAAGAAAGAAATAATACCAACTGTACACAACTCTTGCAGAAAATGAAAGTGGAAAGAGTATTTCCCAAACCATTTTATGAAGCCAGAATTACCGTGATACTAACCTAGACAAAGATATTAGAAGAAAAGAAAGCTACAGCCAGTTTCCTTCATGAAGATAAATCCAAAATTTTAGCAAAACAAATCCAAAAATATATAAAAGGGATAATATATCATGATCAACTAAGGTTTATCTCTAGTTAAAGGGATGGTCCGACAAGAAAAACAATCAATCAACTTAATCAATGCAATATTAAAAAGAAAACTGGAACTAAAACAAACCTATGTTTCCCCTAACAGACGCACCCAAAAAAGGGGAAGAACACTTTACAAAATCCAATACTCATTCCTGAGAAAAGATCTCAACAATTCAGGAATAGAGGGGAACTTCCACGTTCTGATAAAGGGTATCAGTGAAAGACCTACAGCTAACACTAAAATTGATGAGGAAAGACTGACTCCTCTCCCCATAAGACAGAGCAAGAATGTCTTCTCTCCCCATTGCACTGCAGCCAGTTCAATTAAACAAGACAAAATATTAAAGATCGGAAAAAAAGGAGTAAATGTCCTTTTGCAAAAATGTTATTAGAATAAGTGAGTTTAGCAATGTTGCAGATGCAAGGTCAATATGCAAAAGTCAATTGTGTTTCTATATCTTAACAATGAATAATCAGAAATTGGAATTATGAAGAACAAAATCAGTCATAATCACATCCCCCAAATGAAATATTTAGGGATAAATGTGACAAAATGTGTAAAACTTGTAGCCTCAAAATTACAAAGTATTGCTGAGAGAAATTTTAAAAGATATAAACCAATGGAGAGGGATATGTCTATGGATTGAAAAAAAATTGTTGTCAATTCATCCCAAATTTATCTATAGATTTGATACAATCACATTCAAAATCCCAGCAGAATTCTTTTGTAGAAATTAACAAGCTGATTCTAAAATCTATATGGAGGTTTGAAGTACTTAGAATAGCCAAAACAACTTTGAAGAAGAACAAAGTTGGAGGACTAACACTATCTGACCTCAAGACTTATTATAAAGCTACAGTAATCAAGACAGGGTGGTATCAGTGTCAACATAGACAAATAGATCAATGAAACTGAATACAAAGTCCAGGTATAGATCTAAATATATATAAATTGCCTTTGCATCTTTGTCAAAAATCAGTTGAGTATATATATATGTGTGTGTGTATATATATATATATTTATATTGGCAAAGGCAATTCAGTGGAGAAAAGATAGTCTCTTCAACGAATGGCTATCCATATGCAAAAATGAACTTAGGTTCACACCTCATATCATATAAAAAAATTAACTCAAAATAGATTATGGATCAAAATATAAAACCTAAGATTATAATACTGCTAGAAGAAAACATAGGGGGAAAATATTTACAGCCCTGAACTAGGTAAAGAGTTCTTAGATATGATACCAAAATCTCAATCCATAAAAGAAAAAAAAACGGTATGTTGAATGTTATCAAAATTAAGAACTGCTTTTCAAAAGATACTGGTAATAAAACTGAAAAGATACACGATGGACTGAGAAAAATCTACACCTGATAGAGGAATTGTATGCAGAATATATAAAGAATTCTCCACACCCTATTAAAAGGAAACAACCCTGTTTAAAAAAAAAAAATGGGCAAGAGAGTTGAAGACCCAGTTTGCCAAAGAACAAATACGGACATCATAGAAGCACATGAAAATATGCCCAATAACATTAGTTATTAGAGAAATGCAAATTAAAAACACAATTAGATACCACTATACACCTATCAGAATGGCTAAAATTAAAACTCTTACACAAAAAGTCTTACCAAGTGAGATTCTAAAATGTTGTGATTAACAACTGCTGGTGAGAATGTGAGCGCCTGGAATTTTCTTACTTGCTGGTGGGTATGAAAAATGGTACAGCCCCTTTGGAATAGTTTGGTGGTTTCTTCAAAGTTAAACTCTTACAATATGCCCAAGCAGCCGAGTCCTAGGTATTTATCCCAGAGAAAGGAGACCATGTGTTCACACAAAAATCTGAGTTATGTTATAGCAGCTTTTGTCAAAATCAACAAAAACGGAAAGTAGCAGAAATGCCCATCAACTGGTGAATGGATAAACAAAGGTGCCCCATCCATACGATGGAATACTCGGCAATCAAAAGGGGCCAACGTGCAACAACAACATGGATAAAAGGATTATGCTAAGTCAAAGAAGCCAGACACCAAGGGTGACATAATGTAGGATTCCATTTATATGACTTTCTGGAAAAGGCAAAACTGAAAAGCCAGATTACAGTGGTTGCCAAGGTGAGGTTGGGGAGAGGGGGGTTGACTACAAAGGGTCACAAGGGAACTTTTTGTGGCAGTGGGAATATTGTGTCTCTTGGTTGTGGTGATATATTACATGACGTATGTATGCTCATCAAATTTATGACATTGAACCCCCCGCATTCCCCAAAGAATACAATGGGTGACGCTCGGATTGACTCCAGGTTAGCCGTTCGTAAGGGGTATAAGGGACAAGAGGCTGAGGAAGTGGGGGTGCTGCAGAAGGAAAAATTCGATCAGGGCTCCTGAGAACCCAGCTTGTAGCTCATGAGATGACCCGAAGTCCTTATGAGAGTGGTGGGAAGCTTTGTTCCTGCGTTCCCTGTGAACTCAGACACACCTCAACCCGAGGAGGGGAGCACTGTCCAGTGAGAGCGAGAATCACATTGCTTTCCTCTCGGTCTTTGATTCACAGTGAAATTGAATCCTAATGCTTCAATAGTGTTGGTGATAAAGGTGCTGCTGCCCTTTCATAAAATACGGCTCTAACTCACCTGAACTTTACTCGGTGATGTGTGTACCAACAAGACAGTAGGGCAACGGGGACTGATGTCATTTCTAACCAGGATTTGTGAACTCTAAGTAAGTATAAAGGATGAGATGATCTCAAAAGGAAGACCCCGTCGTATCTGATGAAGTTATTAACGTCGAAAAGACTACCTTGAAAAATTCATGACCACTGAGACGTAGTTTGGTAACATTAGGAATCAGACGACTGGGTTTTAGATTTGGCTCCAAAATTAACAAGCTGTATGACCCTGAGAAAAATCACTCACCGCTACACAGAACAAAAGGATCAGGCAAGGTGCTGGTTAAAATTCCTTCCAATTTTACAGATTTATCTTTTTGAGGATTTGTATCAGATTTCAGGCCCATCTCAGTACAGACATGTAACAAGCACTTCATAAACGGTATTGAACCAAACTGAGATGAGTATTAGGAAACCAAACAGAAGACACAGAGTTATCCTTGAAAGAAGTCATGGGTCACACCTGTGCACACATGTGATGCTGGAGACCGTCTCAGAGAGAGAGTATCACCAGACTCCTCAGCGTCTCTTCCCCCCCTCTTCCTCCCACTCCCTCCCTCCCCCTCTTTCTCTCTCTGGTGTCTCTCTCTCTCTCTCTCTCTCTCTCTCATCTCTTTAAAAGCCTTCCAATTGGGGGCGCCTGGGTGGCTCAGTCATTAAAAGCCTTCCAACTGATTAGCTCAGACCCCCCCAGGACACTCTAACTTGAAAGCAACTGACTAGGTACTTTAATTACATCTTTAAAACTTCTTCACGGCAGCTTTCTGCCCACAGGTTCTGTCTCCATGCTATAGTAAAACCACCTTTTTGCACCCAAAAAAATAAAATAAAATAAAATAAAATAAAATAATAATAATAATAAAAATCAAACCTCTTCACAGTAGCATCTTGATTAGGTTTGGTTGAATAACTGGGAAAAAGTGTGTGTGTGTGCGTGTGTGTGTGTGTGTGTGTGTGTGTGTTACAGAAGTTTCCCTTCTATTCTGCAGCGCTCATGAGAGAATATCTCTCGGAAGCTACTCTATTAGAAGCATCCTGGGAGGAATTCTGGGTATGACTGTAGCTCAGCCCAGCCAGTCTCACACACCACAGAGCCAACCCAGTGACTAAGAAGATGTAGTGGAGGAAGTCAATGTTTACAGCCACACCACCGCAACCACCAAAAGGCAGCACAGTGTGGCTCTTAAAATACCAGCCCTTGAAACCAGGTTGCCTGGGTTCGAAGCTCAGCTTGTGGGTAATATTACTCTTGGCAAGTCTCTTAATCTCTTTTTGTCTCGGTTTCTTCTCTAGTAAAATGAAAGAGGTCAAATAGCACCTAACTCATAGAGATGCTGGGGGACTAAATTGAAAAATTGCATGGACCGGGAAGATTAGATTGCTTGCCTGGTACCGAATAAGCATGCGCTATTATGATCGTGTGCTTCATACTTTGCATATCTTTCCTCATTTAATAGCTCACTTCATCATTAATAAATATTACACATCTACTGTGCAGCCGCTGGGAACGGAACAAAGGACAACAGCCTGGTCCCTGCCCTCAAGGAGTGTGCAGTGAACGAGTGAGTGGAGAACACAGAAGAGGTCATTCTAACACAGCGTGATTAGCACTATGAAATTCACCATAACCCAGAGGGGTAGGTAATATTATCATCATTCTTTTATAGATGAATGAGCCAAACTTTATTGAAATTAAGGAGTTAGCTCAGAATTTTGTAGCAGATTAGTTTGCTAGGGCCGCCATAACAAAGGACCACAAACTAGACGGCATAAACAACAGACTTACTGTCTCGCGGTTTTGAAGGCTAGAAGTCCAAGGTCAAGGTGTCAGCAGGGTTCGTTACTTCTGAGGGTTGTAAGAGAGAATCTGCTCCGTGTTTCTCTGAGCTTCTGGTTTGCTGGCAATCTAGGCAGCCCTTGGCTTGTAGAAACATCACCCTGATCTCTGCCTTCACTTTCATTCACGTGGTGTTCTCTGGGTGTGTGCGTGTCTACATCCAAATTTCCCTCTTTGAAGGACACTAGCCATAATGGATGAGGGGCCACCCTACTGCAGTATGACCTCATCTTAAATAATTATATATGCATGACTCCATTTCCAAATAAGGGCACATCTGAGGTATGGGGGTTAGGGCTTCAACATATAAATTTGGGGGGGGGACACAATTCAGCCCATAACAAATAGATACAAGGTAACAAAAACAGGAGCCAACCCCAAGTCTGTCTGATCTGTTTCAGAGGCCACGTACCACACTCTTCACTCTGGGTAACAGATGTATAATGGACTACTGAAAGAAAACTAGGGACTCGGGGTCCACCCTTGACCTGTGAGAAAACCCTGTGAACAGCAGCCTATCTAATCTCCCAACCAACATTTCACATGTGCATCATGTGAACAGCTCACTGGTATTTTCGACGGATGTTCTAATTTGTAAAGCAAAATGTCACCCCTCATTTGGTGAAATCTAAAGCTCGTGTCCACCAGAAATTTAAGACCCACAGACGTATCAATGTAACCAATTCTGAATGTAAAGCATCAGGCTAGTTTATTTGGCAACAGTTTGCCCAGTTAAAATTTGCCTGTTCCTTTGCAAGAAAGATTAAATTAGTTAAGACGTGGAGAAAATCTCATTTCTAGTTTAGACAAATCCTAAAGTGTTCGCTGAGAATACTTTGATCGCATTTCAAACATACTGGTGGTGTTTGAACCATGCTTCTGCTTCTCTCTTGAAAGCTTCATGATTTTATGGTTACTCTTATTGCCTGTACTAAATATTGGTGAGATGGTGCTTAGGCCAATATTTTTATATGATTTGTAATATTCTTAACCATCATTTTAAAACCTCATTTCTGTACTTGTGGCACCTACATTTGCCTGATTTGTTATCTGTGAGTCCCTAAAGAAAAGTGTTTCCAACATCCATCTCAGAGAATGCCATATGAAGGCTATTGATAAATATGTGGGGAATTGATGGGGCGCCTGGGTGGCTCAGTCGTTGGGCGTCTGCCTTGGGCTCAGGGCGTGATCCCAGGGTGCTGGGATCTAGCCCCGCACTGGGCTCCCTGCTCCACTGGGAACCTGCTTCTTCCTCTCCCACTCCCCCTGCTTGTGTTCCCTCTTTCCCTGGCTGTCTTTCTCTGTTAAATGAATAAATAAAATCTTAAAAAAAAAATATGTGGGGAATTGAACCATATTTCCAACATCTTTAAATACGGAATGGATCGAAAGACTAACGAACAATTTATAATCAATAAAAATTCATTTATTAGCTTCTGTCACTTGAAACCTTTAAAGGGAAGATTTAGGTTCTTTCACTTTGAAAGAACTAAAGTGTACATTTAAAAAAATGAATAAATAAGATGTACGCACTTCCATTTTAACATCAGCGATCATTTAATTAAAGTCTTTTGCTTTCTACAAACGTATGAATAAAGACTGCTATTCATGTTTCAAAAAAACCAAGCAGGATCTGGGGTTTTGTTTTATACAAGAATATCAAAATTCGTTATTTTGCAAACAAGCCTTTCCTGTCGTAGATATTACCTATTGTTTTGTCTTTAACCTTGGCTCTTCACATTCATTCTAACGCGTCCACAAGTGCAGGACAAATGCTCGTTAAATGACTACATGAAGGCCAGGCCTTGCCATAGAGATGGCCAGGAAAAATCCCACCCAATTCAGACACATGGGGGATGAGTTTAACCAGGCCACGAATACAGTCCATCATAGTGGCTAAACGTTTTGGGTTCAGAATCAGAAGGCTTTGAATTTGAATCCCAGTTCTGCCACTCAGCTGCCGTGTGAGCTGGAACAAGTTACTTAATCTCTCTGAATCTCATTTGCAATGTAAATATCATATTTATATTGCCTCGTAGGGCTGCAAAAAAATTAGATAGTGGATGTAAAGCATTTAGCATCTTAATAAAATAAGGCTTTAATATATGATAGCTATTATTAAATACTTCATGAAGGGAAAAGTTTGAATTATGGAATTTTTATTACAGATTTATTACTTTAATATACATTTAGTAATGGGGTGCCTGGGTGGCTCAGTTGGTTAAGTGTCTGCCTTCGGCTCAGGTCATGATCCCAGGGTCCTGGGATCGAGTCCCACGTCAGGCTCCCAGCTCAGGGGGGAGTCTGCTTCTCCCTCTTCCCTGGCGCCTCCCCACTGCTCATGCTTGCTCTTGCTCTCTCTAATAAATAAATAAATAAATAAATAAATAAATAAATAATCTTTTAAAAAATATACATTTAGTAACTAAATTACACAGTGTCCAATTATCATAGTTTTTGACATAATTATCAACAAGCATTTTTGAGAGAGAGAGAGAGTGCAGGGGAAGGGGCAGAGGGAGAAGAGAGAATCCCCCACTGAGCATGGAGCCTGACGTGGGGCTCAATCCCATGACCTCAAAATCATGACCTGAGCTGAAACCAAGAGTCAGATGTTCAACCGACTGAGCCACCTAGGCGACCCTCAAAAGACATTTCTGAAAACTTATTTAATTCAGGGCACTCAGTGCCCTGGGCTAGAGAAAAGAAGGGGTAAATAATTAATTTAGTTGAAGAAATAGGTCTTAATGTAGCTAGTAAAGGTCTTGAAAGGACGTCCGTAAATGACTATGTAAAAACGACCTGAATTAGCATTTCAGCTGTTTGTGTCAGCTAGAGCTTATATGTACCTGGAAAAAATATTTTCCTGAGTAAAATAATCTTTTACTTATACATAAGTGTATGTTGCCAAAGGTCTAGGAACACTCATTGTATTCCAGAGAGTACAAAATTAAATGCTAGCTAGTATCCGTGTGGATGGTGCAAAATTGACAACAAGCGGTCGCAGCTGCTGCGGGGTTTTCTCGTGCGTCTGCAGGTGCGCAGGTGCTGCAGGTGCGCAGCAGGACAGACGAGAACAACGGTGCTCACGGGAGATCCAAGCATTTGCGGTCAGTCGCTTTTAATCAAACGAATGTAAACTTAGCCCAAGAAAAACCTTCTCCACTCGGTGAAGGCATGTGTGAAAGGCTGGTGCGCCTGTGGGCTCCTCAGATTAGAAGCAGCCTCCGCCCATCTTACAACCCGCAACCTCTACATTCCTGGTGACTTCGCGCTTCAGACGTGCAGAGCTAGGTTTCTGTGCCCCTTCTGACAACTCCGGACAGACCTGGTTGACAGGCTGGAGCTGAGCCCTCACGATACGTCTCTTGTTTAGGGCTCAGGAAATGGATCTGTTTCAAAATTCTGGGTTATCGTTACCTAGGGGCTGCCCCAGGATGAAGACTATGTTCATGGTGTCGGCCCCCTGGCGTGATCTCCTCCTTCCGATGCCATTAGTAGGCAGTCAAACCAGGGCAGAATTCAGTATTCATGAGGATTTGAGCGGGCAGCGGCATAGAGGGGATGCCAGCACATTCTCATGACTGAGACACTTTGAGGGAGCCTGGCTGACTAACAGAGAACAGCCCTGACCTTCAACCCTACAAATTCAAATGCAATTTGTCATCCAATATAAAATGAATTTGGCCGTGTGTAATCCTGCGTGATGGAGCGATCTTGTCCCAGAAAAACTCACAAACATGAAAGAGGGGCATTGAAAAATAAAATCCACAAAATGCTTGAGAGGAGTCATCGATATGCTAATAACAAATTCCTTTTCTAAAATAATGGGCAGCCCTGTGATGCCATGGGCAGTTTAGCCTCCATTACCACACAAAGGGTGGAAGTAGAAAATTGCTGCTCGTTTTCTTCCCTCCGTGGAATTTGAATTTTGTTTTTATATTTCTTTTTCCCTCTCTCTTTTAATAATTTAAAACTTATCATCGAACATTCTGTTATGATTACTGTGCTCTACCTCTCTTTGGATAACTGAAGAAGAAAGGTTGAATTGCAATAGTCTTTCTGGTGTTTCAGAAACTTCTCTCTCTGAAGTGGATCAGGAGCCAGGACTGGATGGAACTCGTCCTCTGGGAGAGGCTCAGAGAACCACACCTGAAATAAAATCACCAAATCACTCGAGCTCTGTGAGGAGGTGTCCTGGAGTCTTCAGGAACTCCACTAGTGAGTTTTTGACTGCCTCAGCGTTATCTCAAAGAGCATTCTCAAAGTAAATCCCCTTTTCACTTCAGTTTATAACTGGCTTACGTGTCACCATTAATTGTGCAGCAGATATAAAGACTGGAATGGCCTGGAAGCCCCGTGAGTCATGTTATGCATCAAGTTCTTTTATTTGGTATTGGGAGTTCATTATCAATGTGCATGTGAAAGCTTAAACTATGAAATAGAGCGATCTTACAAACAGCTACAAATAATTCTCCAGTGGATTCTTTGCACAGCATACACTTACACTGGGATGAAAAGAGCAAACAAGAAAACTTCTCTGGGTTTACTCAGTCTTATTTTATCTTAAAGTGGTTTTTTTTTCCATTTCTTTCCTTGCAAGGTTAAGAAAATATTCAAAAGTCCCACCCCAATCTGCCAGAGACATCTCTTAAGACATAGTAAGTTATCCTCAGTCTTGTCCTCTGTAACTGCAAGAGGGGTAGCTGTCCTTTCTAGAGTTCTACTTGAATGGGAAACTCAGTGGCCCCAAATTGACTATGACCCAAAGGAATTACAATGCTGTTGAATATGAGGAAATGTGGATCATTTTCTAAAAAAAGCAGTCATGAAAATTATATTGTAAATCTTTCTTTTTCCCCCTGTAATTGATATGAAGCTGGGCTTAACATATAACAGGAAGAGATTTGGTGCATATCTTTGTCATAAACCCTATTTACGGAGGTCCTGTCTTCCTCACCCCCCCATATACATCTCATGCCTTCATCACAAATTCCTCATTACCCCATAACAACAACATACACACTCATACCTCCAAGCCATTGAATAGACTGTCTCCTTGACTTGACCTTTTCTCCTCTCTGCCTGGCAAATCCTCGTCCCAATGTTGAGAATCTCCTGTAGACTCATAAGCAGAATTAGCCCCTCTAACTTCGCTCCTCACACAGAATGGTACACACACTTCTCTTTCTGCACTTGAACCTCACTGTTAGAATTGGTGGCTTGTGGGCCTGTATTTCCCTCAGTGAAGAACCAAAGGGACAAATTATCTCTGTATTCCTAATCTCTATCCCAGTGCCTGTCCTTTCCCTTCCACAACATAGCTAGCGGTAAATCGTTCCCTGACAGAAGTAAATCGGTGATAATTAGGAGAACCCATCTCTCTGTCACACTAGGGGCCCAAACTTTGACCCTGCTGGAGAAGACTACTTTTCATTCAATAAAAATACCGGGATTTGTCCGCAACCCTTCATAATCATTGCCAGTCTTTCTGTCATCCTCAGCCCACTCGTCCCCAGGCCTCATCCTTGCCTCGTGGGACTGCACTGAATTCGCACTGAATCGTGCCTGCAGAGCGAATATTCACAGCTCTATACGATTGATGTTGGGGAAAAGGAGTCTAAACCACACACTGGGATGTGAATCTATCAGTGTGACTCTTCCCTCACGTGGTAAAATCAGATGCTCCATTTGTTCTTTTTTTTTTTTAAGATTTTATTTATTTATTTGTCAGAGAGTGAGCAACAGCGAGCACAAGCGGGGGGAGCAGCAGGCAGAGGGAGAAGCAGACTCCCCAGGGAGCAAGGAGCCCGATGTGGGACTCGATCCCAGGACCCTGGGATCATGACCTGAGCCGAAGGCAGGTGTTTAATCGACTGAGTCACCCAGACAACCCTCCATTTGTTCTTTTTGATGAACAAACAGTGAAGATAAGTTCCGGTACTGCATCAAAGATACAATGACACATGTTCCAGCTCATTCTAGGCTATACGCCGCTTGAGAAGAGCAGCCTGTCTTTTCTGTCGTCTCACAGAGGGTCCCGTGTCCTGGAGTGCAGCAGAGTGGTTGAGAGGACGGGCTTTGGCACAGGACAGACATGGGCTCAAATCTCAGTGCTGCCATTTACTACCATTAGCTATGGGGCCTCCAGAAAGTTACCTAACCTCTTGAGACTCACCGAAACATACATAGAATAATAATAAAAACACCTGGATCTTTGGGCCGTTGTGAAGAATCAATGAAATAAAATAATGTTTGCTAATTACTCGGCCCAGGACCTACACAGACGATGATCGTTACTAATCTGAGCCTCCTCTAAATATTCCCTCGTCTCACGGGTCTCCATGGAGATGTCATACTCCCTCTTAGCAACCTAACAACTATTACCGCTTAGGGTTCTGACAACCAGGGGCAGAGGTAGGGGAGGGACAGTGAAAGTTGCTATTTTCAAGACAGAGGCGTGATTCGGTCAGTCAGTCACTCACGGATGATTTCAAGTGCATGATTCAGATATGTCTTCTCCTGTGCTGCTGTTGAGCATTGGGCAGTGGGCTGTGACTAAAGACAAAACCACCCGGAGGGAGGAGAAAGCCACTAGGGGGCTGGCAGGGGTGGGTATGCGGAAGGGAATTGCAGATTGTGTGCTCTTCTCTTGAATCCCATAACGGATATCGGTGTCCTTCACTTGGAAGGTTAAGGGCCGGAGTAAAGGTTTATTTAAAGAATATGCATCAACAGTTAAACTCTGATATGAGCATGTACTTATTATCTTTCAAAAATGTACTCATTTTTCCCTAAATCAGAATTGTAAACCATCACCAGGTAACTTAAGGAATCAGAGCTTCCTTGCCCTGGTGGGACAGAGTTCAGGAACGCTCCGAAAAGGGTAGCGAAACACACTCGCAGCCCCACCTCCACCTCAACAACCGCAGTTCTGGCAAGAGAACTCGAACTGGGTTCCCCGCCCATCCGTGCCCCCCGAGAGGGAAAGCCGAGTCTCAGTGGAGGGCATCGGTGTCACCCCTTCACCTCAGATTCCTTAATCCGATCCTGAAGAAGATGCAGAGAAAGGGCAGGCCCACAGCGGCGGCTGGGGATTTTCTTTGTTGTCAGGAGCCTGCAAGCCTTTCATCTGATTAAAATTATACCCTTTCTGCTAAGATAGAAAAGAAAACCAGGAATTGGTAATTGTATCCCAGTCAACCCCTGCCAGTACAAGGGTGCCGAAGGGGGCAGGGGCGGATCCGTCCTTCTTGTGTTACGGCACTATTCACGCAGGGCTTCCATTTCCCACACCAGCCCGGCACTCCAAGGGTTTGCTCAACCCCTCAGAGGTGGGAACCATCCTGAAGGATTAAAATAACACAGTCAAATACCGTGTGCTGGCCACCGTGTGCAAAACTTTACATACGTTATTTTACTTCACTCTCCCCATACCCCCAAAGAAGTAGGTGTTGTTACTACTTTGGTGTTTTCACAACTCCAGCTTCTAGATGATACTTGGGGAGGCAAAGAAACCAGACCACGGTGAAGCAGCTAGTGAGTTTCAGAGTGGGGATCTGACCCCAGGCAGCTGGACATCAGAGCCCACACGGGTAATTAACCAGCATTCTCACATGAAATTCAAACTCCATCCTGCTGGGTGACCGTGCTGCTAGAAGGTTCCTGATACTCCACATCCACAACGGCTCTGAAAGCAACTGATGGGGCACTTAGCAGCCAGCTGGCCATGGGGTGTTCCTGTCTGGCCCACACGGCCACCTCTCTGACCCCTGGATTGGATCTCAGGAGGGACTGGAAAGCACTTCAGGCCATAGCCACACCCCATAGGTCTTCCCAGGTCATGGTCAAGCTGGACTGTGAGAAACTTGCAAAGAAGCAGAAGAGGGCACGTGAATTCAGCGGAAGGGTTGGTACGTGGCAGGCAACTTAGAACACCCCAGCTTTAACCATTCCATCTTAGAGAACCTTAGCTACGAGGTTTGGCCATGGCAGAGCCATCACGGAGGCAGCTGGGGGGACACGGCCAGGCTCTTGGTGGATCGCCTTCCTTCCACTGCCCATTAGTGCACTGCCCTGGCTTCCCCACTCCATGCACACACTGCAGGACCCGGCCTGCTGCTCCTTCAATGACTTCAGTTATCCCAGTGCTCCAGCGTCCCAGCAATCCTGAGAAGCTCCACCCAAGAAAGGAGCGTGGAGACACAGGGGACCTGATGCCTCTTCTTGTACCGTATTGCCAGTGGCCGTCACTTTCCTGTTTCTGTAGGTCAGACCCTCAAGCACAGGAACTGTGCTCATTTTCTTCTGGATTTCCAGGGACTAATGCGGTGTCTGGTGCATGCGAGATCAATATATACTAAAGTAAATTGATTGGTTAGTAGTTTTCCTTATAGATTTCTTCACGACTGCGTTTTACTTATCGGCTGCATATACCCTCCACAGCAGAACTGAAGTCTTAAACTTGGTGCAGTTCATTTACCTTCCTTTACAATATTTATGCTACATCATTGTACTTGCTCCCCCATCCACACTAGTGTGAAAATCCTTGAAGGCAAGAGCTCTATGCTACTTACCTTTAAATGTCCACTGCAATGCCTTGCACATGGCTGGCTCAGAGGTCGTTGAGCTGATTTAAGTAATCTCTCTGAAGCAGAAACTATACCTTTAGATGGAGATAGCCGCCCAAGGCCATCTACAACTTCTCCTAAAGAATTCAAGAGGGACGCCTGGGTGGCTCAGTTCGTTAAGCATCTACCTTCGGCTCAGGTCATGATCTCAGGGTCCTGGGGTCGAGCCACTGCATCAGGCTCTCCGCTCAGTGGCAAGTCTGCTTCTCCCTCTCCCTCTGTGATCTCTCTTGCTCTCGCTCTCTCTTAAATAAATAAAATCTTTAAAAAAATAATAATTCAGGAGTAGGCTTCTTTCTAATTTTGCCAAATTATAAGAAAGACTCCTAGAGCTATTGTGGCTTTCACAGAAATTCACAGGGTTCAAACTACATGGTAACAGGAATATCTTTTGTTCCCCGTGTAGGGGGCCCCCTGTCCAAAGCACAGGCTTGCCACATCTTACCACTGTTTGAATTTTCATCTCATTATATGACTGGGGCTTTATTTGCCCTTAGCCTTATCTGGTCTATGCAAGCAATACCAGAGTCCCTACATTTTGCTGAGAGCTTCCAGCTCCTTCTCTAAGACCAATTTCCGTTGTTTTTGACGTCATGATAATTCCACTCTTTCTACAAGCTGTGGAGTTGAGATAGATGGATCTTCTGGAAACCACTCTTTCTAGGCACCAGCACAAGTGTCTCCCAGCCCCAAATGTCTTGGGACCTATGCCGACTCTCAGGTGTCACGTTAGGACTCAAGCATCTGGTCCTCAGGACACGGAGACTTTTTTTACATTTCTTACCGCCAGTTTGGATCAGAGTCCTCTGCAACACAAAAGAGCTCATTCGTCCTCTGCCACCGTAGAAACTGACAGCCCATCAGCTGGAGTTTAGCAACAGAAGGGTCCAGATGCATGAAAAGGTCTGGTTAGCCAACCCCAGGATTAAGGAAGACCTGACCTTAGAAACAGAAATTCCTTCCACTCTGTCCTGGGAAGTTAGTATCTTCCTTCCTCCCCACTACTGGCCAGCCCATCACTGTACCCCAGCCCAGAGGAGGGGACCTCTTACCATGACGGTGGAAAGTAATACACAAGTAAGGCCTCCACAACTCACTCCGACTTGTGTTTTTGCTGCACTATCCTGCCATGGATGCCACGTGGATCGTTCTTTTTCCCCTTTTGTACAAAGCTTCAGAATTTTCTGCCTGTGTTTTGGGATGGCAGGAGTCAAGCCAAGAAGAGAAAAGTAAAGCAGGAGGGAAGAAAGGAAGTTAGTTCTGAACAAAACAAGACAATTGAAGACTGTCAATAAGAATGTACTTAATGCCACCGGATTATACACATAAAAATGATTAAGGTGGTAAATGTTCTGTTACGTGTATTTCACCAAACACACACAAAGAGAGTACAAACAGAAACTGTACTGGGGGGAAGGGATAGTTGTCAGAAATTGTTTCAAGTGTGTGTGGCAAACCTTCTAATGTATAAATCAGCTGGTGAATATATTTAATTTGCTAAAATACATTGACATTAAGTGAAATTGACTTGCCATAAGCCAGAGGTGTCTTTTCTTTTCTTTTCTTTTCTTTTCTTTTCTTTTCTTTTCTTTTCTTTTCTTTTCTTTTCTTTTCTTTTCTTTTCTTTTCTTCTTTTTGTTGTTGGTGTCAAAACAACACCCCCTAGGCATACACTTTAAGTCTGTCACCTACCTCAGAAATCATCACTTTTAAGATGAGGTCCTCTGAGGCATTATTTCACCAGATACGGTTTTTGGAAGATGGTTTTTGATCTCTGTTCGTTGTGCACGTTGTCTCAGATTACACCCGGTCTTACAGGGTTGTTGAAAAAGTACATACTGATATCTCTTTAGTTTCAGATAGAAACATGGCACAGGCAGAACACTCTTAATGTCTCTCCTTACTGTCTGTTTTGTGTAGATATCAACTTGCATTCCCGGGAAAGGAATTGCGCCCACAGCTGGGCACGGATACACTGTCTGTGTTTAGCCGAATACCTTGCTTAAATCACCGGGTACCGGTGGCAATTTCAATACTTCTTTAAATACAGGCATCAGTCAGGGTACAGACCGTAAGCACTTTGAAAAAGCCATACATTAAGAGGAAAGAACTGCTCGAGGAATCACAAATATTTATTCTAAAGCAGGTCTTCGTTTAGCTTTCTTCTGACTCAGGCTGTCTGCTGACATTGACCATTTATTCAACATCCCAAACCCATTCAAATGGGAACCGGCTCCTCCTAATCCCAGTTGGCAGTCCTCTCTTACTTTTTAAAAAAGATTTTAGTTTAGTTTTAGTTTTATTTAAATTCCAGTTAGTTAACATACGGTGTAATGTTCATTTCGGGTGTACAATATAGTGATTCCACACTTCCACACGTCACCTGATCCCTATCGCAAGTGCCCTCCTTAATCCCCATCACCCCAATTTCATTCATCCCCCCACCACCTCCCCTCTGGTAACCATCAGTTTGTTCTCTGTAGTTAAGAGTCTGATTTTTAAAAAATTTGTTATTTAAATTCAATTTATTTAACATATATTGTTACTAGTTTCAGAGGTAGGATTTAATGATTCATCAGTTGCATACAACACCCACTGCTCATTACATCAAGTGCCCTCCTTAATGACCATCACCCACTTACCCTGTTTCCCCACCCACCTCCCCTCCAGCAACCCTCAGTTTATTTCCTAGACTTAAGAGTTTCTTATGATTTGCCTCTCTCTCTGTTTTTGTCTTATTTTATTTTTCTTCCCCTTCCCCTATATTCATCTGTTTTGTTTCTTGAATTCCACATGATTGAAATCATATGGTATTTGTCTTTTTCTGACTGACTTATTTCACTTAGCATAATACTCCCCAGCTCCATCTGCATCGATGCAAATGGCAAGATTTCATTCTTTTTGATGGCTGAGTAATATTCCATCGTGTGTGTGTCTATATATGTATATACCACATCTTCTTTATCCATTCACCAGTTGATGGACATTTGGGCTCTTTCCATAATTAGGCTATTGTTGATAATGCTGCTATAAACATTAGGGTGCATGTACCCCTTCGAATCTGTATTTTTGTATCCTGTGAGTAAATACCCAGTAAGTGCAATTGCTGGATCATAAGGTAGTTGTGTTTTTAACTTTTTGAGGAACCTCCATACTGTTTCCCAGAGTGGCTGCACTAGTTTGCATTCCCACCAATGTTGAAACAGAGTTCCCCTTTCTCCACATCCTTGCCAACACCTGCTGTTTCTTGTGTTGTTAATTTCAGCCATTCTGACTAATGTGAGGTGATGTCTCGTTGTGCTTTGGATTTGTATTTTCCCGATGATGAGTGAGGTTGGGCATCTTTTCATGTCTGTTGGCCATCTGTATATTTTCTTTGGAAATATGTTTATTCAGGTCTTTTGCCCATTTTTTCACTGTATTATTTGGTTTCTGGGTGTTGAGTTTTATACATTTTTAAATATTTTAGATACTAACCCTTTATCGGCTTTGTCATTTGCAAATATCTTCTCCCATTCCATAGGTTGCCTTTTAATTTTGTTGATTGTTTCCTTTGCTGTGCGGAAGCTCTTTATTTTGTTGAAGTCCCAATAGTTCATTTTTATTTTTGTTTCCCTTGCCCCAGAGACATAGCTAGTAAGAAGCAGCTATGGCTGACGTCAAAGAGGTTACTGCTTATATTCTTCTCCAAGATTTTAATGGTTTATTATCTCACATTTAGGTCTTTCATCCATTTTGAATTTATTTTTGTGTATGCTGTGGTCCAGTTTCATTCTTCTGCATGCTGCTGTCCATTGGAAAAAAGACGTTCTTTTCAACAAATGGTGTATTGCTATATACTTCCGTCTTAAGACCACTTTTGCTGCATCCCAAACGTTTCAGTCTATTGTGTTTTCATTTTCATTTGTTTCCATGTATTTTTTTATTTCTTCTCTGATTTCCTAGTTGACCCATTCACTGTTTAGTAGGATGTTGTTTAACCTCCATATATTTGTGATCTTCCCAAATTTTTTCTTGTGGTTGACTTCAAGCTTCATTGTGTTGTGGTCAGAAAATATGCATGGTATGATCTCAATTCTTTTGTACTTGTTGAGACCTGATTTGTGACTTAGTATGGGATCTATTCTGGAGAATGTCCCATGTGCCCTTGAAAAGAGTGTGTATTCTGCTGCTTTAGGAGAATGTTCTTTTTAAAAATTATTTATTTATTTGAGAGAGAGAGAGAGCGCACAAGCCGGGGGGGTGGGTGCAGCAGAGGGAGAGGGAGAATCAGGCTGGGGGAGGATCCTGGGATCATGACCTGAACTGAAAGTGGACGCTTAATTGACTGAGCCACCCAGGCGCCCCAGGAGAATGTTCTGAATATATCTGTGAAGTCAATCTCATCCAGCGTGTCATTCAAAGCCATTGTTTTCTGTTGATTTTCTGCTTAGATGATCTGTCCATTGATGTAAGTGTGATAGAAAGTCTCCTACTCTTATTGTATTATATCAATGAGTTCCTTTATGTTTATTAATTGTTTTATATATTCGGGTTCTCCCATGTTGGGGGCATGAATATTTACAATTGTTAGATCTTCTCGTTGGATTGACCCCTTTGTTATGATATAGAGCCCTTCTTCATCTCTTGTTACAGTCTTTGGCTTAAAGTCTAGCTTGTCTGACATAAGTATTGCTACTCCAGCTTTCTTTTGTCATCCATTTCCGTGATAAATGTTTCTCCATCCTCTCGTTTTTCGATCTGCAGGTGTCTTTAGGTCTAAAATGAGTCCCTTGTGGGCAGCATATAGATGGGTCTTTTTTTTTTTTTATCCATTCTGACACCAACTGTCTTTTGATTGAAGCATTTAGTCCATTTACCTTCAGAGTAATTATTGATAGATATGAATTTAGTACCATCTTACTATGTTTTTTCATCGTTTCTGGGGATTTTCTCTGTTCTTTTCTAGTCTTTGTCACTTTTGGTCTTTCCTTTCCACTCGGAGTCCCCTTTAATATTTCTCGCAGGGCTGGTTCAGTGGTCACGAACTCCTTCAGTTTTTGTTTGCCTGGGAAACTCTATCTCTCTTCCTACTTCTCCTCTCTCCTTCTACTCTAAATGACAGCCTTGCTGGATAGAGTATTCTTGGCTACAGATTTTCCTATTCAGCAAGTTTAATATATCATGTCACTCCATTCTGGCTTGCCAAGTTTCTGTGGAGAGATCTGCTGCTAAACTTAGGGGTCTTTCCTTGTCAGTTAGGGACTGCTTCTGTCTTGCTGCTTCTAAGATTTTTTTATTGCTATATTTTGCAAATTAAATTACAATATGTCTTAGTGTTGGCCTGCTTTTGTTGATTTTGATGGGAGCTCTCTGTGCCTCCTGGATCTGGATGCCTGTTTCTTTCCCCAGATTAGGGAAGTTTTCCCCTATTATTTCCTCAAATAAATTTTCTGCCCCCTTTTCTCGCTCTTCTCTGGGACTCCTATGATACGAATGTTTTGTGTGTGGTGGAGTCACTGAGTTCCCTAAGTCTCTTCTCGTGTTGCATAATTCTTCTTTCTCTCTTTTGTTCAGCTTCATTATTTTCCATTATTTTATCTTCTATACCACTTGTTTGTTCCTCTGCTTCTTCCATTCCTGTGTTCATTGCATCCAGCGTGTTTTGAATCTCAGTTATTGTATTTTTCATCTCTGACTGTTTTTTAACTCTTTTATCTGTGCAGTCAGGGCTTCCCTGAAGTCTTCCATTCTTTTCTCAAGCCCAGCAAGTATCCTGATGATTGTTGCCTTAAATTCTCCATCAGGCACATTCCTTGCATCCGTTTCACTTAGATCTCTGGCTGTGACCTTATTTTGGTTTTTCATTTGGGATTAATTCCTCCATCTTAGCATTATGTCTAAGTCTCTGCCTTCTTCTCTGTGTTGGAAAAGTCCATTATGCTTCCTGCTCCTGAGAGAAATGGCTTTATGAAAGAGGTCATGTGTCCAGAGCCTGGTCCTCTAGGGAGTATCTCTGGTGTGTGCTGTGTGCACTCTGCTGCTGTGTTTTGACTGCTTTATCCTTCAGACCAGCCATCTGCAGAGACTCCCCTTGCCTATAGTGGGCAGTGTTTGGTCCTTGGCCAGAAGGTGGCAAGTTTTAATTAGGTGTACTCTGGTCTGCTTATTAAATGAGACCTGATACTACTTCCACTAGAACTGAGGCCCTGCAGAACTTTCTGGTCTGGAGATATGGTGTGGGCAGGGGTTTCTGCTGGTCTTCTGGGGGAGAGGCCTGACGTCCTGAGACTGAGGCAAACTTGACTAAAAAGGGCAGTACCACCAGAGCACAGGGGGGTGGGACTTGGTGTAAGCAGGTTAGGCAGCCAGTGTCAGCACTGTGCTGCTTCCCACAGGTGGCTCTACGTCTACGCGGAGGGCAGGGGAGGGAAATGGCACCTACCGGCTCCTTTATCCCTGGAGAGGCATCTCTGTGAACACTACCTCTCAGGGACATGCTCCAAGAAAAGCAAATAATCTCCCCGCTGTGTGCCTCAAGCATTCTTCAGATCACTGTCTCTACACCATCTATCCCAGTGTTGCTTGCCTGCCTACCTTCTCTCCAGGAGTAGGGCAGTGGCCTCAGGTCTCTATCCCAGCCAAGCCCACTGACCTTTATTTTTTTTTAAGATTTTATTTATTTATTTGACAGAGAGAGAGAGAGCACAGCAGGAGGAGCAGCAGGCAGAGGGAGAGGGAGAAGCAGGCTCTCCAAGCAGGGAGCCCGATGCGGGGCCCAATCCCAGGACCCTGGGATCACGACTCACTCATGAGTTATGAGCAGTGGGAAAGTGGGTAAGTTACTAACGGACAATTTCTTTGTCCATAAAATGAGAAAACAATACCTTCACCTTGCCAGTCATCGTGGGGATTAGAATTGATGCATGTAAAGCATTTGTTTAGATTCCTACGGCCACTGAAACAAATTACCACAAACTGGGTGATTTAAAACAGCAAGAATTTATCCTTTCATAGTTCAGAGGCCAGAAAATTAAAATCATGGTATCAGAGGGCCACCCTCACTCCAAAGGCCCTAGGGGAGAATCCCTCCTTGCTTCTTACAGCTTCCAGGAGTTCCAGGCCATTCTTGCCTTGTGGACACACATCTCCAATCTCTGCTCCTATCTTCACATGGTCTCGCCCTCTTCTCCCGTGTCTCTCTTTGTGTCTTTTATAAGGACATTTGTCATTGGGTTTAGGGTCCACTTGGATAATCCTGGATAATCTCATCTCAAGATCCTTCACTTAATGGCATCTACAAAGACTCTTTTCCCAAATAAGGTCATATTCACAGCTTCCAGGGATTAGGACATGGACTGCCTTTAGGAGGGAGGGGGCAGACCCCATTTAATCCACCACAGCACCTAATATGTACCCAGCATAGAGCAGCCACTCAATATATAAGCCTCTACTCAATAATTAGCTGCTAGAATAATAGTTATTACTACTATTCTCAGCGTGGAAGAACAGGGCTTTCGTCACCCTCACCCCATCCTTCCTTCTTTTCTGGCCTCACTCCCGGTGGGTAGAGAGCCTAACCTGAATAACACATCAAACCAGGGTTACGGGAGTGGCCACATTTACCAGGAGAGATGCGTGGTTGTCTTGTAGGTGTTCCACCATGATGAATGGAAACACAAAGTCTACCTCGAAAGAGGACTGTTTACAAGCTACACCTTCTCATCTTCTCAGGAAAAGTCATCTCCAGAGCCTTGACCTCCCAGTACCAAGAGGGAGCCAAGATGGGGATGGGGAGCAGTAGGGTAGAGGGGCTAAAAACAAAGAGGGAGGAGACCAAAGGGAGAGGAATTCCCAGATGCCTGATTCAAGCTGACTGTGCAGGAAAAGGAACAAATATTTGCTGCCATCAATTGGACTTCATATGCGTTCATTATGAGATGCTGGTAATTATTTTTATAATGATAGACTGCAGCTGCACACAGGAGCCCCCTCCCTATCCAGTCCAACTCCCTCACTTTAAAGCTCTCCTGCCCCCCCTTCCCCTCTCTACAGCTCAGATTTTTCAGGCTACATGGTATATTCAAACTCCCCTCCCCACATTCACTTGTTCAAATGCATCTGGAAGGAAGATCTGGTCCTCCATCTGATCCCTGGGTTGGAGACCCTAGTTGGAGACCAAGCAAAAACAACAGGGCTTGATGGGCGTGGAGGCAAGGTCAAATGGCTTCTGAATTCTGTGGGGTTTGTTGATTTCTTGGGCTTTACATTACTCTCCATACCTTCTTTCCCTCAGTCCCTCTATCCTTCCACCATCCTTTGTTCAACCCCACTGCCATGCTTTAGATCCAATTCTCACATCAGAGAACCCAGCCAAAACTCAGCCCTGCTCCCAGACTCTAGGTCAGCTTCACTCTCGGTCAATAGAAAAGTCTGGAAGGCAGAGTGGAGCAGCATGTTGACCTTTGTCCCCGGTTGTAATCCCTGGCCTGTTTTTAGCTTGTGGTCTTTGCTGGTTGTTCCCCATTTGCTTACCCCAAATCCACCCTCTGTTCATCCTATTCTGTACCAAGAAGCTGACTCCTGTGGAATGCCTCACCTACACTCCATTGCCAAATGACTTTCAGCTGGATTTGAATGATGGGAGGCACTGGCAGGAGGTAGAGAGTGGTAGTAAAAAGAGGTGGGGACTTACCTGCTCCCATGGTGCACCTTCTAGCATCCCTCATGACTATGGTGCCTGCCAGACAATTGTTTTTCTACAGCTCAGCTCCCACTGGGCTCAGGTAAACTACTTTCCTCCGTTAGCCCTTCAGCCATAAGGGTGGTAACAGCTTTCCACTGTTGGTTATCTCTGGGTACTTCATGATCTGCTTCCTTGACATTGACTACGAAGTCTCTTCATTTGAACATTCTCCTAGCAGGAGCCTTACCTGGCGTGGTCAACCCTTCTCCTTAGGTGATTGTCTTCATTCCCTACTGGATACTTCAGTTGTCTCTGGGGAAGGGGTAGTGGATACTGGACTGTACCACTCAGATCTCTCTTTTAGGACTGCGGTACTCACTCCCCTGTTGGGGGTGCTGCTGGTGGTGGTGGTGTTCATGGCTGACAGTGCTCATGGCTAAATCCTTCTTCAGGAATTTCCCTCAGCAGAAGACAGCCACCTTGCCCAGGGTGACACCCTTCGCCAAACGTCGTTCACATCCAGTGATCCAATGACTGATCAGTGAGGAGAAGGGTGAGGTTTATAAAGTGAAATCTCCTTGCTTCAGGGTTGTACAGTCCTGAAGGCCCTTTCCAGCTCCACCGCTCCATGTGAGATCGGCTGAAGATTTCAATGACACTGCATTGCTTTTCAACTCCTCTGCCCCTCATTCTGCCTGCTCTCCCTCATCAGTGCTGTTTCTGGCAGCACTTGCCAGTGAACTTCTTGGGCACATATCTCCATTATAGTGTCTGTTACCTAAGAATATGTCCTGAGACAACGGGTTCCTGACTGAAGACCAAGAAGTGGTCTCCATGCTGCTAGCCTTTGAGGACAGTGCCTGCCAGACTAAACCAAACTTCCTTCTGTCAAGTGCTAACCACAGTTTGTCACTCATCTGTCTGGATCTCCCATTTGTTACCCACCCCTCAGAAATTTGATTAGTTGGTCCTCTCTCCCCCTACGACTAGAGAGTCCAGTGTCTCTGGTTTGAACCATCTCATCACCAACCGACCTCCAGTGCTGATGTTCTTTCTCATAAAATAATAAATATGGTTCTCAGTTCACACTGTGTGCTGGGCACAGTGCCAGGTACTACAAACACAGAAGTTGCTAAGAAGTAGTTTCTGCCTTTGGGGGTTCAAATCCCAGATATGCCACTTTACTAGATATATGACTTTGTTAAGGGGACTGAGAAGAAGTGGCTAGAAAGGGGGGAGACAGATTCAAAGAGAATGATGTTCTGGAACCTTCCTGAGGGAGGAGGGTGAGACCAATAGTGTCAAATGCTGCTTGATAGGTCAAAGAACATAAAGACTGAGAATTTTCATTGGCTATGGCTACGGCTACATGGAGGTTACCAGAAAGCTTGACAAGAGCTGTTTGAGTGGAATGGTGGGAGCAACAGCTTAACTGTAGAGTAGGTTGGAGAGGGAAAGGGGGTCAGTGATGTGGAGACGGCGTGGATGATGGGGGGATACAGTTTTGCTGTGAGGGGAAACAAAGCAATACAGTGGCAGATCATAAGAGGTTTACTTGTACGTTTAAGACAGGAGATTTTGCAGCAAGTTTCTATACTGGTGAAATGACCCGGGGGAGAAATTTCGATGATTTGGGGATACGGTTGCTGCAGTGAGAGCAGATAGAGATGTGTCCGGTGCACAAGTGAGGATGCTGCTCTCAGGAGCATGGAGATCAAATGGAGGAGGACAGACCCAGGCAGTATCATAGATGAGAGACTGCGCTTCTGATTGCTTCCATTTGCTCAATGAAATAAGGAGAACGGTCATAAGCTAAGAGTGAGAGAAGTTGGGGAAAGGCACTAGTGATCTGAAGAGAAAAGAAGTACGTAGTCACTCAGGGGAATGGAGGCCAAATGAGTTGACTAGGGCTTGAAAATTGGGTTGTTGGGATGATTTGATTAGATAATAAAAGAAAAGCATTTAGCACAATGCCCTGTACATAGTGAACAAATTTAAAAATAGTTATTATTAAGTCAATCTGGTGATGACCATGATATGCCTCAAAGTACTTTGAGAACATGGAGGAAGTACCCCTCCCAGGAAAGCTGGGGAACTATCCCCAAGGGCAGTGAACTGAGAGCTGTTTTTAAGGAGGAAGAAAGGAACAATGTAACAATTAAAGAACACTCTGTGCCACACATAGTACTGCTACTGAGAACGAACCAGCTGGTGACCTGTTTGTAAATAAAGCTTTCCTTTTTTAAGATTTTATTTATTTATTTGACAGAGAGAGAGAGCACAAGTAGGCAGGCAGAGGGACAGGGAGAAGCAGACTCCCTGCCGAGCAGAAAGCCCAATGGGGGCCTCAATTCCTGGACCCCAGGATCATGACCTGAGATGAAGGCAGATGCTTAACTGATTGAGCCACTCAGGCACCCCTGTAAATAAAGCTTTATTGGAACATAGTGATGCCATTTTTTTTTTTTTTTTTTTTTGCAGATTGTCTATAACTTCTTTCATGCTACAACATCAGAGTTAAGTATTTGCAATAGAAACTGCATGGCCTGCAAAGCCTAAAATATTTAGTATCTAGCTTTTTACCAAAACAAGTTTGTTGATCCCTGAACACAGAATTAGGTAATGAGTGATTGTGGACCTAAGAACAAAAATTAGAGACCAAATAATATCATTATAGAATGAATCCATTAGAAACAGCAAGGAAGAAAAGTGAGACCACTAGAAACAGAATTGCTGACCTAGAAGAAACTGCTAAAATCATCAACAGCCAATGCAGTTAGGGGGGAAAAAAAAACAACTCACGGGTTAAAGCAATCAGAAGGAAAATAGAAGAATATTGACACATGTTATTCTCGAACTCTCCAGAAATTTGGAACAGCTAAAGACGATCTCAAGGATATTTGGTGTTCCTGAAGTAGAAAATTTAAAAATATGGAACAGAAAGAGTAAGAATTAAGATATAATCCAAGAAATTTCCAAAAATGTGGAAAGAATTGAATGTGTAACCTTGAAAGAACATACCATGTTCCAGGAAATCCTGATCTGGGACAACCCATTGTGAGTCATATTCTGATTCAGTTTGGAGAATCAAGAACATCATCAGACATCCAGGCAGAAATTGCAAATAACCCACAAGGGATAAAAAAAAAAATTGTGATGCCAAGACAAGATGGAATAATATCCGTAAAGCGCTGAAGGGAAGAAAATATTCTTAATATTTTTCATAATCTCTCACCCTTACAACAGTAGTTTTCAGATCTAGCTGCACTTTGGGATCTCTGGAGTGTTTTTTAAATCTTCCATGTTTAGAGGCCACCCCAAACCAGCTAGATCAGAATCTCTGAGAGTAGAGTTTGGACAAGGGTGTTTCTAAAAATTTCACCAGGTGACTCTAAGTGCAAGTGATTCTAAGGCAGGACACTCAACGTGTGGACCCTGGTTCAGCAGTAACAAGCACGGAGCTTGGTAGAAATGCCAAGTGTCAACCCCCACACTAGGCCTATAGAAATAAATGCAGACTTATCTGTATTTTAACAAGCTTTCCAGGAAATCTGGATTACCTGCTTAAGTTTGAAAAGCCTTGAAGAAGAATCTCTCTCTCTCATAATATTTTGTTCACTTTATAGTTAAAAAGATTCAGTGGTTTTGAGAAAGTGTTCATTATCTTTTGGTGACTTACTGTCTCTTAAAAGACTGGGGAATAACTTCTGTGTGAGTAACGGAGTGAAGCAGAGGCCAACGCTAGTGGAGAAAGCCATTCAAGTCCCAAGCTCTCTCTCTATGACTTATGCTCAAGTTTCCCCTGCAACAAAGATCGCGGAAGCTTTTTTTGTTCACTCATCTTTAGAAGAACTCATGTAGGTTTTTCTAAATTGACAAATGTTTTAGTTCAGAACCAGAAGTTTCTTGCAGAGGAATCTTTTATATTTTTTTATAATAATTTTTTATTATGTTATGTTAGTCACCATACAGTACATCCTTAGTTTTTGATGTAATGTTCCATGATTCATTATTTGCAGAGGAATCTTTTAGGAAAGAATATCTCTTTTAGGAAAAAAGGTTTAGATCTAGATTCAGAGGCAAATCTAAAGATGGATCTAAATATAGATTAATAGACTATTTTAAAATTAATAACATTTGGATTTTAGCAATGTCTTCAGTTGCATTTAAGTTTATTTTTCTTATATCTGAGTAAAATTAAGTTGACTAACCTTGATATAGCCTGCATAGAATGATCGCATTAAAATAACTGTATCTACCTGCAAATGTACAGAGAAAGATGTTCACCTGATGTTATTTATGAGTGGTGAGAGCTGAGGTACTTTTTGAATTTTCTTCTTCTGCACTGTTGAAATTCCTGAAAATGTAAATTATTCTTCCAAAAATACTGAAGTGATTTTTCTAGTAAAAAAACAAAACCCAAATCCTCACTTCATTAATTAGGCCAGGATGATCAGAACCTGTGCGCCAGCTCACACCAACCAAAGTCACAGAGACTGTCAATCAGAACTGCAACACAGGGGCGCCTGGGTGGCACAGCGGTTAAGCGTCTGCCTTCGGCTCAGGGCATGATCCCGGTGTTCTGGGATCGAGCCCCGCATCGGGCTCCTCCGCTATGAGCCTGCTTCTTCCTCTCCCACTCCCCCTGCTTGTGTTCCCTCTCTCGCTGGCTGTCTCTCTTTGTCAAATAAATAAATAAAATCCTTAAAAAAAGAAAAAAAGAACTGCAACACATTAATTAACACACCCATTCCTAAATCTAAGATATGTCATTCAGAGAAGGCACCTACTTTTCAGTGACCGTATTTACTCAGGACTCTAAACTACATATTAGAGGAGTGCTTAATGAGCATAGAATCAGAGAAAAGTCAGTATGTCTGGTCTTTTCAGGAAATTTCTTTGAAACTATCATTGGCTAATGATTTGTCCTTCACTGAAGCAATTATTCTTTGTCAAGAACTGTTTTCTCACCCGAAAATCAAGACTCTATCTTCCCATCCTAAATATTTACCATAAGGTACAGTTTCCCAAGAGTATGATTGATATTGCTTACACTGGAGGGCTTTCCAAGTCACAAATGCAAAAAGGTCATTTCTGGCAAGATCATCTTCAACTCAAACATAAATTTAACATCCATGGTAGCTATGATATCAGAAGATATACTTATCTCTACAACCTTGGGTTTATCTCAGTTGGGGGTTATTTGAGACTTCTGGGTACTAAGTGCATCCTGTTCACGAGGAACAAACACAGCATATGCAATGTAAAGAAGTAGAGCCTGTGCGGCTTTTTCTCTTTTTAAAAATTTAATGAAAAACATAAGTTAAATTAAATTCAATCCAAGGCTTAAAAAGTGATTAATTATTGTCAGTATATCTCGTATCTTTATTAAAAAGAAATAACCATTCCACTCCTTTCTTGCATTGACTTGGGTTGAACTCTTTCATGGGGGAGATGGGGGTGGGGATTTTCCACTCCTTTAATATAAATGCTGTAGGATGTGTTGGTGTCATAACTTAGAAACTCAGCTCAAGATCGGGAGATATTTTTCTCTGGGCAAGGACTGTCTTCCTCTACATTTTAAGTAACTAAATCATGATGTATCAATTAAATTTAAGTTTTTAAAAAATTATCATTCCATTAAGTGTATGTATATGGGCTTTGAATCCTAGTAGGTTAGAATTCTAGCTCTCCTGTTTTCTAGCTAGAGACCCAGTGAAAAACAAAAACCCTTTATTTACTTCAGTTATAAAACAGGAAAAACATCACTTACTTACGTTTTAGGGTTTTCATAACGTTTGCAAAGTAATATCAAACGTTGAGAGCACATACTAGGAGCTGAATAAATGAAATCCATTTGATAATCAAAGATGTTTAGAAGTGCTCATCCAAATAAGAGTTCATCAGATTTTTGTTTGAGTGGCTTTTCTCCTGTTTCCCATTTCTCAAATCACTGACCACACTTGGAGTAGTTGGTCAGAAGACAGAAAAAGTACAGGTAATATCTAAGTCTTTCTCAGTTGAAATTCAGATGTAAGCACAAACATATCCACGTCTGTTTACTTGGTTGTCTTCCAGGAACGAATGCATTGTGATAATGCATACAAACACATGCGTGTTCATAATGTATCTTACACAGTAATATAAAGCATCAAGGACATGGAACATGTTCATTTTCCCGCATCTGTTTTTGCCTTCTTCCTATTTCCTCCCATCGCTTAGGAATTTGGGCTCTCTTCTCTCTCTACTTTTTTATCAAGGGAAACACAGGCTTTGCTAGGCAAATTTTCTCCAAATTCTAATTCTCATCAGTACCTTTTTCCAGAACTACACACCTGTTCCCACCTACCTATTTGGCCTCTCTGTCCTGATGGCACCCTAAACTGACTATACCCAAAGTTGCATTCGTTATCTTATTGCCCCCCAGATAGCACCTCCTTCAGAGAATCTTATGTCTAAACTTGGAAATGAGCTGGTTTTGACTCCTCCTCTCCTGATATCTTATGCTAATCAGTTAATCTGAAGTCCTTTGCCACCATGTCTTAATTATCTTGTCTCTCCTTCCCATTCCTGTTTCTACCTTTCTACTGAGAGATTCTTACCTCAATTTCTATAACAACCTCCTAAATGCTTTCCCTACCTCCAGCACCTCCCCACCCCCTTACAGTCTGGCCTACACATTATACCTGAATGAACCTTCCTAAATCACAAACACAATAATTGACTTTCATTCTCAAAATCTGCTATTGTGAAACAGAGGAAATATAAACTCGGGCTTGGCATCTGAGGTTCCCTACCAGTTGTCATCGGGTAATCTTTTGAGCCCTACTGCCCTCGATTCTTTTGACCCCGAGCATGCCTAAATGAATGGCCCCACAAAAGCAGATCTAGTTTGCATGTGTAATTTTCTTTGACCCACACACAGTTTCATAAATTTGGAATTAGTTGCTTATTTCACTTAGTTGTTCACATTTCCACATTGCCACATGACACAAAGCTAGGCAGTGAGTGGCCTTTTATTTATTTATTTATTTATTTATTTTTAATTTTATTTTAATGTTTTTTTTATTATATTATGTTAGTCACCATACAGTACATCCCTGGTTTCTGATATAAAGTTCGATGATTCATTAGTTGCATATATCACCCAGTGCACCACGCAATACGTGCCCTCCTTACTACCCATCACCAGTCTATCCCATTCCCCCACCCCCCTCCCCTCTGAAGCCCTCAGTTTGTTTCTCATGCGAGTGGTCTTTAAAATGGAGAAACATGCCCCGGGTCACCACAGCCTTCATCTGAATGGTGCTATACCACTCGATCTGGTCCTGGCTGGGTGCCTATAAGCACGTGAACTTATGACACCTGCCCTATACTCCCTAGTGCCCCAGACAGGTGCATCATCCCCAAATGCACAGCATGTCTCTGCTTATGTTACTCCATCTTTCTAGAAATGCCCTCTCCTTCCATCTTTCCTGTCTTTAAGTTCATTTCAAACACTGTTACCTTCTGTGAAGCTTTCTCTGACCACTCTGCTGGATGTTACTGCTCTGTTTTTGAACCTCTGTGATACTTTGTGGTTCTCTTATGGCCTGTACCCCACTATTCACTGGATCAGTCATTGGTATCCTTGATTGCTTCCATTTCTCAAGGAGGTGTACTGATGGATGCTTGTCCCCCACTCCTCAAGACTTTCTGAAGGAGGGCTTTTCCTCTTGACCTAGACCTTCCCTCCTCCTCCCCACAGAGATGGAGCAACTCTCCATCTTTCCTCTTGGGGATCTTCCCGTCTACACAGTGGAGATGCCTTGCTCTACTTGGCAGAAAAGGCCCTGATGTGGTGGGTGAGCCTGTCGGCAAAGCCTGAGTGTATCCATTTGTCCAATTCTGAAGTTCAGGACTAGGGGGACCACTGTTGCCACACACCTAAGACAGGATTTTCTTTCCAGGTTTTACCAGTAAACAAAGCTAATATTTTCATCTGCTTGAATACTTATCTCACAACGGTTTGCAAACTCAAGCAGGGAAAAGGAAGGGTTCTTATTGGGCATCTCTAACCCCAAGAATGATTCGCTCTGTCTTGAATCTTCTGCAGCAACTAGCAAAGTCATTCACTGTACAGATAGGCTCTCAAAACACGTGTACCAAATTGAATCCAAGGACATAATCAATGTGCATAAAATTCATGGAATGTAATTTCTCTTATGTCATGTCTCCATAAAGCATAACTTAAATGTCTTTTTGTAGATGTTAACAAATTGCAAATGATTCTGTATATTACATAAAATATTTATTTCCTATTTACATTTCCATTTTTATAAATCATTGCACATCATATCACGTACCAAAATAAGAAAAAGAAAGGAAAAAACATATAAACCTTAGACATCAGTGAAAAAAGCATCACACCATGTGATACTTATCAGCAGTCTCGAGGGTCTCGTTTCTTGCCCTTTTTGGATTTTCTAGTAGTTTCTTGACGAATGGTATCATACTCCAATATGGCCATTTTGGAAAGTCTCTGTAAGTACTGAGATGATGCTCCAGCAAGAGGATCGCTGAAGCCAGAACCTGTGAAGGAAAAGAAACCAGCTATTAAAATTAAGCACGCTGAAATGATATTCTCTAAACTACAGGGCAAACAAAATATTTCTTCCTCAAATTATCATTAAACACTGCTAGTTCTTGATATATCACGTTCATTGAAGTAGAAATAGAAAGTATTTACTTTCTAAAGTGATTGTGATGTCAAGTCATCTCAAAAATATTTAACTAGGGGCAACTGGATGGTCAGTCGGTTGGGCGTCTGACTCTTGATTTGTTTTGGGTCATGATCTCAGGGTCATGGGATCGAGCCCTGTGTAGGGCTCCACTCAGCAGGGGGAGAGGGGTTCTGCTTGAGATTCTCTCTCCCTCTCCCTCTCCCCCTCCCTCCACTCATGCTGTCTCCCTAATAAATAAATAAATCTTTTTTACAAATGTAACTAGAAAAAACCTATAATGTTCGTATTTAATTATATAAAACTAAATCTGAGTCTATAATGTACTTTTTAAAACATGGGATGGCTGTGGATTTTATTCCAAAGCAAAAGACACAGTCTCCATAAATAACTTGTTTCATACCTTACATGCTCATCAAGTTATTTTCTCCAAATGTACCATTTCTCATAAATGCTAAGTTTAGTAAAATAGTAAAATTGTAAAGGAAAATGAATTATTCACTAACTGAACAGCATTACTCAAGTTTCTATCATAGAGCGGTAGTAATAATAGTAATAGATAACATGTATCAAATGATCTCTCTGTGCCAAGTACTTACATTTATTTCACCCACACAACACTATGAAGCAGGAAGGTACTATCTGGGGACTACAGATATAAAAAGATTTAGTGGGGCTAAAAATTTTGCCCAAGGGCAAATGATATGAATCCAGATTCATCAAATTCATTTCCCATGCAATCACTACATATTGCCCTAAATATGTAAACAGGTATAAATACTCCTATTTCAAAACATATAAAACTTTGAAAATAATATACTGATTCAAACTGTTTTAAAATACTATTATTTAGGGGCGCCTAGGTGGCTTAGTCGTTAAGCGTCTGCCTTCGGCTCAGGGCATGATCCCAGAGTCCTGGGATCAAGCCCCACATCAGGCTCCTCCGCTGGGAGCCTGCTTCTTCCTCTCCCACTCGCCCTGCTTGTGTTCCTTCTCTCGCTGGCTGTCTCTCTCTGTCAAATAAATAAATAAAATCTTTTAAAAAAATACTATTATTTAATTTCAAATGGTCAAGTGTCAAAAAAGCTATCTACAATTCTCCAGTGTGGTTATTTTTAGTTTGTTTTGCTCTTTGAGTGTATAACATAAGTAGGAAGTTCAGAGAAAGAGAGAGGGTAGCGGGGAAGAATATGCTCGGGATGCCTGTTCTTAGCAGTACAATGAACCTGACACTTAAAAAACTCTCTGGCTACAAATTGACTAGATTCTAGTTATTAACCAAATGTCAAAAAACTTCAAAAAACTTTAAAACTCCATACAAACCAATGCAATTAAGTTGGAAGTTGTTAACAATAAGATAAATTTAAAATTCTCCAACAGTTAGAAATTTATACACATATTCTAGATTACTCACAGTCAAAAAAGAAATCATAATAAACATTAAAATACTCATAACTAAATGATAAAGAAAATACTACAAAACTTGTGAGATGCAGCAGAAGTTATACACAGAGAGGTTTATACCCCAAATTCCTATGTTAGAAAGAAGGTTTGAAAATTAATAAGTGAGGTATAAGATATACACTAGGAAAATAATAAACCCAAAGAACGTAAAAGGAAAAGTTAACACAGGAAAGAGAAGAAATCAATGAAGTACAAAACAAATTTACAATAAGAAAGATTTTTTTAAAGACAAGTTCTTCACTGAAGAGAATAATAAAGAAGAAAAGTCTCTGGTGAGATTAATCAAGAAAAAATGGCAGAAGGCACAAATAAATAACATTAAAAGAAGAGGGACATGTAGAGCATGTGACTCTTGATCTCAGTGTTGTGAGTTCGAGCCCCACATCGGGTGTAGAGATTACTTAAAAATAAAATCTTTGGGCATCTGGGTGGCTCACGTCATGATCTCAGAGTCCAGGGATCAAGTCCTACATCGGGCTCCCTGCTCAGCGGGGAGTCTGCTTCTCCCTCTGCCCTTCACCCTGATTGTGCTCTTTCTCACTCACTCTCTCTCTCTCTCTCTCAAATAAATAAATAAAAATTAAAAAAAAAAGAAAATATTTTTCTTAAAAAAAGAAGAGGGACAGAACTACAGGTAGAACAAAAACTAACACTTTATGCCATTGTATCTGAAAACATAGACAAAATGCAAAAATTTAGAAAATATAACTTACCAAAATTGATTGAAGAATTTGAACGCCTTAAAAATCCTAAAATTAAAATGATTGAATCAATATTAAAATAATAATTCTTGCCTTGCTGTTTTGTTTGATGTTAGCGTAGCTACACAGTCTTTCTTTTTATTACTGTTCGCATGGCTTGTAGTTTCCAGCCTTGCACTTTTGATCTTTCTTGCCCTTAAATTGAAGATATGCCTCTTGTAAGCAACATATAGTTATTTTTCTCAGTCTGATACTTTTTATTTTTTCATTGAAATATTTATTCTGCTTATATCTAACATAACAATGTTTAATTTTAAATCTTCAATCTTGCTAATTGTTTTCTATTTGCCCTTAAATTGAAGATATGCCTCTTGTAAGCAACATATAGTTATTTTTCTCAGTCTGATACTTTATTTTTTCATTGAAATATTTATTCTGCTTATATCTAACATAACAATGTTTAATTTTAAATCTTCAATCTTGCTAATTGTTTTCTATTTGTCCTGTATGTTTTAGGTTTCTTTTTTTCCTCCTTTCTTGTCCTCCTTTGAAATGATCAAGTATTTTCTCATTATTATATCTTCCCTATTAGCTTGTTACTTGTATTATTTTATTTTTCTTTAAGTGGTTACCATACAGAATATCACGTCTCTTTGACGTATTACAGTCTACTTTAAATTAGTTATTTTACCATTTTTCAGATAATGCAAGTATCTTACAACGTTTTAACTCCACATATGCCCCATCCTACGTCTGTGCTACTATTGTCAAGTATTTTATTTCTACATAGATTTTAAACTTCATAATACTACTGCCACTGCTTCTCATTCGCTTCCAAGTTGTTGGACTTCCTTTTTGTATCGTTTCTTCCTTAATATTTTTTAGTGAAGCTCTGCAGACAATAAATTCTCTCAACTTCTATTTGAATGAAAATGTATTTGTTTCACTTTTAATTGTAAGGATATCTTCACTGGGTATCCAATTCAAGTTTGGCAGTTACTATCTTTTAGCCCTTGAAAATGCTATTCCACTGTCTTCATGCTTCCATTGTCTACATTTAAAAAGTCACTTGTATGTCTTACCATTGTACCACTGAAGGCAACATATCTTTTCTCTGTATTCTTGTTCTGTGGTTTTTTTGGTTTTTTGGGTTTTTTTTTTTTTTAAAGATTTTATTTATTTATTCGACAGAGATAGAGACAGCGGCGAGAGAGGAACACAAGCAGGGGGAGTGGGAGAGGAAGAAGCAGGCTCATAGCAGAGGAGCCTGATGTGGGGCTTGATCCCGCAGTGCCGGGATCACGCCCTGAGCCGAAGGCAGACGCTTAACCACTGTGCCACCCAAGCGCCCCAAGTTTTTTGGGTTTTTTTAACTTAGTCTTTTTATTATGATGTGCCTAGCTGTGGTTTTCTTTGTTTCTATCCTGTTGAGGGCTCACAGAACTTCTTGTATCTGCGGATTTGTATTTTTCATCAAAATTAGGAACTTATCAGCCAGTAGGTAAATATTGTTTCTGTCCTACCCTTTTTATTCTGGAATTAGAATTACACATGTGTAAAGCAGGTTTACCTTGTCACATAATCACTTGCACACTCTGTTCTGTATTATCTTTTTTCTCCTTTCACTTTAATTGGGTATTTTCTAATGATCTTTCATTTTACGAATCCTATCATCTGCTGCTTTCCATTTCTCCCCCAACTTCATTGCAGTATATTTGACAAATAAAAATTGCATACATGTACAGTATACAACACGATGACTTGATATACGTATATATTGTGAAATGATTACCACAATTAAGTTAACACATCCGTCACCCCATATAGTTACCTTTCCTAGGAAGGAACTGGGTTTTCATGTGGGACGATGAGAACACTTCAGGCCTACTCTCTTAGCAGATTTCAGTGTATAATTCAGTATTATTAACCATAGTCACCATGCTGTACATTGGATCCCCAGAACTTATTCATCTTAGAACTGTAACTGTGTACCAACATCTCCCCATTTGTCCCATGCAAAACCCTCGTAACCACCATTCTATTCTGTATGTTCAACTTTTTTTTTTTTTTTTAAAGATTCCACACATGAGTGATTGATTCCATGAGGAACAAAGTTCCATGCCACATCTGTCTTTCTCTGTCTGGCTTATTTTACTAAGCATAATGCCTTCTGGGTTTAACCATATTGTCATAAACAACAGATTTCCTTTTTTCATAGCTATATAATATAGGTATTCCAGCTTTTCAAAAGTTCATGTTAAAGCACTTTACTTCTATAAAGACCTACATCCGTACCTGTTTTTGCTAACTGAAAGAAATCCAACAAAGATTTTCACTTTGATTTTAAAAAGGTAAAACCTGAAAATAGAGCTCTTTGTTTTGCAGACAGCCATTATAGAGGTAGATGCACTCTGAACAGTGAGAGAGGCACCATCAAGCTCCTTCCTGAACTACACTCAGCATCTCAGCATCAAGCTGCCACGGCTTTGAAAAATTTCAAAGGTCAGAAGCTCAAAGCAAGACTAGTATGGAAGCCATGCAATGGCCCACATGAGAGATGGTGAGGGTCTATCCCAAAGTCCTGAAATAATAAAGGTGTGTGTAGAGTGAACATAGCATCCACTACATTTATAAAATAAACAAAGCTTAAAAGAAGCATTAAAAAGAACAAAGCAATTAAATCAGCAGACAGAAAAGATGGTAAAAAGAATAAGTATGAGACAACCTAAGAATACATGTGGCAGGAAAGAAAAATAAGCCAACTTACCCTTTGGTTTCTCCTGAAGTGGTACCACCGTGCAGGTCTCCTTAGTCTTCCTTATCCTAAAATTACATATCATCATAATATCACTTTTACATAAATCCAGGGTACATTAACGTAAAAAAAATACAGTAAGCGGCAAGAAGTTGCTTCAGCAAAAGTCACTTGGTGAAGGATATCACATGGAAAGTAAACAAACATTAAAGAAAGTGAACTCATTCCATTATAACTAATCTAATCAGAAGCAGATAGGAGCAACTCAACATCTCAGTTTTTGTTAAATTCTACCATGTCCAACTTTTCCCATATTTAGCTTTATCTTAACTTTCTCTAAGTACGATTCAGGGAATGCTAAGAGGGAGGGAATCAAAATTAGATTAAGAGGGTACCTACATATGCCAGATATCAACTATCACTTATTTGTGCATATTTTACCTACTAACCACCACAGTCTGAATTTCGCCTTAATTAACTTTTGTTCCTACTGGACTAGACCTACATACCAAGTGGGTTATTAGAGGAAGTATGTCACGACTGACCTGCTGTAGGTGAGATAATCCATAAGAATTGCAAATTTCCTGTAACTACATTAAACTTTAGAAGTCAGCTGGAACTTTTAAGTGCCCTTCACCTCTGGGATTACTATTATCAGTTATATTACCAGAGTGTGCCTTGAGAGTCACTGAAAGTATATGAGTATAATTAAAGAAATTTGAGGGGCGCCTGGGTGGCTCAGTCAGTTAAGTGTCTGCCTTCAGTTCAGGTCATGATCCCAGGGTCCTGGGATCGAGCCCCGAGTTAGGCTGCCTGCTCAGCTGGGAACCTCCTTCTCCCTCTCCCTCTGCTGCCACTCCCCCTGCTTGTGCTCTCTCTCTCTGTCAAAAAAAAAAAAAAACCTAAAAAAAAAAAAAAAGAAATTTGAAAAAACAAACTTTTATTGGCATTTTAAAAACAAATATTCACACATGGAGAGGGAAAAGGTGGTAAGGGGCTGTACGCAAGACAAACAAAAATGCGTTACTTCCCTGCTTTGCCACGGCTGTTCGTTTCCGGGGCGCTGTGCAATATGCAGAGGAGAATAAAACACTTGTACACAACTCGACATGTTCTCACTAGACTGGCTAAAATAAAGACACTTGTTTCAAAGACAGGGAAAAGAAGGAACATTTACACTTGCCAAACACTTCATAAACATTATGGCACGTAGCCACTGCTCTTCCACTTTGTATATGAACAACACTTGTCATAACATGAATTTAATATATTCAAATTATCCTTCACTGCCCAGGTTAATTCACACTCAAGTCAATGTAAAGTGGCAAGGAATCATTTCACAAACAATTGCAAATGAAAATAAAAACTGAAATAGAGTGAAAATAGTAGGAAGCAAAATGAGGACTTAAGATTAAGACGTATTCTTAAATCGTCTAATTAATGGGCTAATTCAGGGGGTGCTTTCTGGGATTCCAGTTTCTTAAAGATGTGCATATGCACTGAAAGAAGGATAATAAGACTGGTGTGTACTGAGACAAGTCCATGGCCAGACTCAGCCCTACACTCTCCTCAAACGGCCTGAGAAGCCCGATGGAAATGATGAGTGGGGTGAGTGTTAGGGACATGGGTGTCTCAGTAAGCATGTCCTTAAGTGGGTTTTATATACTCATGTTTCCATCTGTCTCTGTTCTTGCTACATCCCTACTGTCCCTCCTCCGTACCTGTTACCATCTACTTCACTAGCAACTCGCTCGCTCTCTTCCACCATCCCTGATTCTGCCTTATTTCATTATAATCTCATAGAAGAAAGAGTAATTTTGCATTTTATATTTTTATAGCTTGGAAATCTGTCCTCAGATAATATTAAAATTGATAGGGAATGGTTAAATAAACTATGGCTCCATTAACGAGATACCATGTAGCCAGTAAAGACTGTTCGAAGACTATGCAGTGACATGAAAAAATGAATATGTGTAATACTAAGTTAAAAAGGCAAAATAAAAAATTGTAAATACACTAAAATTATAGCAAAAATACAAGTCCATAAAAATGAAGAAGAAGAGAACAAACACTCAACAATAAAAATGGGTAAATTATCAAAATATTGTTTTTCTTTTTTCTCCAAATTTTCTGCAAAGTTCTTATCTGTTTTCATGATTTCGTAAATTATGCACAATTTTTCATTTTTAGTGTATTCTAGTTCTCTATTTAAATGACCAAGACTTATTTTAAGAGTAATTAACAAGAAAAGTAACACTAGTGGAAAACTCAATAAATATATTCTAAAACTCCTATATTTGTGTGCTCTGTGTAACTGGCTGACTTTAAAGCTCAGGAAATATGAAAATATAAATTTTCCCCTAAGGAGAGTAACAACTCAGACTACTATAAATGCATCACCTTTTTTTTTTTTTTAGGCTGGCAAAGTGAACAAGTCCTGGACATTCAATAAATACCCGATGAATAAATAATAATAAAAAATACCTGATGAATAAATAAATAAACCAAAGCAGGCACCAAATAGAATATGAGACTGTCTTACTAATTTACAGACCCCTTTGGAGAAGGGGGTTTTCTTTTAATGGTATGTCAGCCAGTCTGATTTATAAAAAGGGAGGTAATTACAATAATGCTTTTAAACACCAATATTCAAAGTGAGTGGGACTTTTCTGGCTGACAGACTCCTTGTTCAAGAGTCAGCGCAGGTCTTCATCAGGCTGTCATCTCATTTAGAACCTCCCCTCACACTCCGTCAGTCAAACTAGAAACGAAACCCAAGGTACTACATTCAGCATAGAGAAACCTGTTAATATTGCAGAGAGTTCATTTATTTATTGCTAAAAATTCCAATATTCTCATGGGCAATCTACACTAGGGCAACAAATATTTTTAAAAGGAAGTCCTTCAGTCCTTTCTGCCAATGTCCCTTGAAAACTGAGAAAAGGGCCTACTTGTCAAACCGAATAAAATTGCTACCTAGATTAAAACATGAGATCCTTTACGAAAAAAATATCAATGGGCAAGAAAGACTTCAATTCACTAGGCAGGAAACCCTCTACCTTTAGCAGTATTCCTACAGATACATGTCGAAGGCAAGAGGACGGAACAGCAATGGTCTACCTGACGGGAGGCATCTCCGTATGGGCATGCAGCAGTCTTGGATGAACTTCCAGTGGAGTTGAACTTAGACTTTTTGGGCAACTCTGCAGTCCTGGTAAATATGGCATTTTGACACACTCTCTGAACTCTTCTAGACCAAATGCTGTGGTGTATTCTAATTAAAAATAGTATCATAATGCATGGTATTATTTCTTGATGAAATGTATATAACTTCTTTTACTACATACTAAAATGCATAATACAATGGTCAATTAGTCATTAAGTAAAGAAAATAAAGCTACTGTAATTTATCCAGTATCTTTCCTAAGAGAATACCTTTCAATCCCTACTATCGGGATTGTAGGGAAGAGTTGATTCCGGGGCTGATTAAGAAGTAGGATAAAGAAAAAGGACAGCTTCACAGATCTCCCACAGTTGTCACTGCCTTCTGCCCTCATAATTTTATATAATTAGAATTTCCAGAATATTAGAGACAGTCACATTGAAATAGAATTTAAAAGCACTTTTAAGCATTGATTTTAATTTTCTCAGGGATGCCTGGGTGGTTCAGTCGGGGAAGTGTCTGCCTTCAGGTCATGATCCCAAGGTCCCAGGATCCAGCCCTGCATCAGGCTCCCTGTTCAGTGGGGAGTCTGCTTCTCCCTCTCTCTCTGCTGCTCTCCCTGCTTGTTCTCTCTCTCTCTTTCTCTGTGAAATAAGTGAATAAATAAAATCTTTAAAAAATAATAATTTTCTCTCTGCAATTTTCACACCAAATCTATAAATACTAACATTGAAGCATCAAGATTGCTTCTCTACTGACCTCACATAAAATTGGACAGAGATTGTCAAATTACTTAAAAACAAAACAAAACTTCAAAATGAAGGCAATAAATGTACAAAAACATATTAAGAAATTAAAGTTTTGGGTGATCTTTAAACTGTAGAGAATTGTTTTTAAGCTTTCTCTACTAAGCAAGTCTAGCACAACAATAAAAATAGTATATAATGGGACTGGAGTTATGTTAAATGCTCCGAATGCTATTTTGCAACCTTTGATTTTTCTTCCGGGGGAAAAAAAGTTTCTCCTGATCAAAAAACATAAAATTCTCTTTTTAGCAGTTAGATTTGAGGGTAAAAGGACAGATAAGCTTATATCTTTTGAGTATCTTTAATGGGAATCTAGCGAAAAAGTTGAAAAAACAGAGCAACACACTCAAAACCAGGAGTGATGAAATGGGTTGGGGAATTTGGATTTACTATTTTCAAGAATTACATTTCTATTTATAAAGTTGAAGGCAGAATTCAGGAAAAACAAGAAATACACTTCTAATTTGAAATATAAATTGAAATTAAGCTATTAATATATTCATACACATATCAAAAGTTCTCAGATTAGTCTTTATTGAGCAACAGTAGAATATAAGATACTTGCCACATAACTCACACAACAAATAAAATTTTGGTTAGAATTATAAATACAAAAAGATGCTGTTAAAGATTTGGGTTTCTTAAAAACCAACTTGAGTTGTTTAAAAACAAACACAATTTGTGAGAAGTAGTATGACCCAAAAGAGATAGTACTGCACTGACACCAAGAGAAGTAGTTCTTTAAAATTTGTTTCCATCATGAGTTACAGAATTACATTAAGTAAATTACGTTTAATTTGCTTCCATTTTTATTTTCCATAAACTTAGGATATTATCCTTCCAAAAATGTTACAGAAATTATAAGATGTCTCCTGACTGCTTAAAAAAGTGCATGTGTAACTTTAAGGTAGTATTTCTATATTTTCTTCAGTAAAATAATTGTAAAAATGAAGTTACCTTTCTTCATCTTTTGTGTTTCTAAAACTGCTTTCCTCCAACTGCTCTCAAAGAGAAAACAACTGTCAAGGGACTTTCTGGTGACATTAGAAGCATCCAATTTGATTTCAGGAGACAGGACTGGCATTTTTTCTTCTTCTTGCAACAGCGCTGATGAAAGTGAGATGCTGCTTCAAATTCAGGACACAAAATACAAAAAAAAAGGTATTTCAGAGATAAATATTTTTTCTAATTTATTTTCCATCATACAGATTAAATACTAACATAGACTTACATGGAAAGTTCACTTATAACATGTAAATACATATTCTTGGGATTTTAAAGTAAGTGGCCTTTAATAATATAGCTAAAATTAATAGTAAAACCTTTTTCCTTTAAATATTTTAATAAGTTCTTTCAAGTCCCAGGTCACAGATATTTAGCAACATAAAAAAATTTGAAGTTCAACAGCAAGTTATGGTGTACAAGACAGTAAAATGTTTAGGATTCTCTCAAATATATTACCATTATACACAATGACCAGATGGGACTCATCTCTCGGATGCAAGGATGGCTCCATACACAAAAATTAATGTGATATACCACTTTAAAAGAATAAAGGATTAAAAAGTCACATGATCATCTCAATAGATGCAGAAAAAGCATTTGATAAAATTCGATGCTCTTTCATGATAAAAACTCTCAACAAACTAGGAATAGAGAGAAATTATCTCAACATAATAAAGGCATGGAAAGCCCACAGTTAACATCACAGTCAAGGGTGAAGAATCAAATTTTTTCCTCTAAGACGAGGAATAAGGCAAGGATGACCACTCTTACCACGTCTATTCGACTATAAGTCCTAGCCAGAGCAATTAGGAAAGAAAAAGAATCCAGACTGGAAACCTGTCACTGTTTACAAATGTCATGATCTTAAATATGTAGAAAATCCTACAGACGCCACCAAAAAATCACTAGCACTTTTATACACTAACCATAAACCATCTGAAAAGGAAATTAGGAAAACAATCCAATTTACAATAGCATAAAATACAAAAGAATAAAATACTTAGGAGTAAACTGAACTAAGGAGTGAACAACTTCTACACTGGAAAACACAATGAAAAATTAAAGAAGACACAAATGGAAAGACATCTCATGTTCACAAATCAGAAAACTTAATTTTGTCAAAATAACCATACTATCGAAAATGATCTCCAGACTCAATGCAATTAAAATCCCAATGGCACTTTTTTTTTTTACAGAAATAGTTTTTTAAAAACTTCATATGGACTGACAAAGCCAGATAGCCAAAACAATCTTGAGAAAGAAGATCAAAACTGACGGCATCAACTTGCTCATTTCAAAATACATCACAAAGCTAAGGTAATCAAAACAATATGATACTGATATAAAAACACACATATAAGCCACTGGAGGAATAGAATCCAGAAATAAATCCACATATATACAGTCAACTGATCTTTGATAAGGATGCCGAGGAGTAACAATAGGGAAAGGATAGTCTCTTCAACAAACAGCATTGGAAAAACGAGAGATCCGCATGTGAAAGAATGACACTGAACCCTATCTTACGCCATACACAAAAATCAACTTAAAATGATTTAAAGACTTAAGCCTAAGACCTAAAACTGTAAAATTCCTATAAGAAAACATAGGGGGAAAGCTTCATGACATGGGTCTTGCAATGACTTTATGGATATGATAACAAGAGCACAGGAAACAAAAGCAAAAATAGACAAGTGGGACCTGCATCAAACTAAAAAGCTTCTGCACAAAGAAAACAATCAACAGAGTGAAAAGGAAACCTGTAGCTGGGGAAAATATTTGCAAATCATATATCTGATAAGGAGTTAATATCCGAAATATATAATTCCAAAGTAAAAAACAAAACAACAACAAACGAAACAAAACAAAAAGCCCTTATAACCTGGTTTAAAAAATATGTTTAAGGAGTTAAAAATACAACTACCCTATGATTCAGCAATTGCACTACTAGGTATTTACCCAAATGATAAAAAAAAAAAAAAATACAGATTCGAAGGGGTACATGCACCCTGATGTTTATAGCAGCATTATCAATGGTAGCCAAACTATGGCAAGAGCCCAAATGTCCATCAACTGATGAGTGGATAAAGAAGATGTGGTATATATATATGTACAATGGAATATTAGTCAGCCATCAAAAGAGTGAAATCTACCATCTGCAACAATGTGGTTGGAGCTAGAGTGTGTTATTCTAAGAAAAATCAGTCAGTCAGAGAAAGAGAAACATCATATGATTTCACTCATATGTGGAATTTAAGAAATGAAACAGATGAACAAGGCAGGGGAGGAAAAAAGAGAGAGGGAAACAAACCATAAGAGACTTAATGACAGAGAACAAACTGAGGGGTAATGGAGGGAAGTGGATGGGGGATGGGCTAGACGGGTGATGGGTATTAAGGAGGGCACCTGAAGTAATGGGCACTGGGTGTTGTTTGTAAGTGATGAATCACTGAATTCTACTCCTGAAACCAATATTGCACTGCATGTTCACTAACTAGAATTTAAATAAAAAATTTTTAAAAAGATGTTCAATGTCACTGTCAATGCAATGCAAATCAAAACTACAGAGAGATATCACCTCATACCTGTTATAATGGCTATTATAAAAACATTTTTTAAAAGATTTTATTTATTTGACAGAGAGAGACAGCACAAACAGGGAGAGTGGGAGAGGGAGAAGCAGACTACCCCCTGCTGAGCAGGGAGCCCAACGTGGGGCTGGATCCCAGGACCATGAGCCGAAGCAGACGCTTAACTGATTGAGCCATCCAGGTGCCCCTATTATAAAAAAGTTTTTTAAAGACAAGTGTTGATGAGGGCAGAGAAAATGGAACTCTTCTATAAGTAGAAATGCAAAATGGTGCAGCACTATGGAAAAAAGTATGGAGGTTCCTCAAATAAGTAAAAATAGAACTACCATTTGATCCAGCAATCCCACTTCTGGGTATTTATCCAAAAGAACTGAAATCAGAATCTCGAAGAGATACTAGCACTCCCATATTCACTGCGGCACTTTCCACAATGGCCAAGACGTGAAAATAATCTAAATGTCCATCGACAGATGAATGAATAACGAAAATGTGGTGTAGATATACAATGTGATATTTATCAGCTACAGAAAAACAACACAATCCTGAAATACGTAAAGACACGGATGAACCTTGAGGACGCTATGCTGAGTGAAATAAGCCAGTCACAGAAGGACAAATACGAAGATTCCACTTATATGAGGTATCTAAAATAGTCAGACTCATAGAAGCACAAAATGGTGGTTTCCCGGGGCTGGAGAGAGGAGGAAATGGGGAGTTGCTAATTAGTGAGTGTAGTTCCAAGATGAGTAAGTTCTAGAGATCTGCTGTTCAATATTGTACCTATAGACAATACTGTGTTGTACACCTAAAAACATACTAAGAGGGTAAATGTTAAGAGGGTAAATCTCATCTTAAGTGTTCTTGCCAAAAAAATTTTTTTAGAATTATTACCATGATAATACGCATTTGTGCCTAAAAAAAAAAAGATAGTTTCTATGCCCCATGGAAAATAAACATGTCTTCATGATAGCCATTACTTTTATTCTAAATATCGACACAGAAGAATAATTAATTATGTATTTGGTTTAATTTGCTACTGGTCATAATAGATTAGGGCCCACTCTAATGACCTAATAACCTCTTATTAACTCGATTACCTCCAAATAAGGTCGCATTCTGAGGTTGGGGTTAGGACTTCAACATATGAACTGGGGTGGGGGGGAGGCAAAATTCAATACATAACACTATATCATAGCCTATATAAAATGTACTGGAGATAATTTTTAAAATTCTATTTAAATAAATTTATTCACTCTCTTAAAACCAATTTCTTAAAATCAAAAAAAGGATAATGCACAACAATTGAGACCCACTCAATTCTTTAGCACAATAATAACTGTCGATATTCTCTGTAATATTTGAAGGAGAAAAAAAAGTATTCTGAGAAGTCTTCTGTATCAAAGACAACACTAAATTCAGTAAGATTTTGGTATGAAATGCATTTTCCATATACTAATCCTTTAAAAATTGGAAATCCATGGTATTTCCCTGCATTATTTGGGCTTCAAAGGACAGAAAATCCAAAATATGTACTTAAACAAGAAGATCTGCCCTCAAAAAAAAGCCTGGCCAGACACCTCAGGACCGGTGCTAAGATATCAGCGACCCTGCCTCCTTCTCTACCTCACTGCTCCACTGTCCTGAACACATACTATCTACCGTACAGTTCAAGATAGCTCATTGAGTAAATGAACATTTGTACTGGTGTTGGTGGGAACCAGGGTTTTCAGTGCGAGAAAAAGACACAGATTTCACATCGATAAAGAGTAAACAAAGACCTTTAAGTCCTAACTATGAATTGGAAGTATAAGACTTTCATCTAAAAAAGAAAAAAGACAAAAAAAATGTTTCTTTACTAAACCTAATAACTAAAATGTGACTTAAAAAAAAAAAAAAGAAAAGAAAGAAAACCACAAAAACCAACAAGAAATAGCTGATTCCAGGTCTGTGGAAGGAAATGCACAAGATAAGCCTAGAATATTTTGTCATTCCAGAGATCTAGTAATCTATCAACGAAGACTATAACCATGGTAGCCATCAACTTAAAAAGGCTCTGAACTGACCAAAAATGAGAGTTATAAACATTAATAAAAACATTAACTGCAATGAATTGAAATATATTAAATATGTATAATAGATACATGTGCAGGCATACCTTGTTTTATTGTGCTTTGCTTTATTGCACTTCACGGATCATTGTTTTGTTGTGGTTGGGGTTTTTTGGTTTTTTGTTTTTGTTGGGGTTTTTTTTGTTTAGTTTTGTTTTGTTTTACAAATTGAAGGTTTGTGGCAACCCTGCGTGCAGCAAGTCTCTTGGTGTCATTTTTCTGACAGCATTGCTCATTTCACATCTGTCACATTTTGCTAATTCTTGCAATATTTCAAACTTTTTCATTGTCATTATATTTGTCACGGTGATCTGTGATAAGTAATCTGTGATGTTACTGTTGTAACTGTTTTGATGTGCAGTGAAGCGCACCCATGTAAGATAGCGAACTTAATCAGTAAGTGTTTGTGTGTTCTCACTGCTCCACTGACCAGCTGTTCCTCCATCTCTCTCCCTCTCTCCGGGCCTCTCTATTCCCTGAGACACAACAATACCAAAATTAGGCCAATTAATAACACTACAATGGCCTCTAATTGTTCAAGTGAAAAGAAGAGTCACATGTCTCTCACTAGAAATGATTACACTTAGTAAGGAAGGCAATTCAAAAGCTGAGACAGGCTGAAAGCTAGTCCTCGTGTGCTAAACAGTTAGCCAAGGGAAAGTTCTTGAAGGAAATTAAAAGTGCGTCTCCAGTGAACACACAAATGGTAAGAAAGTGAAATATTCTTACTGCTGATACGGAGAAAGTCTGAGTGGTCTGGATGGAAGATCAAACCAGCCACCGCAGTCCCTTAAGCCAAATATAGAGCAAGGCCTTGACTCTTTTCAATTCTATGAAGGCTGAGGGAGGTGAGGAAGCTGCAGAAGAAATCTTAAAGCTGGTGGAGGCTGGTTCATGAGCACTAAGGAAAGAAACCATCACCAAACATCAGAGAGCAAGGTAGAGCAGCAAATGCTGATGTGGGGGCCGTGGCAAGTTCTCCAGAAGATCCAGCCAAAGTAATTAACCAGGGCGGCCACACTAAACAACAGATGTTCAGTGGAGACGGATCAGCCTTCTACTGGAAGAAGATGCCATCTGGGACTCTCATAGCTAGAGAGGAGAAGTCAGTGCCTGGCATCAAAGCTTCAAAGGACAGGCTGACTCTCTTCTCTGGGGCTAATGCAGCTGGTGACTTTCATTGGAAGCCAATGCTCCTTGACCATCCCCCGAAATCCTACAGCCCTTCAGATTTATGCTAAATCTACTGTGCCTGTGCTCTGTAAGTGAAACCACAAAGCCTGGATGACAGCACATCTGTTTATAACATGGTTTACTGAATATTTTAAGCCCACTGTTGAGACCTCCTGCTCAGGGAAGACTCCTTTCAAAATATGACTGCTCACTGACAATGCACCTGGTCACCCAAGAGCTCTGACGGGGATGGACAAGGAGATTAATGTTGTGTTCATGCCTGAGTACAACAGAAATTGCTGGTTTATAGGCCTGTAAGAGAACTGATCTCGGAATTTTTTAATTAAACAACTGAGGTCTGGGAAGTGTTATTAAATAGTTTGCCTCTAAAATTATACAATAAGGAACAACAACAAGAGTGTTAATTTCATCAAATTCTCTTCTTTTAGTGGAAAGGAGAAATGGACAAAAGAAAGCAATTGAAGAAGTATTAAAATTGAGCTCTAACAAAATTAAAACTAAGCATGTAAAATATCAGGAAAAACAATTCTAAAAACTGTAGGCAAAGTTCCTATCTGGACATAGGGGACTTCCCATTTCCTAAAATTCATAAGCAGTCAATTTGCCAGTTTGTGTTTAAATATTCGATTCACAGGAAGAATTACATGGAAGCAGTCCCTAAGAACGCCCCAGACTGTGAACTGAAAAATGAAGAAATATAGGAGCAATGGCCCCTACAATACATCCCATCCCCTTTACATCACGGAGCCCTTTGCTACGTCCCCATTCCTGTCACCCATTCCTTTGCTTGTTAACCCTTCTGTGCCTCAGTCTCCCTACCTAGGGAACTAATAAGCTCTGCCTTACAGAGTTATTATAAAGTCTGAAGGTGATTTAAGACAAGCATCTAGCGAAATGCCTAGTTTGCTGCTTTAATTCTCAAACAAGAATCTTCAGTTCAGACGGCATGCAGTAAGGGAGCTTTATACACAGAGACAGATGATGGCTGCTATTATTATCATAATCACCATGATTATTACCCTAGGCCAAGAATCAGCTAATGGCTGGGTCCGAGAGGTACAGCTTGACTCAATGCCTCTTCTTCTCTTCCTCTTTTCCTTTCAGGGTAAAGGTGCACCCCTAGACCTCTCCTGTTTTTCTTCATACTGTCCAGTTCTTGCCTTATGCTTTCCATGCCCTTCAACTGCTTGCACAGTACAAGTTTAAATACTTTCCCATGATGTCCTGTTCAGTTTTGCAGTACACGTCTCCCACTTGCTGCATCTGCCAAGTCTCCTTCCTTGTGTTCATTTCCTTATAAAACTTGTAAACTTTGACCATGAGCTCGTCCTTAACGGAGACTGCTACCTACGGGAGTCCAGTACTCCCTGAGCTCTGGAAACTTTGCTACACAGATTTTTCCATTAGTCTCTGCCTGGCCCTGGGTTTCACAGGTGCCAGAGCCGTTAATATGTCAGTTTCTTGGATGGTGGTCCCTGGAGCACCATTGGTCATGTGAATTCAGACCCCAGACTTGAGCTGTATGGGTATGAAGCTGTGCAGAGTCTATGTGCTGGGTTTCACAACTCTTTTCCTGCCATAGTCCAAGTGGATGGCAAGCTTCGTTGCAGCCTCCTCAGGCCAATGGGGGGATATTTTTCTAGTTATCATCTCCGTGTCTGTAGAAGGTTGTCTTTTTCAAAAGATGCACTAATACGTATCCATTCCACATGTTCTTCCTTCAATGTGATACTGACACTCCTCCTTCCAGAGGTGAGGTCTGTGTCCCCCTCTCTGAAACTAGCTTCCTGAGTAAATAAAGGACCGTAGACGTGACACTGTGATTTCCAAGGCTAGGGCATAAAAGGCAATACAACTTTCACTGGCTCTCTCTTGGGATACTCACCTTTGAAATCCAGCCATCATTTTGGGAGGAAGCCAGGTGACAGGAAGAAGCCACATATATAGGTTCCAGCCGACATCCACAGCTAAGGTCTCAATCCACAACCAGCATCAACCACCAGACACGGGAATGAATGAGCCTGCAGGTGATTCCAGCCCCAAGCTTGCGATTCTTCCATCTGAGGCCCCAGACATCTCGAAGCAGAGCCAAGCTGGCCCTGCTGTGCACTGTCCGAATTCCTGACCCACAGAGCACAATAAATGGTTGTTTTCCACGGCTGAGTTTTGGAGAAATTTGTGATGCAGTCATAGTAACTGGAACAGTACGCCTTTGTGACTTCCAGCTTTCGGCAGATGCTCAACAGTGGCTTCCTATGTGAGTGTTCCTTCATTTCTGGCACCTGGGGATTTCCTTCTCTTGGTCCCTAGCTCAGCCACATTTCCATAAATTATCTTATTTTATCTTACCCGGCATCTGAAATATACCGAAGTAGAATGGAGTTCCATCTGTGTCAGCTCCTTCTGCCACATGACCCAGAAGTTCCCATGACTTTTCAAATGAGGACATAAAAAACTGAAGCTTTAATTCCTTTTATATATAAAGATACTTAAAAATAAAAAAGAGAATGAACCCTATAGAAAATGTATTTATTAAAGGACAGATAATTCATTCCAGAAAAAAAATACAAATGATCAGTAAAAGTTCATCCTTACAAGTTCTCAAATAAAAGCAAAATAATTTAACAAGCTATGACTTTTGCCAATCAAAATGGCAAGGATTTTTCTTTAATACTAGACAATGGAAGATGAGGTTCAAGGAAAATAGGCACTCTCATAAGGTTTCAGTGTATGTATCAGTATAATGTGTCCAGAAAGCAATCTAGCAATATATATGTCCTAATAATTTTATATACTTTTGACCCAGCAATTCCACTTCCAGGTATTTATCCTAAAGGGAAAGATCATTGATACATACAAATATTTATCTTCAAGGATGTCAAATCCTCTATTTTTTATAACAGATAAGAAAAAAGGCTGGAAATAATCCAAACATCAACGAGCAGGTGGTAAGATTATTTTTAGCTTTGTTTAAAGCAAAATAGTTATCGAGTGAACATAAAGACAAGTTGTGGATTCATTGAGAAAGCGAATTACTTATTTATCCATAATGCCAGTCGTTGTGCTAGGAGCTGAAATACAAAAATGATGAAGATAGAAAAGCATACAGTATGTTGGGGACAACAAAGTAAACAAACAATTATAGTTCATTATGACAAATATTAGTGATAAAGGTATGTTTCAATTCTGTGGTACCACAGAGCGTTTGCTAACCTAGCCAGATTGGGGAAGTAGGAGTTTTGCTTTTGTTTTTGAGGAAGGGATGTTCAAGGTACATCACACAGGTTTTTGTAAGTAGAAATTGACTGTGACAGTCAGTAGGCTGAATGTTTACTAAAATTCTTGCCCCTCCAGAGAACAGAGTTGTTCCTAAGAAGTGCCTACCTCCCTGTGATGGAACGTGAGTGAGTGTAATGTGTAAGGCTTTCTGCAGGAAGCCTTTAAGAAGCAGGTCTGCTTTCTCCGTAGCTTCTTCTCCTTGCTACAGTAAGATAATAGGGAAGCGCTAATGAATGGTACAGCCTGGTCCTACAACCAACTGGAAGAAAGCTGCCTGATGACCAGGACTATCTGCCTTGGAGACAGAGAGAGTTAAAAGAAGGTAGATATTATTTTCACATGGAAGTTCAAAAAAGACGTGGAAGAAGCTAGAAAATGACACTTAAATAGAATTCAGATAGGCAGAAATGCGGGTATAGGCATTCCAGGAAAAGACAGAGGTGTAAAACATGCCACGGAGAATGGAGCCTGTTCAGATAAGGGTGCTGTGAGAGAGAACACAATGACACATTGGGGCGAGATGACAGGCAAATCTGAATGCCAGCCAAAGTGGTTTGCACTTTCTTCTTTGAGCGACAGGAAGGCACTGATGGGTTCTGAGCAGAGGTGTGGCCCATGCACAGGTATGCTTTACAATGATCCATCTGGCAGAGGCTGGAACCAAGTTAAGATGCTACTATAATAGTAATAGTCCAGAGTGCTTCAAGTAGAGTAGCAACCGTGAGAATACAACAGTTGATTGAATTTAGGAGGTTCGGCAAAGAAAAAGGAGTCAAAGATGACTGAGACTGTGAACTAGGGTGACTGAGAGAATGATGAATTACAGTCAAAGAGAAATTGCTAGTCTGGGGGTGGAGAGCAACGAAGAGCTTGGTTTTAGATAAGATGAGTGGAGGACATCCAGGCAGAGCTATAACCCCGGATCTAAGCTGTAGGAATTGAGGACCGGAGCTTCGGTTGGGAGACAAAATTTTAAGTTATCTATTCACTGGTGAGAATTTAGGCCAGAGACTGGATTAAAGTTGCCAAAGAAGACTTGAGAGGAGGAAGAAAACCAGATTTCCTTAAGATGTCCACAAGGCAGGAAGATAAAGAAGAGGTTGAGAGGTGACTGGAGAGGCAGACAATACAGAGGAATCAAAATCATAGGAAGCACTGGACCATGTCCAATTCTATAGAAGTTCCTAGAGGAAGGAGCTACTATTAACACGGCACCACCAAAAGCACAATCTCATTTAATCCCCAAAGAACCCAATGATATACAACTCCCGGTCAACTACTGACCAGCAACTCCCACCCAACAAAGAACACATTTTATTCATCAAAGTAAAATGAGCCTGGATTCTAATCTTGATTCTGCCCTTCAATAGCAGCATAACCATAGGGTCAGGAAGAAAATAATAGTGCCTCCGATTCTCATAGGGTTAGTGAGGATTCAATTTCAAAATGCACGTAAAGTGTTCAGCACGGTGCTGGACATGTAATAAACATTCAGTGAGTGGAAGCTATCGTTTTAATTGTTTTAAAATAACACAGATTTTTCTCAACACGTTCTGTGGATGGAAATGTACTTCTCAGAACGCAAAATTCTACCAAACAAATTTTAACATACACACATCTGACCCAGCAATTCTACTTCAGGGATTTCATTTTATAGAACTGTCCCCATGTATAGGAATGCTCATTGTTGCATTGTTTCTAATAAGGAGAAATCGGAACCAATTTTACTGAGGAATGGTTACATAAATTACATCTATGCCATATGATCATACATCTGTATGACACATCTACCATATCAATCCAGACCTAAGTAAACTGATATGAAATAATTTGTCACATCTCTTTAAGTGAAAAAGACAATTTCTCAAAAGAATCCAGATATGATTCCTGTGATGATCAAAAAAGGAAAAAGAAAAAGAAAAAAGACTAGAAGGATAAACACAAAATTAACTCTAAGAAGTGTTAGAAAGAAAGGAGAAAAAGGTAAAGAGAAGGATTTCATGTCTAACTCTATACACTTCTGTTTGAATGAGAACTACTAATGTGTTGTGATGTAATTTTAAAAATGTAAAAAAAGGAATGTCTGAAGTCTTTTTTATTTTTTATTTTTTTTAAAGATTTTATTTATTTATTTGACAGAGATAGAGACAGCCAGCCAGAGAGGGAACACAAGCAGGGGGAGTGGGAGAGGAAGAAGCAGGCTCATAGCGGAGGAGCCTGATGTGGGGCTCGAGCCCATAACGCCGGGATCATGCCCTGAGCCGAAGGCAGACACTTAACCGCTGTGCCACCCAGGCGCCCCTGAAGTATTTTTTAAAGAAATGCCGCTGTAACAGGGGATTTAAACTCATCATTAACAATGTCGATAAAAAGCCAATGAAGATGGAAGAGCAGGGATTCGTGTGCTTCAGACAGTACAGTACCCTGAAAATGGTTGCAAAGTTGCATTTCTCCAGACAGAGGCTCCAGGTTTCATGTCTATGGCCCCCAAAAGGTTGTAGGGGTAGAATGACCCATACAATAGAATGGACTACCTGTATTACACAAATCTTTTCTAGTATTTGTAACCCCTCATGAAAAAAAGTAATAAACACACAAACTATAGGTAAATCAGAAATGACATAGGTAAATCACAAAGCAAAACTGACAGTGAAAACGGAGCCAGAGCGAATTAACACGGTCAGCGTCCCAAGTCCTGCTCCACAGGGCTGTGTGCAAGAGTGAGGTACAGTGGGAGTCAAAAGCAGAGGGGAAACACATTCCCCACACCCCCTTCAGTTGAAAGCCTGGGCAGGTTGGAGGAAGACCCTGTAAGGGCGTGTCCACTTGCCACAGCGATGCGCGTGCTATGCTAGCCTGTACCGAGCTTGGGGAGTGCGGATACACACAGATCTGGCAGGCAGGTCCTCCTGCCCGGGTTTGGGTTTCGTTCCCATCTCTCTGCTTCATCCGACCCCGCCAGCAGCCGTGGTCCAGTCCTCAGCCCCTGCTTGCCCGCCAGCTCCCCTCAAAGTGCGTCAAGAGAATCCTTGGAGTGACCCATGTGCCTCACTGGGTTAGTTTACCCTGTCTGACCAGCTGACCTCTGGGCCCCACGTCCCCTTCAGCCCTGCCCCTGCAAGGGCCCCTGGCCCCCCACGCCACGCTACCGCCTCCGCTCCCGCTAGGCCGGGGGTCCTCCAGAGACCACCCACACTCACTGTCCCCGCAGCTCCACCGCGGAGGAGAGGGGCTTCTTCGCGTGCCTGGACCGCGGCGGTGGTGCCCAGGTCTGAGGCTCCGGCAGCGGGGTCAACGGGGGCAGCGGACAGCGCGGGTGCCAGCGGCGGCCCGCAGCGGAGCCGAGCCCCTGGCCCAGCTTGGACCGGGCGCGGGGTTGCCCACGGCGTTGGGGCAGGGAGGGCGGCCCGGCGCTCGAACGGGCGCCGCTCTCGGGGCGAACATGCTCGGCTGCCGGCAGCCCGGCGACACTCGGGAGCGCGGCGCGCCCGCCGCTCAGCCCCGCCCGGCCCGGCGAGCGGCTCCGGTGGCTGCAGCCCCGCCCGCCCGACGCGCGCCGGTTGCCAGGCGCCGGGAGCTTCCGGGCCGCCTTCCGCGCGCGGTCACCTGCCGCGGTCTTCCCATAACAGGGACTGACGGTTACGGTGCCGCGCCAGGAAACCGACTGGGAGGCTAGAAGGCCGTTCAGGACTCACTCGATAACTACTACAGATGCCACCACCTTTGGGGTCACTGCTACGTGGCGGGGGGTGGGGGGGTGGGGAGCGGGAGGGTGCTGAAATGAGGCTGGGTGCACGGGAGTCAGACGTGGCACAATTTCAGTGGGGCATGAAAGTTGCGCCATGCGCCTGTAGGGTGGGTAGTGGGCAGTTAGACAAGGCTGATGTTTAATTCTCTGGGTTGCATTTTTAAGGTTCAAACTAACCAGGCAGGCTCTCCAGAGTACTGATGAGTCTGGAACTTTCAAACAGCCGGGCAATACCTGCCTATCCCAATCTTAGGTTAAGTGACATAGTCATCCCCGAGTTCCCTCAGCATGCCCGCCCGAATTCCATGTTCTATGCCTCCTTTGTCTGGGTTCTTTGGTGAAAGGTTAGGTGCGTGTCCCCTCCCCAGTAAAGAAGCCTAGCACCCTGACTTGCGCTGTAGGACCTTGCCATCTATACTTTTGCCAAATTACGTTCTAAACCCTCTGCCTCCATTTCATGACCCCATATAGGGCTGCAAGTTTAGCCCTAGTAACAGATGGTTTCAGATCCGACAAAACTGAAGCTGCTCTCAAACACACCACTTTTCTGTTTTCATCAAGCTCCATACTTATATTTCCTAGTTGCTCTGGTTAAGAAAACTCAAATTAGACCTGGAACCTAATACTTGCCCCACCACTTACTTGTGTGATTCTGGGGGAGGGAAAGTTAACCCCTCATCTAAAATGTGGGTATAATGGTATACTTGCCTAATAGAACAGGCTGCACATTAAAAATGACACAGAGAATTTAAAGAGAAAGGCCTGGGACCCATCCCCTCAATTAATCGGTTCTGGGATTGCACTCAAAGTGGAGAACAGACCAAGGATTATGTAGATTAAGTGTACACTAGCAGTCAATACGTGATCAAATGTTTATTATTAAATGGTCTGCTTTTGAGTCTGCTATCATATCCTCTGGCTATCACATCTGCCACTGCCACCGCCTCCCAACTCTTGACTCCTGCTGTTATATCACCAGTTGTCCAAATTCTACCTCCTTTGTGAAACTTCCCAATCTGCACAGCATGAACCATCTCCTATATTCCCCTAACATGCTGTTCTATTTTACATAATAAATCCCTACACAATAAAACTCATTTTTTAGTCCTTTATGGTAATGTATGTGTGTATACATACATACATTTAATCTCCATGAACCCACAGTGCAGGCCCCAACTCCTCTCACCATTCACCAAAGACAACGTACCAGCAACTGGAAAATCAAAATTTTAAATTCCTTTTGCTCTTAAGAGGCTTGAGTCACTCAATCAAAAAAGCAAAAGGACTGCAATGCACCAGGCATTATTCTAAGTGCAAACACTCAAACCTTATAGTGGTTTCGGTACATATTCTCAAACCCATGAGGAGTGGCTGTGAAAAACAAGAATAAATGGAAAAGGTATTTCAGGGAGTAAGAGATGCTGGGCAAAATACAGGGTTATATTAAAGAAGACCCTTTTCCAGAATTAAAAAATGAAATACACAGACTTGAGGGCCAACTGTTCCAGACACAAGATTGCAAGAGCCAAGAGCCTACATTAGAAGCTTCTCATTTTCGAGAACAAACATAGCTGGGAACTATAAAGATCAAAGAATGGCCCTCCCAAACATTTCCCTACCATAATTCCTGGACTATGTTGCCTAATGTAGGGACTTTGCTGATGTACTTAAATTAAGGAATTTGAGATGGGGAGATTATCCTGGATTATCTGGGTGGCTCAATTTGATCCCAAGGGTCCTTATAACTTTGAAGATGGAAGAAGGGGCTATAAGCCAAGAAATGCAAGTGGTCTAGAAACTGGAAAAAACAAACAAGAAAATGGATTCTCCTCTAGAGCCGTCAGAGGGGAGGCAGGCCTGATGACACCCTGAATTAGCTCTGGGAAACCAATTTTGGACTTCTTACCTCTGAAATTGTTAAAGACAATAAATCTGAGTTTTAAGTCACTCACGTTTGTAATTTGTTACAACAGCAATAGAAAACAAAAACTTAGTGCCTACTTTATATCAAGTACTAGGTTGAAATGATTAAAAAGCTGGCCTTGATAAGTTTTACCCAAGCGAAGGGAGACATCTGTATGAAAGCAGTGTTTTGGCTGGTTTGATACCAAATCTGTAGAGTATTGGGGGCAGAATGTTGTCAGTCCTCCTTTACAGGTGGTTCTCAGACACCCCAAAAAGCTGACACATCCTAAGACATCCCTGTAGCACATATCACACTATTTGTATTATGTCTAGCTTACCAATAGATTGACACATGAAAGTATAGGCTCTTTTCCTTTGTATGACCCTGCTAGGTGCTCAAGTTACAATATATAGTAAATAGTATTTACTTAGTACTTTTGAGCCAGAACTGCTCTAAACACCTGACATCTTCATCAAAATCCTAGATTAGGCACGACTGTGTTCCCCATTTTGTTGATAAATTCATTGGCCCACGCTATTAAGTGAAGGGTGGATACAGACCCATTTTGGCTCCAGAGCCAGCATTCAATATAACCTACCACAAAGGAAGTTTCAAAGATAAGCAATATGAGGTAACACCTGCTAAAGATCAGTGAATGCAACAACTAAGCTTAATGACTTGAAAACCGGGGTGGTGTAAGATCTTACAATGCTGGAAGGTTGAAGGGCACAAATGTCAATTTACATATGTGAGGTGAATTTTTGTAGAAGCAGCTGGGTGGGGCCCAGACTTTCAAAGGTTGGTTAGCCTTCTAGGGGAGTCCCATATAGGTGACACCACCTTTTAGGAGGTAGGTTTTCTAAACACGGTGTTAACCTGAATTTCAATAGATTCTAACAGTTCACAAAAATTTTTCATACCCCCTTTATTCCTCACAATCCTGTGAAGCCAGACCAATAACCCTACCTTACTCCCTAGGAACCAACAGCAGAAATTATCACCCTGACAACATGCCTTCCTCTGTTTCCACTCTTTCAAACTTGCCTATGTTCCTTTATTCTGACGCAAGCGCTTTAGACTTCTCTACGGCAGTATTATGTCTGCAACTCCTCCCTACTCCCAAACTCTCACGCGTTTCCTCATTCTTTCGGCCTCTGGCCACACTTGGAACGTAATTTATATGGAGAATTGAACTTCCCAGACTGAAAACAGAAACATGTCCACAGAGGACATGTACTACCAATACACTGTTATCCTACATATTCCCACAGATGTTCCTATCCCTCACCAGCTTCAAAAGCTTTGCTTCTTTGGGTAATGTGCCCAGTCATGGGCTATAAACAAACGTACCACTAACTACTGATAGTGGGCATTTACTAAAATACCAAATTTCTTGCCTAACACTGGCACAGTGTGAAACATGTAACACTGAGTTTGCAAACTAAAGAACCTTCTAAATTTCCAGAATTCATTAACCATAAACTCACTAATCCAGGTAGTTTCTAAGACTAGAGAATTTAAAGAAATCATTAAATGTATCTGTCTAGCAGCTTTCAAATATTAACTAGTAATGTTTCTGGTGCTCAAGTGTCAAAATTAACAGGGTACCTGTTTCATACTGCATCACACCACTGGCATAATCAAGGAGGACTACAAGAACTTTTTACATGTACTTCGTATTATGTTCTATGCTGAAAACTATCAGTTCACTAATATAAGTGAGATACATACAATACACAGGAATGTTATTTATAAAATAACATAACTTTTCATGTTTTTGCTCACTAGTGCTGTAGGTACTCCAAAACAACTTGCAGCTACAGGCACCAACTTCATTTCTTCCTTTATAACATACACAATGTATAATGAAATTATTAAAATCTCACCCAAATATGTACAGAAGTTGCCAAACAAGAAAAAAACAAAAATGGAATGCAAAAGGAAAACATGTTCACACAGTACTTTATAGAAAAGCCAAAGCTTCAGAGAGGATACAATTTCAGCAACAGTATTTTTTATTTGTAGATTGAGTTATTACCTTGCCTATAAATCACGCACAAAGGCCTATGAAAAGGCTTTCTTAGAACAGACTCATCTTGGCTAACTCAGTGGCACAATTCAAAAGTAAAAGATTAAGACATATTATTTGTACAGAAGAGTCTTTAGTAAACCCAAGGAATGTTTTCCACCAAGATACAAACTAGACCCTGGTTTTGCATGCAAAAACTGATGACTTTTAATTTTATCACACACCAAGATTTGCTTTAATAGTTAAGGGACAACAAAGTCAGGATAGCAAAAAGTCACCAAGACAACAGATTTCCATGAGAGTAGTCATTTATTAGCAGACCAGATTACAAAAATTATCATGGTAGATACCTGAAAAGGGGGGGAAAAAAAGTCATTAAAGAAACCACCTTAATAGATTACAATTAACATAAATCAAGAAATTCTAAGAAAGTACTTCAGTTTCCATTCTTAAGAAAAAACCCCATCCTTTTTTTTTCTTTCTTTCCTCCATAAATGTCCTCAAGAGGAGTAATCAAACCAGCTGTAATCAGATGACTAGCTTTTTCCCCATTAAAAATATTAGAACCCAACCCAACCCTTATCAATATTTACCCAAAAGTATGAGATTACCACCACTTTTATTATTAAGCAAACTTATATCGAGACTTAGCTGCTCACCTTAGTTCATCCTTCTAATAAGCCTATTGATCTGGTCTTCCCTGTTGCCAGCATCTCCACCTTCTACAAAATGGGTGGTCTTTTTCTTCATTCCCCCTCGTGGAGAAGATAATTTGAAGGGCCATAAAAAGTTGTTTGCTTCTTTGAAACGTTTTCCAACAGTGTAGATCTCGTGAATCAGATCCTCCATGCAGATGATGCCATATTTACCTGAGTATTGGAAGATAATTAAAATCATTAGCTGTTTTTACAGATTTTAGGATATTCAGCAAGGATAATTACAGGCTGTGAGACTTTACTATTTTTTTTAAATTTTATTTATGTATTTGACAGAGAGAGACAGCGAGCGAGAGAGGGAACACAAGCAGGAGGAGTGGGAGAGGAAGAAGCAGGCTCCCAGCAGAGGAGCCTGATGTGGGGCCCGATCCCAGCCGAGCCGAGGAGCCAAAGGCAGACTTAACGACTGCATTACCCAGGCGCCCCAGGCTGTGAGACTTTAAATCAAGAGTAAAGCAACAAAGAGGGAAATTCACAGCTGTATATAAAAGATGAGGCTTGAGCCAATGAAATCATAACTTATATTCTCCAAAGATTTGTGCATTGTAGAGAATATGGGAGGATTCATAAAATGAATGTAAGGCCACAAGATGCCAGACAATGTCAACTTTGTCTAATATTAAATTAGAACCTACCAAGAGATCGGGCAATCAATGTGTTATCTGTCAGGGCAATTCGCTTCTTGTTGATTTTGCCATAACCACGCTTGTAGATCAATTCATTCACCGACTTCAGGTTTGGGTACCTGAAATAGGAAAAAAAAAAAGACATAAATGACTGAACAATAGGGTTATCATCATCAGAAAACCTAAAATCCATCTTGCTAACAGCCAGTTCAAAAGAACTCTTAGGAAAGGACATACTTACCCCCATGCTATATATGGTTCCACAATTCTTAGCATGTTAACTGAAGCCTTGTTGAGCTTAACAAAGGTGCCATTGAAGATCTGGCGAAGGCGAAGGAGCTGCAACACCTTTCGAACCTTTGGGCTCACACCATTGATACTGCAGTGGAAAAAAAAGATAAAATTCACTTAGGTTTATCAGAATTTTTATTAAGAATAAAAAACTAACCATTACAAATTTTGTACAACACAAGTCCCACCTAAATAAAGAGGAATCTTCTCATGTTACAAAGACCACTGGCATTTTTCCTTTAGTTAGATACTTTAACATTTACAACTTCCTGGACCCCCCCCCCGCCCCCCCTTTTTTTTTTTACCTCTTGAGCATTTACTTTACTTATGAAGTTTGATTTTCAAAGCCAATGACATGTCTTATCTAATGCTGTCCAGATTTAACTATGTCCTGCAGTTTGTAGCAATGCCCTTTCAATGTGTGAAATTTAATTATGAAGTGATACTTTAATTAATTCATTTTCAATAGGCTGGTTCTCAAATACCTGCCATTTGTAAAACTTTTGCCAGTTATATATTTAAAATTAAAAACTACAAAGACTTGATTTTACCCTAAAAAACTCATTGCTTCTGAGTTGGTGCAACACAATATAGCACATTTTCTGTAAAGAGTTCTTTCCTAGGGACCAATTTCAGCGTATCGTGGTCTGTCTGAATACCTTGTATAACAGATGTTCTGAGTAACAATTCAACATTGGAATCTATTTCTATTAGCTTAGGTAAAGACAGAATTTCTGTGGGTTTCTGGGTTGGTTTAGCTGCTCTTGCTTTGACCATAGCTACATCTGTGTTCTGTACACTGGCAACTTGCTGTCTTATTCACTGGCCCTTTTACCACCTCCTTGTTTTGTATGCATCTTTGTAAGAGCACTTATGAGCCTACACTTTAGCTTCTTTTGAAGATAATCTCCAGGACACTGAATTAAAATTCAAATACTCAATTAGAGAATGGATAGGGGCTTTGGGCACAGGACTTGCAACGAAACCATGAAAACACCACCCTCCATGTTCTGGCTATGCCCCAAATATCTTTATTCCAGTGTTTCAGAAGAAAAACCCCCAGAAGCAATGCGAAGTCTTGCTGAGACCACGTAGCTTTCCCTTCAAAACCAGAATGCAGTTAAAACTGAACTTACCCTCTGATCCTGATCACAAACGCCAATTTGGGCTCTGCAGGTACGTAAAAGTTGCCAGCTTTTCTTGCCATCCTCGCCATTCGAATTTCAGTTCTGTACATCTGCCTATATTCCTTGTGGTAATGCTTAGCTTTTTCATAGATAAGCTTCCTCCTTGCCTTTCGAAGCTGAAAACCAATGCCAGTTATTCATCTGATTTTTAGGTCCCAAGCACAATTAGCAACACCAATTCTATTTAAAACAAAAAAAAAGTTCCCTTGCAACTTTTTCCTTGACACAGCATGCATTAATATTTCAACGTGCAGATACTACCTTCATTTAATATCACTTTAAAGAGCTAATAACCAAGCTCACTGGCACAGTGGGTGAAGTAAACAAGTCTTGCTGAGAAAGAACACCTATCTTCCAATCCAGCCACAAGGCCTTTGGAAAGTGCCTCAAAAGTTTACTTACCATCTTTTGAGCAAACTTCTTTCTCAGACGCTTAATCTTCAATTCTGCGAAATTCCTTCGCTTCTTCTTAAGGGTTTCTGGCACAGCAGGAACCTTCTTTTTCTTCTCTCTGACATTAGTGAACAGAACTTTATTAATGGTTCAAATAGCACACAGAACCACATTACGTCTAACCCGTACTGAGCACGCTTGGTCATTTAGCAGTACTGTTACCACTGGCTCTAAACATTTGTATCTTTAGCTGCTCTAGCATGCTGTGGTGGAAGGCGCAGATTTTAGGGGGTTTCTATGCCAGGAATCCTCGCTTTTTAACACGGACCCCTTCACTTAAATAGCAGTCAGAGACTACAATAAATTCACATCTAACGCACGATCAGCTCCGGGCTCCGATAATTAAAACATCTACGGCAAAGTTAACAAAACGTATAGACTGGGAAACTGCTGGAAGACACCATCCCTAGACTGAGGGAGGCTGAGTGTAAGGGGGTTTAGGATTCTCAGTAAAAAAATAAACTACCACCCTGATTCAGGTCTTAAGTTCCACATGCTAAAAGCAAAGGCCTGACGACAGGGACGACTGGAAAAATACCAACTAAGAATGAACCCAACTGAAACATTCTGCGCCTCCCTTGAAAGACAGGAATACCCACCGGTCCTGCACATATTCGGCTCTCACACCTCGTTCCCGGTTCCTCTCCAAAACCTCCGCCCCAAGGCCGCCTGCATCCCATCTTAGCCTGGCGCCCCCACCAGTGTCACAGAGCGTCACAAACACACAGACAAATGGGTAAAGGTACAGGCTACCGCCGGATAGAGGGAAAGTGAGACAAAGGATCTCTGACTTCGCGGATGGAGAAGGATTCTCAAGCGGACGAAGAGCAACTTACTCTGCACCCTCCATGGTTCCAGCCGGAAAAAGAGGAAGTTAGCGCATGCGCGCTGTCCACTTAAAGACGACAAGAGCGAAGCCCCACAACTCATAGGTGTCCCAGGATAAGCCAGAAAAGAACTCCGAACTGAGAACTCGTCTTGCGGACGCAAAATCAAGTACTGCCTGATTCTGCCCATTATGACCAAGTTTCGGGTAAAATTCGTATGAGAAAAATGCATGCATTAATTAAGAGTCTTTAATCAGTATCACAAAAGCAAAGAGTGCTGACACCTTGACTACTCGGGGTCCTAGTCCCTAGGCTGCATTGACAGGGTACTTCTCGAATTCCACCCAGTAATGCTCGCAATTGACACGCCGCACTGGCGCGAACTACAAATCCCGGCATGCAGCACTTTCATTGCCCGCCCGGAGGGAGGGCAACGCTTGACTGGGACTGTAGGCAACCACTGCGGTGGTGATTTCAGCCAGGGAAAGCTAGAGCCCTTCGGCCCACGTCCCAGAGGGCTAGCTGCGACTCTAAGTTGCTGCCAAGACCCGGCTTTTGACGGCCTTCTCGGCTCTCTGCCAGCCCTAGCCAGAAATCGGCACCCTACTGCCGCGCTGCCGAGGTCCTTCTCTGGGCTCCTCCAGCCTGCAGGGCTGTCTTCCTCAGCGCCTGATCGCAGGAGGAGCCGTCCAGAGTCCCATGCTTAACGAAAGCGGCGAGATAGGGACTAGCGAGGACTCGACGGCAGAAGGAGGATGGCCCGGGCACTGCAGACCGCCAGGCCTCGCAGGCGGAGTCCGGGACACCCCACGGCAGGGGGCGTGAGCTGTGAAGGGAGGTGCGACGAGGGCTGGAGGCTGCGGCCACGGCCATGTGAGAGGGGCTGCCCCGCCGCGGTTCGGCGGACGGCGGGCGGGCTGGGGGCTGGGCCGGGGGCGGGGTGCGCCCGGGGGCGGGGAGGGCCGAACGGAGGGAGGGCCGATGCCGCCGCCGGCTCTTCCCGGTCGAGGGTTATATAGCGCAGAGCGTGGAGCCCGCTCAGAGGCGGCTGGGAGCGCTCCGACTTGCAAGCGGCGCTGCGCTGCGGAGCTCAGTGCCCAAGTGACAGCCGTGGGGAGTGCAGGGCAGGGGACACGAGACCGCGGGGGCAGCTGCAAGCCGTTGGGCAGCGCTCGACTGCGCCGAGCGAGTCGCCCCTTCCCGGCGCTCCCGCTGCCCCGCACCCCACTCTCCCACCCTTTCGCAACTTGGGTCAAGTTGTCAACTCCCGCGGCGGCCGACGGGCCCGTGCTGTCTCCGCTGCGCGCCCCTCCCCCGGGGTGAGAGGGAGCCGCCGCGCCGGCTCCGGGGACGCTCGGGCAGCGGCGGCTTGGCCATGAGGGCAGCGCGCGCTGCCTAACTCGCGGCTGTCACCGCCGCTGCAGCGGGACCGACCGGCCGGCCGGGCGGGCGCTGCGGGACGGGCGGGCGGCCGCCGGCAGGAGGCGCCGAGCCCGGCGGCTGCCGCGGCGGGCACAGCCCCGGGGCCACCGCGCCGACCCCGGGCGGGAGTGGCCCCGCGCAAGCAGGGAGCGGCGCCGCGCACTCCAGCCCGGAGGGCACCTCGAGGGAGGGCGCGGGGCGCAGCCTTCGGGTCTCGGCGGCTCTGAAAAACGCCCCGGGGGCCGGGAGCCGGACTGCCCTGCGCGGGGTGGGTGCGGACGCTGGACTCGTGCGGGGTTCCGGGCGTCGCGATGAACATCGTGGTAGAGTTCTTCGTGGTCACTTTCAAAGTGCTCTGGGCGTTCGTGCTGGCCGCGGCGCGCTGGCTGGTACGGCCCAAGGAGAAGAGCGTGGCGGGCCAGGTGTGCCTCATCACGGGAGCCGGCAGCGGCCTGGGCCGCCTCTTCGCGCTGGAGTTCGCCCGGCGCCGGGCGCTGCTGGTGCTCTGGGACATCAACACGCAGAGCAACGAGGAGACGGCGGGCATGGTGCGCCACATCTACCGCGACCTGGAGGCGGCCGACGCGGCGGCGCTGCAAGGTAACTCGGACCTGCGCCGGATCCAGCCTCTCCCCACCCCCGAGCCGTCCCCGAGAGGGCCCGAACCCCCACTTGCCCTGGTCAGCCCGGCTCTCGAGGAAGAGAACCACCCCCTCGTCTCCTGCGAGTGGAATTTGCCCCCTGAGAAAGGAACACGGTCGCCTCTGTTTTAGAAGGGGGAAGGTGCGCCGAACCCTCGTCTTTACGGAGGTCCTGTCTCTTTGGGGATGAATGTCGGGTTTCCTAAACCCTCTGAGGATAGGGAAGGCAGAGGGAACTTGCTAGCACCGGTTTGAATCCTAAAGAAATGGCTCAGTCGCGTTTGCGATGGGGGACTAAAGTGTGTGGGAAGTTGTTCTCACACTGGACTGATGCATGTATCTATGTTACTGTGGTCTGAACCGCTGAGGCTCGGGCAGCATTGATGATTTCACTGTAACTTTAGCCACAAGAAAATAATTAACATTGTTTCACCAGAGACAAGTAAGTGCTTTAGTTATATAGTCAGCCTGATTGAAAGATGTCCTACCTCTTTCAAAGCGCTTGAAAGATTTAAGCCTCGTAAATTTATTTCATGTTTTTGATAACCTCAGGAAATCTGCTTCACAGTATATTTATTAAATAATGTGGATCTGAGATTTCTTTTTTTAAAACCAAAGCAGAGGCTATAACCAACCATAAATATTGGTCTAGGAAATTTGATAATGGCTCTTACATTTTGATAAAATTTTTCATTTCCAGAGAAAACATATATGGAGAAGATTATCTTGGACACCACCCCTCCCCCATATCGATCATTTTTCAGCAAAACTATTGGCACCTGCCTTTTAGGTCAGAAAATCAAAGGTCAAAAATGTTACATTTTCAACAGTGGTATGGAGGGGTAGCAAATACAGATTTTTGCGCTCCCTGCCAAAACCTAAAAGAGAAATCTGTTTGAAAACCAGGAAAGAGAATTTTGGTTTTTAAATTGAGATCTTATGTGGTAAAATTGCATATTGACCTGTTAGTTTGATTTATCTGAGCTGCTTCTTAGGAGAGCTCAGCTATTCCAGTTAGAACAAACCAGTGATCTTCATTCTTTCATGAGAAACTTTAGGTTCATTTCTTGGCTTCGGGTGACTTCGAATTGTTAACTACAGTTTTGCTTTGTGAGCCTTAAGGAGAGTTTCCATTTTGAGGGTGCTGGTACTAAAAGGGTAAAAGCCGGTTCTGGCCACTGTTCCTCAAAAAAGAGGAGTGTGTAGTGTTTGTGTTTGGGAGGAGGGGGTGTTACTCTCTGGGCTGAGATCAGTTCTTTCCAGGTGTCTTTAGCTCCAGGAAGCTGATCCCATGAGGTCTGACTTGTATCGGGCTTGTCACAATTACATGATTTTCCCCTAAGCAAAGTTAGCCAGTAAATTGCTGTAATTCCCAAAGACTTTGGGGGGAGGAAGGCAGCTGTAAGTTCAGTCATTGGCAAGCCTCAGGGTGTTAGAAATTTGAAGCTCACTGTAGTATTTTTGTTTTGTGTGATCTTTGTCCTACTGATTGCCCTGTGACTCACGTTTTGCACCCCCCACCCCCTTCTCTGTTCCATTTTTTTCCCCCTTCATCTGGACTTCTGAGGACAGCTGGGAATGGTGAGGAAGAAATTCTGCCCCACTGTAACTTGCAGGTTTTTACCTACACCTGTGATGTGGGAAAGAGGGAAAATGTCTACTTGACGGCAGAAAGGGTCCGCAAGGAGGTCGGCGAGGTCTCAGTCCTGGTCAATAATGCCGGCGTGGTCTCTGGGCATCACCTTCTGGAATGTCCCGATGAGCTCATTGAGAGAACCATGATGGTCAATTGCCACGCACACTTCTGGGTAAATATAAACATCCTTGTTTTTATTACTAGGCCCTCCTCAATGAGAAGGTTGGGAAGGAGCCAGAATTCAGTACCAGCCTGAAAGACACCTGTACTGTTTCACCACAAAGCTTCCTTCTAATTTGTTATTTCCCCATGGTGAATTAACACTGTATTGCCAGTTACTATCAAATAATTATTTTCTACCCCGTCCCATGCAGTCTTTCTGAAGAGGGTAAAGGACTGAACATTTTGAACTAGTTTTGAAAGATTGCCATAAAAATAACAAGAGGGAGCATAAAATCCTGGGTTTGTTTATTTTACTTTCTGTTGAGTTTGTAAAACATTGGTCGTTCTTATGAATTCCTGAAGTCAGAGTTTAGGCTTCCAAATTACTGCTCAGCCACATTTTAGAAAGTGCCAGAGATTCTGAGATCAGCATTTGTGGTCCATTGGGAGTGGTCAGGCCACCCTGGCAGTCACTTAACATCCATTGACCATCCACAGGGTCTGTGGTATTGTCCTGATGGAGTACATCTCAGAACTTTCTCAGCTTACAAGGTGCCTCTCCTAGGAGAATAGAGGTCACCTTGCTAGGACCACAGAGTCACTATATAAGAGGCAGGAGAACGGTGACACTTACGGAACCAGGACTTACACCACATCAGCTTCTAACCATCAGAGCTACTACAGCATCTAAGGATGAGAGGGAAGGAGGGCCTTCTAGCTCTGGGGACCAAACGAATCCTAGTTTTTCAGCTAAACTTCAATAATGGTAGGTGTGAAGCTCTCCTCTATACCTGTACACTGTTGACCTTCTTTATTCTCTTCTTCCTCCACAGTAATTCCCCTTTACTTTTGTAGACAGGTAAGAGCCAATAAAGAAAGGGTAAGGAGATAGGATTTTTGTTTTTTGTATTTTCCATAGGTGGATTAGCCTTCTAATGGAACACAACAAAGAACTGTTTCTTCTAAATAGGTCACATTAAACCTCATTAATTTTTTAGCAACTGCTTAAAAACTTAATCTGGCTTTACAAGTACTTATTCAAATGTTGTTCCTTGAACATCAAACCGTTTCTCTGATCCTGAAAGAAGCTTACTTTAATGTTTTATTTTAAAACATGAGCTTTATTTCAATTCCAAACCTCTAGAAATGAACACACAAGTGATATGAGCTAAGTCATATGGATGTTTTAAATGAGTGCAGAGATTGCCAAATACAGTTTGGGGGGATTTAAGTGCGCTTGTGCGTGTGGGCGTGTGCATAGGTGTGTGTGTGTGTGTGAGAGAGAGAGAGAGAGAGAGAGAATGTGTGTGTGTGTGTGTGTTGTGTGCAGTGGGGGTGGGGAACTGAATAAATGTTCTTGTTGCCGTGGGGTCCGTAAGAACAAGTGGCAAGTGGCAAGGGGTGGGTCAGGTGAGTAAAGGCTGGTACAAATGAATAAACTTGGCAATATGGTATATCAAGAATCTTATGTATTTATAATTCTGAGTAAAACAAACAATCACCGTTTGAAATAAGACATGTGAATTGCAGGTAGACTTGTAGTTTGCATAGTAGAATGGTTAAGGATGAAGCTGCCTTAGAAACTCCAGCTGATTTCAGTCAATTCATCATCCTTAAATAGATACACAGCCGTTGGCAGGCTGGTTGTGAACCACCAACACCGGGTCTGTTTTTTTTTCCAGTAACCTTTGATTGAGATGATCCTTGGTTTCTGAACTGTAAACTTTTACCTACACGATGCTCTAAAGTTTAGCCAGCTTGCCTACTTTCTCTGCATGATTTTTTTGCTGAATTGTAAAATTTCAAATGTAACCACACTTTTAAAGAAACCCTATACAGTCTGCAGTTAAATACTTTTAAGAAGAAAGCAGCCTCTTTTTGCTAGATATTCTATGAAATGAGAGCTAATTAATAATGTGTTAAGCACAGATAATCCATAGCTTTGGCTTTGAAAGTGTGTATTAATTGATAAACTGTACCTTAACATTAGACTACTTTCTAACCTAAGGAGAAAATGGAATCATATCTCCAATAGAAAAAATTATTGTGGAATTGAATCTGTATACTAAGGAGGAACATACCACCTTCCCAGAGTCGTTACTTTGCTTTGAGATGTTGCTTAACTACACAATTTAGGGAGTTCTTGGAAGCCTTGACAGTAATGACGTCACTTCATATTAAAATATGGGAGGCTCCTGAATTCTCCAGCTGTTTTTCCCCTAAGCATCTAAACTTAAGAATTTATTTTCAATACTGAGTCAGAAAATTCATTTTAGAGATGGAATTTCTGACTTCTTGCCGAGCCTTACAAACCCTTTAAGAAGTTGAGACCTAGCAACTAAAATTTAGAAGAAGACTTACTATAATTTTTACAGCGATTTGGCGGGGGAGGGGGGTGTTAAATGATGTAAGAGCTACCTGAATTCAGCTTCCCTTCCAGTAGTCCTCTTAGGCAAAAATGTTTGTGACAACTGTCTAAAGATATATTGGCATGTGCTGTTTTCCTTCCAGAGAAAATAACCAGTGTGTCTTTTTACTGTATCTGGGTGGGGAGAAGATGTTGCCCCATACATTTTATTTAAAAAATAGATCAGCGGAGCAAAGAGTCATTTAGTCATTTGAATGGATAGTATGGAGCCATACGTGTAAGTAGCAGTTGCTGTCTGTTTTCATAAAATACTGAATGGTATGTTGATCCTGACCCAGCATTGAAGTTCTATGCAGTGAAATAGAAAACGATGTGAACTTCCACTGAGAAGCTGTGGGCGCTCCTACTTCCAAACCCTTCTACTACTGCCTCTGCCTTCAACACCCTCTTCCTCTACTCCCGTACCTTTTAAGGCCTAGCACAAGTTCCTAATATAGTCTTCCCTCCCCACTCCAGCCCTTTGCTGGCATTTTTGCGTATTAGAGCTGCAAGGATCCTTAGAGATCATCTTGTCCCAACCCTTGTTTTCTGACGAAGCTGCGGTTAAACGGCTTGTCTAAAGCTTTCTCTCTTCTTGCCATTAATCTCTTGCAGCATCTGTTCATTCTCACCCCTTGTGGCAAAGTATGTGCTCTTTGGCATAATTTTTTTATGCATTGTGCCCTGAAATTCCAAAATAGATGGCAAGCTGTCTGAAGGTAGTTTGTTCTATCCTTCCTACTTGTTTTCCCCTGCTTGGAATAGAACTCCATTCCTAAGACTCAATGAACACTCGATAAATGTTTGAGAATATAGGCTAGACTTCTGCTTAAAGATTCAGAAGATCGCGTACTCAGAGGATGCTCACAGGGGCCCGCCTTCTGACATTTCAAAAGGTAAGCCTTATGGCGAACTAACTCATGCTGTGCAAGATTGCGGAGATCTCAGAGTGGGGCTGGCTCACATTCATAATGGTTTGTATCTCCTTTTGTTTTGCTACACACCTTTTCCATTCTCCCTGCCCCACCCGTGTGCTCACATTTACTGTAGTGTATTAACTCTGCTCATTGGTGTGAGGCTAGCGACTTTGAGAAGGCCGGTGTTGATAACCCAGTTGGAATCAAGCTCAGATCGAACGTATGGTAACCATTCATTGCTCCCAGTGGCTGGGCCTCAAGGAGAGGATTCCCACTGCAATTCCCTCCTTGATTCTTAACCTCATACTGTTTATTTCCCTGCACATTGAAAGTTTTTGCTGTGCTCAGTATTATTCTACAGAGCCCTTTGGTCTGCTGTGATGCTTTCATCTTCCAGGATTCTGCTATCACCAGCAGCTCTCCTAGGAATCTTCTCTTGGTGGCCAGTCAAGAAGTGGTAGGTTTGGAGTAGGCCCTAGTCAGTATAATCTGTTGTGCAACATTCACGTTAGGGTTAGCACAAGACCAAGGAGAATGTATGCAACACGATGCACTTTAATGTTGGCATAATCATAGCAACCATTTACTTAGGTGCTCTCTGTGGCTCTGTGCGCTACAAGAGCTTGAAATTAACCTCGCTCCTCTCCTTTGAAACATGGCAAGTTGCCTCCACACAGGAATTGCAAACCTGTATTTTCCCCAAAACATTAACATTGCTTCACTTCTTATTTTAAGAGGAGTAGAATCTTAGCTTGCCATTTTCACAAGACAGAGTTTATCTGTAGATCCTTTTTGACCAAAGAGCTGCATTTGGCCTTTATACGTGAGCAGCAAATTGATCCCTGATTAACCAAAAGGGGGAAGCAAAAGCATTTAACTCCAGGCCTTTTATGTTCTGAAGAAATTTTGCATGGTAAAGGGCTAAATCTGTCAAATAGCTAGTCGGTAATTTACTTCTATTGATATGGTAGTCAGACAAGATAATTGGTAGTTAATTAATAGACCACTTAACTTAAAAGGTTTCACAGTTTTAAAATACTAATTACTGAATTAGGCATTTATCTATATCCAAATGTCTAAAGTCTATTTAGTTAAAATCCATCCAGGAAAAGTAAAAGCCCACCAGCTAGATCTGAGTAATGTAGCACTTAAAGACATTAGTGCTATGGTAGTACCTAATATCTCATGAATGGTCCCTAATCATTAATGTTTAAGTTCCTATGTGATTTACTGGTTTTTAATCTCAAATGCTGTATTGTTCTCTGGTTAGAGAAACCTAGTTTTGTTCAAGGCCTCTTAGATTTAGAATTAAAAAAAAAAAAAAACATCATTTCTAAATTATTCATATAAAACTACTTGGCCAGTACTTACTCCTTCAAACCATAATATTGTTATACCATATATTTTATAAGGTATTATTTTCCTATCTTAGGGTAACTTAGGATAACTAAAAAGTTGGAATTCACGGCCAGTTTTTAAGTCTATACTAGAACTGGCTTCTGTTGTTAAATAAATATCATATGCATAAAATTCAAATGTTTGAGCTTTAGAAAGATTTTTTAGGTCTTGAGCTGAACTGTAAATTGACAAGGGGCAAGCATACTTTATCTTATTAATTCTTGATGGTCCCATTTAAAAACCTCTCTCAGGTTGCAACCATTCAGATACTTGGGACCGTGTCCCTAACAGGGTCTTCTCATAGCTTTGTTTCCTAACACAAAATAAAATCATCTGCCCCTTAATCAAGTTTCTATATTTGGTATGTTACATGGTAGGCCCAAATTGTTTCTCTTGCTACTAGAAATCAGCATCTATGACATGATAAAATGTCACTTTACATAACTGGTATGAGCAGGGCACCATCCTATAAAGATCCTTGCAACATCTTTGATATGTGTTTGAATGTGTGTCTGGTTACCTCAGTTGTTCAGAAAACATTGCTCAGTAACCAAGATCATATGAAGAAATAGCAGTGCCCCCCTCATTGCCAAATCCAATGTGCAGCTTGATCTTTCTACAAAATGTGATCCTGTTAACCATCTCTGAAACTCCAATCTTTAGTTTCCATGATAAGCCCACTTTCTCCTGCTTCTCTTCTGTCTTCCCAGTCCTCTTGGCCTCCCTGCTTCTGAGATGTAATGACTAGTACTACATGCGCAAACCTCTTCCCACTGCGTACCTCTGGTGGGGTCATCTGTTTATTTCAGTGGCTTCATCTGATTTCTGAGACAGTTTCCAAGTGCACACAACTGTCTTGGCTGTTCCACTCATTCCCTGCAATCAACAAGTCTCAAAACTGAGCTAACTCCTTTTTGCCCCTTCTTGAATCCCCTGGTATGGCCAGTACCAGGCTTGGGAACATCAGCAGTATCTTTAATTCTACATCCTGCCCACATTCGTAGGTCCTGACTGTTCTGTTGCTACCGTGTACTTTGATCCCCTCCTTCCCAGTCCTCTGTCCTCCCCTGTGCTTCCATCATCTCTGGCCTGGACTTTGGAAAGAGTCTCTGAACTTCTTTCCCCATTCCCAGCTTTCGTTCTTCAACCTATGGTATCTAAGCAGACTCGAATTTATTGTGTGTGTGCTTATGGATTATGCTGATAAGAACCTACTCCAAACCTTTGGGTGACCGTATTGTTCACAGCATGAAGTCTAGGCTCATTAGCATGGCAGCTTAGATCTTCTAAAGCTGATTTCCACCTGCCTTCCAAACTCATTGCCTATTATATCTCCTGGTCAACCCCAAACTCCCGCTGGGCTGGACACCTCACTGTGCCCTGATGGAGCCCTGTGCACTCAGCTCTTCTGCCATCTGAGACCTGTCTCAGAATAGTTTAAACAAAATATATCTACCACTTCTGGGAGGGAAAAAAATATTCAAAATACTTTTATGTTGACTTAATAGTATCTTTACAGATTGAAGGGGTGGTCCTTGTAGAGTAGTTTAAAATTCCCAGTTCAGGGAATGGCCTACTCTTGTTTGGTTATGTGCTATTTATCTCGATTCCTAGAAGCAAAGTTGGTGTTTGTTCTTTTCTCCCTTGTTATTTCTGCATCTAGGACTTTATCCAGTATCTGTAGATAACATAGTAGAAATTAATCTATAGGACACGTCAAAGTGAAAGCATTCTTTAACCTGTGCTGACGCTAACACTGATTGAATAGCTTTTTCAGAAAGGCTGAATGAAGGAGTATTCCCCTGGTGGGGTCCTTAGCCATTCCTTGCAGGATTGGGTCACAGGGGCTAGCCCTATGGCCAAATACTTAACTGCTCACATTCTCCCGATTTAGTCTCTGCCCTTAAATTTTTTTTTACCCTAACCATTTTTCAGATTTTTAAGATCTCTGGCAAATTCTAGTGAATTGACTTTAGTTAACTTGAATAAAATTCTTTCCAAGAAGTTTAATAACCTCATTTGGGACTTAGAATAATTTTTTGAAGTAGGAAGCCCCTTGTATGTTCATTAGCTAAAATTTAAATTAAAAAAAATAAAAATAAAGTAGGAAAACCCTTTGCTTTTAAGTTCCTTCAGTTAAGGAATATTAATAGCAGACTCGTCTAAACTTTCTGTTCTATTTCTTTCAGAAACTAAAATTAAGCCTCATTCAGTTATGATAAGTAGTAGCCAGTTTGCCTCCATTTAACCCAGATACCTGCCTATACGGATAGATGTGTAGATGACACGTTTGCTCGTTTTGGAATGCTCAATGAATAATAAGCTCGTGACTATGGTGCAGTTACAGCCAACAGACTGGAAAAAGCCCATTTGAGCCACTGTGTTAAGTCCTAAATACCCGGGATGTTTTTGGAACCCCAAATTGTACTATGCTGAATTTCCACTAGGGGGTGTCCTGGCAGGGTGGATGTGTATCTTATTTCCTTCTGTACTCGCAAGCAGTAATTTTCCCAAGATAAAGGGCCTTTTGTAGCTAATCTTTGGAGTATGACAAACTCTGATAGTCCTTAAGAAATAGGGAACTACTCCCTGTATCAACTGAATGAGTTAAATCCAATGTTTTGAGCCTGGAACTCCGGGGACCAGATTAAAATGTGTTAATCTCTCTTGGATTAATTAGTGATTTTTTTTTTTTAATCTCAGAAGTTACTATAGGAGTTAGCTATTCACAGAACTAACCCTTTCTTATAGTTTCTATTAACTGACCTAAGAAATTCCTTTTAGGCTGCAACCTCTTGTAAGCATAATGGGAAAATAACCCAGAGGATGGAATCTTGTAATTCCTTCTTTGAAAATACAGAGTGGACAGGTAGAGCATACAGCTAGTCCTTGTAGTAGGGCAGCCTTAGAGAACTTCCCTGTGTTGTGACCTAACACTGTTAAGATACCATTGTGCAGAGTACAGGTTGTCAGAGCATGGCCTTGGGATTTCATCACGATTACCCTAACACATTTGGCCAGCCAGTCAGTCCCCGTCCGCCTGGGTGTGCAGGCTTACACCATTCCAGCACAGGAGGGTATGCCTTTCAACAAGAGGAATGCTAACATCTTTTACTTGATCTTACCCAGCATGGCCCATTCTTGAATTCCTTTTTCTTTTTACTTTATTTGTCAATTCTCTTAAAACTCAAGTTCACACCTGTCAGGGACCATTTTCCTAAATGCTCTGAAACTAAAATTAAGTGAACCGCGGGGAAAAATGGAATATCCTCTCATAATGATCATAAAACTTTCAACACTGCAGCAAATGCTGCTAGAATATTTAACAAGTGAGGGCAATTACTGCCGCAACCTTGAGTGCTGTCAAATTAGCCCAACTGACAAGCCACTTACAATGAATTCACATTTGGAAACAAAACATTACTTGGTCTCTGAAACTTTCAAAGATCACGCAAAGTTATGTGTGAAAGACGGCAACTGTGTTAACATTGTGAAGGTTGTTTTTTGTTGTTGTCATTGTGTGTTTTTTGTTTTGTTTTGTTTTTGTGTTTTTGGTTTGGGGTTTTTGGTTTATAGGTTTGGGGAAACCGTGGTGGTTCTCATTTGCTGCTTGCGTAAAATGTGAATTTCTTGCCTTTCTTTCAAATAGCTTAGTACTGGAATTTTTAAATATTAACAAGGTTCAGCTTCTTAGTGTTATTCTAAACAATGGGGCTCAAAATAACACTTCCCAAATCAGTGTAACTGGGAAAATATTTGTGGTGTAACTTATGTAAGCACATGGGTATTTTGAGGACAAGTGAAACTTAAAATTCAAAGCCTGAATTTTCCCACCTGCAAATTGCACTTAACATACTGCCCCCTACTGATTTCTCAAGGATTTTTTAAAATGGGATAGTTCTACAGTCTCTTGGAAAAAAGAAACATCAGGTATAATAAATTACCTTAAAACAGTTCTGTACTAACTTCCAGTATTTTTACATCTGCTGGACTCTTCTCTGTCGAGCGTTATGATTTATATTTTAAAACCATTGTTTTCTGCTCCTAGTAAAAGAGGACTAAAGGAAAGGATTAGAGAAGAGGTGTTACTGGAAAGCGTTGTTGTTTCCCAGCTTCGTCTAGGATTCTGGATGAAGGGGCTCAGGCCGCGGAAGCAGCTGCTCAGCAGTCTGGTTTTGAGGCTGCTTCTGGTGGTCAGCTGGTGGGTTTCTGCCGGAAGTGTGGCCTGGCGCTGCCAGGAGGGCAGGGAGGCCTGGGAGCCATACAAAGGAAGAACCAGGAACTGCAGGAACTTGAAGAAACAACATAACCAAAAATAGATAGCACTTATAACCAAAAGAGCCTATAAATATATGCTTAATGAGCCTGGAGTGCGTTTACCATACTTTTATATAGCACTTAAATTTTACAGACCCTTTCATAAACACTCTTTTCTCATTTGAGCCTCAAAGCAACTCTGAATTAAGTAGAGCCATTATCCCCATTTTTATGGATGAGGAAACAAACAAGAGAGGTTATAGGAATTGCCTAAGGTCACCCCTGGGGAAAGAAGAAGCTAGGACCCAGTCCATCATCCTAGGACTTCAGTTTAGAATCTCTACAAATACTCACCTGGGCTACATGTTCAAAGCTCCTACTAGATTTTCCTATGAGTCACTTATGCTTTTGCCCTTTGGTATAATGAAAGAATCCACCTTCAAATGTTGATTTTTTTTTTTTTAACTAGCATAGTTCATTTAGCAATGACTAATGAACCCTAGCTTAATATCCACCAGAAAGTTTGCTCCATAAATTAGACAAGAATGTAAAATTCTAAAGAACCAATACCACATTAGAATTTTATTACTGAAGGCCAATTCATGTGTTTTTCCATGCTTTTTCTGTAATTTTCCATGGTTCACATCTGAGATAGTTACTTCATTGAGAAGGCTTTAGGATATCCTTGGTCACTTAGCTTCCTTGCTTCTTCTAGTTCACATGTCAACACTGACCAGCTGGACACAAAAAGTAGGGAATAGAGAGGGTACTTCAACAAGGATTGGCTGCACAAAGTTCTATAAATACTTTGTACCAAAATGTCAGTAACAGGATGGTTTTAGTTTTTAGTTTTTTGTTGTTATTTATTTTAAAGCTCATCTCCTAGAAAATGTAAAACCTTTATTCTGTTACATAATAATCTTATGGGATTAGAATTCCAGATAACTCCATAAGCTTTGTCTTTGGAAATGCTAATCATGGATTTTCAAAATGATGCAGTTTTGCCCAGTCAATGGTGTCTAAACTTATGGCCCAAGCATCTGATTTGTAAAGGGCTAATTTTTTCCTAGGTATGGTTTCCTCCTCACAGGCTTACCAAAGCATAAAAGCTTCAGAAAGGCAAATGAGAAAAACAGAACAGGTAAGGGCTGAGGCTGAAAGCCCTTGTCTTGAAAACTGAGCCTTCAAAGCCTCTGTGGATGTGGGGAGAGGACTTTGAAGCCTTCTCGGGCTGCGTCTGTGAGCTTGTTCTAATGGCTATCGGGGCGTCTTGGTCCATTTGCTTTGCTAGAACAGAATGCCATACACTGGGCGGGTTACAGACAACAGAAATTTCTATTTCGCTGTTCTGGAGGTTGGAAGTCCAAGAAGATGAGGGTGCGAGCAGATTCGGTGTCTGGTGAGGACCCACTTGGTTGGTAGGCTGCTGTCTGCTGAAACCTCACCTGGCAGAACGGGTGAGGGATCTCTCTGGGGCCTCTGTTAGAAGGGCACTGATCCCATTCCTGAGGGCTCCCTAAGGTCCCACCTCTAACACCATCATGATAAGCATTAGATTTCCACGTGAATTTGGGGGACGTAAGCATTCAAACCACAGCAGAGAGGCTTGCTAGTGCTAAAAATGGATCCAGGGCGAATATACAGAGAACCTGTCCATAAATTCTCATAGCTGTCTATAGATGGCTCTGGGCAAGCTTGACGTTGCTTTGAACCAGCCCTTATAAACTTTGCTGAGGAAAGGGTGTGGAGAGTGGGGCTTCCCAACCCCCAACATCCTGGTTCAGAGAACACGGGTAGGCTAGAGGGTAGTGAAATCTCGCAGTTTTGCTGAGTTTCTAGGAGAAATTGATCTGCAGCCGCTTGAGGTTTAAAGTAAACAGATTTCCCAGCTCACCCTAGAACCTTGTGCTCAGCCCGCGGTCCCGGGCAGCAGCAGCAACAGCGTCACCCGGCAAGCTACACGTTAGAAAAGCAGACTCGCAGGCCCCCTCCCAGACCTGCTGCATCAGAATCTGTATTTGATTCCAGATCCCAGGTGATTCTTTGGCACATCAAAGTTTGAAGAGGAACTGGTCTTGAATATGCATTTTCCTTTCCACTTTTTCAATATTCTCCTCCCTGCTGCCTTTTTGTTTTTCTTTCCTGAGCTGATCAGCCCTTTAGGAATCTCGTAGACAAGAAAAATGCCAGACCACACACTCTGTGTTCCAATCCTCGTCTAGGTTTATTATATTATTTTGTTTATTTGGATTCCAGTCCAGTATCTAAAAGGAAGCGTGCAGGTGCTATCTTGCTCACTCTTCCCTTTGGTGGCTGTGCCCAGGGTGGGGTTTCCAAAGCCATACGCGCGTCATGAAACAAAGTCAAGACCCTGCAGTGAAGAGCTACATTCTTCCCACCCAGGAAGGAAGTTACCACCTCGCCTGTTGTGTATATCCCCTTCCTCCACTGCTGGCCCCTGGGCATTGTGGGCTTCCAGTATTGGATAATGGAGGGTGTGGTGTCTCATACACTTGAGATACCTAAAGGGAAGCCTTCCTTTTTGGTTTTCGCAACTTAGTAATGTTTCGGGTGGTTTAGCCAGAACTGTGATTGATAAATGATTACTGCTGTCTTCTATTCCACTGTAGTACTGTTCTCCTGTGAGGAAGCTAGAATATACCAGACCAGTTGCTGGATAAGCAATTATTGTCCTTGAAGATATTTCTTAATTTAGTAGTGGAGTGGTAGTTTGAAGGTATGGACATATAAACTAAAACTGATGGGCTTTTGAGCCCAAATTTAAGTTGTGAGTTGTTTTTTTTTTAAAGTCCAGGATGCCTTCCGAACTTTGAAAAATGTCATTACGCTACGAGAACTGAAGCTTAGAAAAAACCATCACTGGACTGTCTGGAACTTGATTTGCTCCTGTGCACGTTCTTTCAGAGGTTCACAAAGTTTTCTCTTTAACAGTGCCTGATACAATACGGGTACCCCTTAGACTCCCTCATAGGAGTAAATTGTGTGTTGCTACCGTGCAAGCTTAAGAATAAAATAACTTTTATTTTATTAGGAGTAACTTCTTGATTATATTTATCTTTCATTTAGGTAAAGATTTTAATCTTTTTAAAGACTCCACAGTAAGCAAACTAGGAAGCAAGGGAGAATTTAAACTATTTAGACATAGGAAATACAAAGGACGATGGAAAGTGATCGTGAGGACGTTGTTGGGCCACGCTGTTGGAATGGGGGCAGGAGGAACAGAGGAGCCCTGCCCCTTCGGGTGGCCTGAGCAGTGGCTGAGCTTGTGTGCCATGTTTAGGCCTCATGGAAGTGATTACTAGTCACTAGAGCAGAACCGGAGCCTCTGCCCTTAGGAAGATCTGTCTTTATTACAATTTCTGAGATGTGATTTGAGTTTGGGGCAAAGCAAAGGGATTAATGACAATGTGTTGTTTAGCAGACTATTCGGCTGCAATTTTGTGGGTTATTTTCATTATTCTATAAAGCATTATTAAATAGGGAAAGGGGCCTGAGCTTGAAGGACGTCATGGAGCACTCCTTTGATCACCTAGGACTCAGCCAGGGGGAGGGTCCGGGAACACAGCACTTCAGAAACTGCGTTCATCATTCAGTTTCTTTGACCATCCTGAGCTTCCATGAACTCAACTAAAACACAGAAAAGCGATATTTTGCGGAGAATGTGTAATTTTGTTAATATGTAAAAGGCATGAATTCGAGTTACATTATTTTAAAAGGCACAGTCATGACATCATATAAATATTTAATGAACAGATTTTTACTGTTCACCAGCTGCTGGCCTCTGCACTAATGGAGCTGATACCTTGCTGAGTCATTTACGAGAGTCTTATGCAAGGTACACCTCAGTGTTACAACTTGTATTTCCAACGCGTGGTAGGAATCGAAGAAAGAATTATTGGACATAAGTCGTCGTAACATTTCTGAACAATGAAACCTTAGAGAACCTCCTCTTTTTGTCTCACAAATGAATTAAAATCAAGATTCAAAGAGGTCAAGTAACAAGGATGGTTAGTTGATTGATTGGCAGCTGGGACCATGTGGTTTTTGGACTCCAAAGACCAGTGTACTTTCCAGACAGATTGAGTTTTAAGTCACCTCCTTTCCGGTATTTCTGCATAGCAAACCCTAAAACGCAAGGGAATGTCGATGTCTGAGTCGCTGCCTTGGGCTAGATTCATCCCATGCTTTAGCAGTGGGAAGGCAAGTTAATGAAGCATTTATTTTTGCTGAATAATTAATGGTGTCATCATCTAGGTGTTCATTTGAAAAGCCTCGCTCTTTTATTAGCTTCTTGGTTGCAGGGCAACTGTAGGAGTGGACTAGTGCATGTGTGTTAAGCATTAACTGCTGATGCCTTCAAATGTTAAACTAATCCCTGTAGCTTCAAAGTAATAAAAGGATGGTAGATATCACATTGGTCAGAATTCAATAGTTAGGACACACTCTGTAGTCTCTCCTCTATGGCTAAGGACAGAGCAGTTTGTGTCGATCTGATAAGAGACTTTGGTGAGCATTTTGTGACGTCCGAGGGAGCAGTTCCAGGCTTCACTATCTTGGGGCTCTGTTGCACAGTTTGTCGGGAGACTTTTCTGTCTCTACAAACACACCCAACTAGGAAAGGAAGAAAAAAAAATCTGTCGTTCAGCTACATGAAATTCAGAATTTGTGCTGTCAAATGCAACTAAAATATTTAAAGTCAATAAATTGCTAGCAAGTATAGATTTAGTTTTTACTTCCTAATTAAAGATAATTTTGTATGAAAAATTTCAGCCATCACATTCTGTGATCAAAGTGAAACTTCTTAAAATTTGGCAGTCAGTATGTTTACTAAGCAGATAGGCTTTAGATCTACAGAATTAAGAGTATTTATTTAACCGTATGTTCCTTTCCCAGGTTAGCTTGGGGTCTGTCACCATTTTTCCATCTTTAGACATGCTGATGATTTATCCTATTAGCCTTTTCCCCACCGTTCACTGTATTTGCACAGCGCTTTCAATAGTTTGTACTATTGAATCACAGTTTTCCAGGAGCAGGGACTGAGTGTTCAGAGAAGAGTGCCACCAGATGTCATTTTAGCCTTGTAAATAAGCAGTATGTTCCTTTGTGATTCTGATAAAGATAAGTTATTCTGGTAGCAACAGAGGCAGAAGGAGCAAAACACCAAATAGAATTGTTGAACCACTTGGAGGGAGTACTGTAAGGATATCCAGTTAGATGTTTTTTGTTCAATGGAGTCTTGATTGACATTTTTTTCCCTCAAATTGTTTATATGCTGCAGTTATTTGGAGATTCCGAAAATTCTTACACATCAGAAAACTATTATACATGTGCTGATGGTATTAATCCTTTTCCCATCATAATATGATTTATGGCCCTCCTTAGAAATGAAAGTCTCCTGTTTCTTGGGTGTTCAAATGAGAGGTAAACATTTTAAAAGGATTCTTTTTAAGAGATGCCTTTTTCGGAATTGACCATAAGATACGCAAACACACAAAAATACAGCATGTGGCCTTTTCCTTCTGCGAGAAATTAACTTTTTCCTTGGTGTCCATTAACCTGGAATCGCTTACAAATACAGAGAACACATTCTGGGTGTTTTAGCTACACCTTTAAAATGTCATCAGTCTCGAAAATCTCAAAAGCCAGACTTTGCCGGATACCACATTTCTTCACATTCTCTTTTGTTTAAGTTTAGGCTAATTTGCCCTGACAGTGCAGCTGCAGGCCCTGCGTCCCAGTGTGTCATTAAGAGCACCAAGAATGATCTGGAGGGTTAGAACTGTTGGAAGTTAATTTGGCGTAAACCTAACTTTCAAAGATTTCTCAAGATAGGACATGTCATGTCTATGTCCAGTCACACTTCTGTTTAAGAAATTCTTGTTTATATTATAAATATGACCTTTACAGTTATCTTTCAAAGTGCCCAGGGCTTTGAAGAGGAACCCTGACGAGCTATAGCGACATTAGACTTAAGTATGTTTCATAAGAATGTCAGGGTCCGTTTCAATGTCCTTCCCCCCCTCCTTCTTTTTTTCTTTTTAGTCACATAGCAACCCTGTCAGCTGGTGGCCGATTACGGTATTGGAGTCTTGTGATAAAATTACTCATGGGTATGCAAAGGTCTATCTCCACACTTTTTAGCCAGAGTTCATTATTAAGAGTGCTTTCTTTTTGCAGATAAAGTGATCCCTAGGTTCATTCCAACTTTAAATTCTCCCACTGACCATACCAATTCGTGCATATGGGTTGCTGACTCTCAGATCCTGTAGATCAAGAGTCAGCCATTGTTTCTGATGAAGAACTACGAGGCCGCCTCTGTTTCATAGACATTTGAACAAAAGGACATAGCGATGGAGTGCAGTTCTCTGCCTTAGGTTAAGCATCTAGCTAACCTTGCCAGCCACCCTTGGCACCAACTAACTCTGCACTTTAGAGATCCTTGTACTAGGTGGTCACTTGTGATCCAAGTAATCCATCCTTACAGTGGAGATAACACAGCCGTCCAGGTGTTCGCTGAGTTATCTGAGGTGCCCCTCCAGATTCACTGATGGCAGCACACGCGTGAATTTATACTTAAGCCATTTGGATGTGCTCTTAGATTTGCCCTTGATGTTCTTTTAATGACTCTTTGAGACAAAGTTAAAGATCACGAACCTTAGCTTGAACTGACTGGTGTCATGGCAACTAGCACTTCACCTTTCGCTGGTCCCCATCTCGTACACGCTACAATATTTGTGCGCATTAATAATTCATTGCAAAGTGCCAGATTTCTTTGTGCTGTCAAACTGTGTCAGGGACGGAATATGCTGTATCTCAGATGTCGTCTACCAGACTGTTGAGGGCAAGAGTAATTAGAAAAGAAAACTAGTCAGGTTACTTGGGAGAATTCCTGAAAATATGATGCTTTCTAGCCACCCATTTGTAGCATTTTTCCTGTAAAGTAAGGGATAGAATTAGTGTGGATCAAAGTTTATTTGGTAATGTGCCCCAGACATAAGGCAGGACTGGGGGTTGTGGGAATAAGGCGTGAGCAGTAATTGCTCGCCTCCATTCAGGCAGCAAAGGAAATGATTAACAGCCTTCGTGTTCAGTCACGTGGATCAGGCTCCAGGGTAAGCTCTGAAAACCCAAGTTTAAAAAGAAACCTGAATGGTCCTGATGTGAATGCTCATATCCCAGGCTTGCCTTTGCCTGGCACACAGTAGGAGCTGAGTGTTTGACCCCAGCTTTGGAAGACAAGTCTCCGTTCCCAGGCTGACCCTGGCCTTCGATAGCTTTTTTCACCTCCCAGTTTCCTGAACCTTGTTTGTTGTGCCCAACATTGATAGCGGTTGTTGTAATTGTAGTATTAGACCTATGATTAGTGCACTTCTTAAATAAAGAATATGGGCCTTTGTCTTAGGATGTAGAAAATGCGATGATACACTGGATTTCATTTATACAGAGGCTGTGTTTGTCCCTGATTAGGCAAAGAAATCACATATTCTAAACTAGACGCTGATCTGCCACTACTTTTTTTTTTTTTAAACTCTCCCTCTCTAAAGAAAGCTTTATATTAAAACAAGCCCGTGTCACACTTTACTAGTTACTCAAAGTGAAGTACAACCCACAATTGGAGAAGATTTTGGTCACTTAGCCATATTTGGGTTCTTTCTCTCTTTTTTTTTTTTTTTCTTTTAAATACAAAACCAGTAGCTTAAATGTCCCTCCAAACTACTTGGTGGGAGGACGGGAGGTGAGGAAAGCAGGCCCGAGTCACATGTTTTAGAATTTGCAGCCACAGTACCGTGTGTATAACTGTTACACTTGATGTACTGATTTAACACAGTTAAGTGCTGGTAAGTGTAAATTCTGCTTAGAGACAGGCACAGAACCAGCTCCTATTGTAGCCGTCGTTGCTTAGCCAGATCATAACACAGTGCCTGCATGTAATAGATGTTCAAAAAATAATCGTTGAAGAAGTAAGTTAATACCACAGACTAATTTCAGGAAAAGGGGAGGGGTCATTAATCAGTTTCAGAACCATGCAACAAATTAAACTTAAAAAACAGTTAGGAACTTGTTAATCTTCTATCACCTACCTTTATGTGGTGCTGGGGGTCTGGATTAGTCATTTCACACCTGCAGGCAACAGCATCGCACACGAGTCCGGGGAAGTCATTAGCGCTAACTTGCTCGGTGTTCGTGCGTTTCCAGCCAGGGCCAGCCGCCAGCCAGAGTGAGTGGTCACTGGCGATGTGAACAGGCAGGGTCAGGGATTCGGATTCGCCGGGTAATTAAACAGCAAATTCTTACTGGTGCTCTATATTGTGTGTAATTTCTTGGGACTTAGTATTGAGACTCCCCTCTTAAGAACTTAAGAGTAGGATCCTTTGTACTAAATCTATCCCTGTCTTCCAAGACTAGGCAAACATTTAATGCTGAGAAATGATCTCTGAGTCGCATCAAGAATGCGTTTTATACTTTTTTAGCTCATCTGGGAACAATTAATCATAACTAGATATTTAAAAGAACTTAGAGACTTGATTACTTAAGGATATGTTTTCTTATTTAGATTGGAATATATATCCTTCTTTATGATGTTACTTTATCGCAGTTCTGTGATATGATATCCATATATAAGCCGTAGAGCTTAAAATTGAACATATAATGACCTGAAGTTCTGGGTCTTGCCTTTTTTGACTACCAAGCACACCAAAATAATAATTACTACCCTAATGACCCTAACCTTTCCCACTTACTGCTGCAAAGAAGTAAAATCCGGCTGAAACGTGTGTCTCTCTGCCATCTGGCAGCAAGGCAGGTCTCCGAAGTTCACAGGGAATGTTGTTGACACTCTCGCCTCCACAGTGTCCATCACAGGGTAGTAGTTCTCCCGTAATCTTTGAAAGAATAATCAGTATCTTCCAGCTTAGTCTGAGGCAGCCAGGCAAATAAATATAAAACAATCAAAATCAAAATACCACAAAACACGTAATTATATGTTACAGTGAATGGTACTGACCATATGTCTTAAAGAAATATGAACAAAGTCAAGGTGTAGAATTACTTAAAGGCTCGATACCTTCAGTAGAGAATTATTTGGAAGCTCCCTGTGACATAAGCACGTTGACAAGCACAAGAGGCTTTGTAAACATGTGATTAATATTATACTTTGAATTACATAGGAGGGCATTGGGAGTAGATTGTCAGAGAAGAGAAGAGTTCAGGGGTAACACCTCACAGGTGAGAAGAAGTATGTTCTGGGTAACCACAGTGAGGAGGTCCAGACAGATGAGGTAGGAATTGGGGGGGGTGCATGATGATCGGGGGTCAGACTGGGGAAGACCTTGGGATACTCCACAGACATTCATCTGGCAACTATGTGCATCATGGATTGGAACACAGAGAAACTTCAAAATAAATGGAATGACTGTTTTTGATCTTGTACATGCAAAAGTTATTGTAACAAATCAGATATTTATGCAAAAATTCAGTGATCCCTTAACCAGAAAATCCTTAGAAGGGCATGCAAGTCTTCTTGAAGTCCCTGTGTATTGTTTGGGTTTTTTTAACTTCATAAATCATGAGGAAGCTGTGTTGGCAATGGGATATAACTCAACAGCAGACAGATTGCTCTTTGCTGCTCTCTTTTAAGAAGCAGGTTATAAAACTGTTGGGAGCCTGGTAGAGTAGTTAATAGATCATCTTAAGCAATTTGAAGTAATTTTTTTTTTTTTTTTAAATACAGCCTTGTGTCTTGAAGGCAAAAGAGCGAGAGGGGGAAGAAAGAGTTTAGTGAATAAGAAATCAGTGCCTGGGTCTATTGCCCTGCAACTTCTGCCATGTGCTCAGCTACACTGAGTGGCCGGTCACCTGCTTCTGTGGGAAAGTCACTGCCCTGTAAGCCCCACAGGGGAGTGTGGTCATTCCAAATGCTACAAGTTCCTGTCAGTTAGCATAGGACACATTTCTCATTATAATGAGCCTGTACTTTTATCCTGCATTTTTACATCCTGAAATAGTTTAGCTCCTGTTAGTACACTTCGGTAAAGCTTTGGATGCTGGAAGATGATGCTGGAATATCTCTTCATTCGTGGGTCTCCTACTGTTTAGACAGAGCCATAAGGTAGACATTAGTACGGGGCACTTACTCGCGGGTAAGCTGGAGGTCCCTCACAGACCGTGAGATAGCTGTGTTAAAATGTCCTGAGCATGAAAAGATCCCTGACCTGGGAGTAGTTTAGATTAGCAGATAACTATCACTTGAAAGGTGATAAAGAGCCTTCGACTAATGGCTTTCTTTTCATCTCTGGCGATTGTCCCCAAAAGCTCTTGTGTTACAGTCTTGTTGGTCACGGCTTCTAATAGGCCTGCCATACCAATGATACGGTGTTATGCTAACCAGACACTGCAAGGGTCTTCCCTTTTAGTAAATGTGTAAGATCTTTAAACAAATTGGAAAATGGAACATTATGTGGGTAAAACTGATTTTATTATGTGGCTAAAACGTTATGTAGGATTGGCTTTTAAATGAAATTCACAGTGTCCGTTCTAAAGCTTGAATCTTACTTTTCTTTCAGACCACGAAGGCTTTCCTTCCTACCATGCTGGAGATCAATCATGGTCATATTGTGACAGTTGCAAGTTCCTTGGGGTTGTTCAGTACTGCTGGAGTTGAGGTTTGTGAGATATAAAGCATTTCCTTCATTCGATCGGTTTGTCTCATGACGAGCATACCAAAATCTTGCGAAGAGTGCCTACTGCCCTTACATTCATGAAAGTATCCTACGCTACCTGTGTGCTGTGTGTGGAATGTTCTACAGTAACCAGGGCCTGCTGCTGAAGTACAACTCTAATATCTTCTGCCATAAAATCCCTTACGCTAGTTCGACAAAGCCGCAGCAGCAGGGAAAGCAGGTGGACTGCCAGTCCTCGGTAGGCCCCATTTGCATGAGCAGTCTTGCTTGATGATGGCGGGGAGGCACAGGGTCAAGAATGAAACTGTGGAGGAAAGTGGCAGTACCACGCGAGACCGTTACCTGAGGCCAAAGGTTGACGTCCTGTTGGGGTTGACTTGCCAAAAGTGAACTATCTTGTATCAGCTCATCAGAGGAGTTGGTTATGGTGGATGTGAGGTGTCTTGCATTGTTAAAGTTAGCAGCACCGGGCTTAATCAAACCCCATTCTTCACCACATTCAAATAATAAAGCATGTACAAGTATATTGTTCTGTTTGTCCTCTGGGTGCCTCGAGTATAAAATTGAAAACCTCTCCCTGCACAAATACACAAAAGGACACAGAATAGATGGCGTCCACATTCTGCATTTCCATTCCTATATTTAAAGTGGGGTCAGGGATAAAAACTTTCTGTACCATGTGTTCTTAGATTAAGGTGTGGCTTAAGTTTACAAGGTATACTTACCATTACCACTTTACCCTAAAGAGAAAATCGGATCATAACAACTGAAAACCTAAGCTAGATTCACCTTTCCTCTCCTAGCACTAATTAAATAAACTGGATTTTCATTCTCCTCTACTGAACAAGAGACCATTTGTAAATTTTCCAGATGCTTCAAAGTAAACCGCTCTCCATTTTTAGCTCCAGCTTGTTAGCTTTTACAGAATCCTTTGTGGTAACTTCCCCAAAGTAATATGATACTTGGTCGATGTGGCAAAAAGTGTTCGTCTGTTTCTGCTGTTGCTTTGAAAATATTATTTCTGCACTGAACCACATCAGATATCTGTCTTTGAAAATGCTTTCCTTTTCTTTGCTTAGTCACCTGTAACCTTCTGTATCAAACATGTAACCAAAGTAATAGGATCAGGGAAGCTTGGGTTTGTTCGTTTGGTGGGGGATCTGTGCGCATACTTAGTGTTTCTTCTCTCTCCCCATCTAACTCAGGATTATTGTGCCAGTAAATTTGGAGTGGTGGGTTTTCACGAATCCCTGAGCCATGAGTTAAAGGCTGCTGAGAAGGATGGAATTAAAACAACATTGGTTTGCCCTTACCTTGTAGACACGGGCATGTTCCGAGGCTGCCGAATCAGGTCAGTGAGAACCCGTCTTATTACTCTAAAAAGCTGTTTGAGAAATTATCTTTCCATATTGGGAGAATATATAGACTTGGATCTTGCACTTTAACTATCATTTGACAATTAAACCTGTCATTTCATTGGTCAAGGTTTGTAAAATTCAGGTAAGATTAACGAGTGAGGGTCTGGCACCACACTGATCCTAATGTGAGGAAGTCAAACTAGAAGCCTCAGAAAGGAAATTGGCCTCTCTGCACCTTCAAGAAGGAAACATAAATATCCAGGGTTTTCCTTAGAAGCTACTTCCTTAGGAGTTATTTTGTTTCTTCAGTACTAGTGTTGGTAAATGAATGTGACTTTGATTTGGATATGAAACAATGTGACTGTCACAAAAGAGTAAGCCTTTCTTCTAAAAAGGCCTTTGAATTGCCCTCCAGATTTCAGAGCTTTCTTTCTGCAGAGAGTATATGTAGGTAGATTCAGTGTAACAGAATGAGAAGAACTATTTAGATTTACTAAAAACGAAATAAAATACCCACACACTTTGAAAGGAGGCATATGGGAATATAAATGTCAGGTCACGTCTGACTTGAACTAGCAGAGTAAACAAAACCTCGAATCATTAAAAGGATACTTGTGAAGACATGCTTACTTTGAGATCTTTGCTTGGATGAATTTGAAAGGCAAAGGAAGATAACCGAACCAGTTCCGTGTTGGTCAGAGCCGTTCTTAACACATCCTGAAGCTGGCCACACTGTGAAGGAGGTGGAGCTCGATTTGAGTCATTCCAATCTCCGGCTGACTCCAGGTCTGGACTGGGAACCGCCTCAAGCTCTGCCTCTTTTCCCGATTGTGTGTGTGTGTGTGTGTGTGTGTGTGTGTGTGTGTGTGTGTGTGTGGTTTTGTTTCTTTCATCTTACATACTTAGGAACCAATTGCCTAGGGTCTAAGGAGCCCTGTTTCCTATTTAGCTGTTTCCTATTTAGTATCATGGCAGGTGTCCAAAGCTGTGGTGGGACAATGAAAAGTGAAAGGAATAAATTACACTATTAGGTTATTTCACCGTGTCATGTAATGAATTCAGCTGAAGGTAGAATGTCTCTGTACACTTCGTTTCAGAGACCCCCGAGAGAAAATACCTCTTGGGGCATCCAGGAAAGTATATAGCTGACTTATTTCACTCAGAAAAGTTATGCCAGTGTTATACACCATCATTGTAACAACACTTAGCACTAAAAGTTTGGCGTCGTGTTTGGGTTTAGTGTTTGTTATGCCAAACGCCCTCTTCTTTTTCTATTGGAAAAAAAAGAGAAATAATATGAAATACATTTTAAGGCATTTTAAAAACATTGTCTTACTTTACGGAAAAGCAGACCAGTTTTGCTTTTTTTTTTAACCTGTTTTCTAGACCATGCAAATAAAATGTATTCATAGTAGGAAAATTTGGATATACAGAAAAACACAGTGCAGAAAACAAAATGGACCTAAGATCCTGACACTTAGATAACCTCACTGTTAATGTTTGGGTGTGTACTTCCAGTCTTCCCTACTTTGTGTTAATTCATTTCATTTTTTGAATATTTAACTTTCAGGAAAGAAATTGAGCCTTTTCTACCCCCTCTGAAGCCTGATTACTGTGTGAAGCAGGCCATGAAGGCCATCCTCACCGACCAGCCCATGATCTGCACCCCCCGCCTCATGTACATCGTGACTTTCATGAAGAGGTAACTGTGGGTTCCGCCCTGGGTCGGGTCTCCTGTGCCCACCCCGGAACCTGCCGCGAGCCGGCACGCACTTGCTGACAGACCCCTTTCTTTCGCAGCATCCTCCCTTTCGAAGCGGTTGTGTGCATGTATCGGTTCCTGGGAGCAGACAAGTGTATGTACCCGTTTATCGCTCAAAGAAAACAAGCCACAAACAATAATGAAGCGAAAAATGGCATCTAAGGATCTTTTTTGTACGGAATATCATTTCTATCAGAAGACGATCAAGGTGTTTCAGTCCGATCCACATCAGCATTACTGACAGTCTCTGGATTCTAAACCCATGTTGACTTTTTTTTTTAATCAACTTTCAAAAAATAAATAAAGTGCAAATTAACCGACTAGAATACTTGGAACATGTGATCAGCAAAAGTGAGCATACGTTGTTGCCAATAGGGTCCTTTGAGGCAGAACCCTAAAACCAGTCAGATCTTTTAGACAAGCACTGTGTGACGTCTCCAGGCTATCATTATTTTTCTTAAAGAGCAGAAAGTCTAGAGATGAAAATGACAGTGTGTTTCACCTGTGTGGTGGTGTTTTTTTTTTTTTTAAATCTCCATAGAGTTTATTAATTCTTGTAATTGAACTCTAGCCAATTGACACCCTTGCAACTTCAAGGACTGATAGTGCTATATTTTCTCATGTTCTCCAAGTTTCGGTTTGCAAAGCCTGTGTGGCTGTTCGTGGTGTCTGTGTGTACAGCTCTTTTTAAAAAGGAATTTTGAAATCTCTATCAATTCGAAGTCAATGATGTTTGATTGTTACGGTAACGGGGATCAGGTCTCTTTCTTAAAGTCATAAGGACTGAAGTGTTAGCCGAATTTTTAATTTTGTCTCTGAAATCTTTCCTTAAGGCTCTATTCCTCTGGAGACCTAGTTATCCGCAAAGGTCATACATTTTCTACCTGTGAATTTTGCCGCATACAGAAAGTGCCCTTTCCTCAGGAAGTTGCTGTGTTTCATTTCTTTGGATGGACTTTTATCTAGATACATAGCAGCAGCTCTGCAAAGGAATGGTTTCTAAAAGTGGGAACTTATGCATTAAAAAAAAGTCCCCATTTCTGTGCCAACTATGATCAGTGGGGGGATCATACTCTATGGAGCATGGACGGAAGGGCGTCCAACTATGATCAGTGGGGGTCATATTCTATGGAGCACGTACGGAAGGGCGTGAAGATTCTTTTGAAAGTTTTATTCACATTGTAGAACAGCAATTGACAGTTTTACAGTATTTTTTTGTAAAGCAAACTACTTTGTGCCTTGAATTTGGTAAATGTGTATTAGTGAAATGTTGTTAAAGTGGACTTCTACCTCTGTATCTAAATGTATACCATCCACTTGTAAATTACTATAAACTATTATGTGATTGCTTTTTTTTTTTTTTTAGAATGTCTTGTTTAAATAGCAACCGATGTTTAAGGCTATTAAGCCATCTTTTACTAATTAATTGGGAAGTTTTATAAAGGACTGATTAAATTTAAAGAATTAACTTACATGCCACTGACTGTGTGATTATTAGTGATCAGCAATATTGTAGAGAGAATCACTGTGTTCCCCTTTTTTTCATATCACACCTTACAGAAAAAAATGAATGGGGGTAATGATCAGGAATAGCCATTAACAACTTGGGGTGCCATATATTCAAATTTCCATTGCTACTGTCCACTTAAATGAGTTACTTTATCAGGGGCTTGTTTATCCTGCAAGTGGGAAAGTAACATCTCATTACCTCCATTAGTTTGCCCCCACAGACCAAATCAGCCCTGTAGCCACATATGGGAAAGTCCTGCTCACTGCGAGTGTCCCCAACGCTGGTCTTAAGGAATCACTTTGTTTATGTTTGAATTTCTCTAAAAAGAGAAATGATAACCAAGTCTGAGGCTATTTTAATAATTGAGGCACTGGTTGCCTCTTGATTTTCAGTTTGGGATTGCAAGAAGTATTTTGAAGTATTGCTTCATAACACCATGGGGTGGACGGACAGACAGACATTATCCGAGTTTACGCAGTTCCGCCTCTCGGTGAGCCCAGAGCACACTCAGACCATCCTAGAGAAATCTGTGCTGCTTTCACGACTCTGATCTTAAGACCAAGGAAAGTCATCTTTACTTTTAATTTTATTCTCACCTGTTATAATTTAAACCGATTTCTATTTTCATTTGGTACTGACCTTATAAGCTTGCCCATCTCTAAGTTCAATAAACCTGATTCACTGAACTTTATTGTGGAAATCTTCAAATCCCTAGTCCAGGCCTCGTTTAATTAGTTCTGTGGCTCCCCCTCGAATCCTGCCCAAATTATCTTTCCCATCTTTAGCTGTGGAGTTGGAAGGAGACAGATTTAGTGCAAGTTTAGGACTGCAAGATTCCTACATGTTGCATTTGTTCATCCTGGTATCACATTCTTAGTATAATTCTACTTTGACAATGATTGCTGTTTCCTCCAAGCGTGAACTCTCCCCTAGTCCAACCTACATACTAGTGTTGATCATATAGGTAATTGCCGAAGTGACTTTTCTTGCTGATTAATAATCTACACCCCCACCCCACCCCATCTCGTCATTCATGCTGACCCCGTGTTCTCTTTTTTGTCATCTGGCCCATTCAGGCCAACATTCAGGGCCACTGGGCTCAAGGCTGGCATCCAGGGAGCACTTCTGTCCCTCGGCTATAACAGATTTGTGCCCTCCTCCCCACAACCCCCCAAACCTTTCAACCAGTTTAATGATAATCATATTGAGTGGAATCAAAAGTTGCGAAGCCAGCAAAGATGAATTCCAACTATTGTTTCCCCCTTGATCTACCAGGTCGGCTGCTCTGTCACAAGAGATTAGATTAGCTTGACAGGACTGAACTACATAAAGCCAGGCTGGGCGTGTGTGTGTGTGTGTGTGTGTGTGTGTGTGTGTGTGTGTTAAGTATCCTGTTTCCTTGAAAGGCTATAGCTTTCAAATTTTTCCCAAGTTAAAAAAAAAAAAAGTCAAATGTCGTTTTCAAAGTTTTCTTTTCCAACTGGCAGAAATAATTCTAAATTGGTGTTGATCTGAATCTTGGAAATTAGCTTTTGCCTCCAACAAAATTTAAAATCAGTGGGGTTAGGGGGAGGAGGGTAGTGCTTTCCATGCCAAATTTATTGCCTGTGTCTGATTAAAAAGAAGAGGAGTGAAAGCGAGGCTGTGATGGGCCAGAAAGGCTGGGACGTGGGGCCAGGGGGCCAGGGGTCGGGAGCAGAGTCAGCATCCTCCCGCAGTTAAACAAGTACACGAGGCATCTCCTAAACCCGAGGGCCTATCCCAGGAGTTCAGGTAGCTTGCAGTTGACTCACACGTTCAAATACCAGTAACTATGTGAGCATGCCACAAATGAAGCCTCGGAGTGGGACGCCGTCTCAGCAAGGTGGCATCTGAGAGAAGCCTTGAAGATTGGGGATATAGCAGATGGAGATGAGAATGGGAGCTTGGCATTCCAGGGAACTGAAGGTCAGGAAAGGCTCAGAGGTTGAAAAGGAAAGATTATACTCATTGTGCCTGAAAAAGGACACACGAGGAGAACGCTATGCGATCCCTAAGTGGGTCCCATCTTGAATATAGCCTCATTCCAGGCTGAGGATGGCGAAGAGAGAAGCCCTAGGATGTTTTTTTTAAGCAGGAAAGGACCTGAGCAGAGTTGTGACGTTAATAGAATCAATTCAGTGGCTAGAAAGACTTCTGGAATACAGGAAGCTGCGAGACCAGTTAGGAGGGGGGCTCTTGCAAAAGTCAGGCTAAGAAGTGGTGAGCTGGAAGAGGAAGAGGTGGCTGCCAGAGGCTGGAGCGAGAACGCTAAGGCTTAACTACTGATGGCCCAGGAGACTCCACTCTTGAGCTTCATGACTGAAGAATGGCTCAGCACAAGCCAGGCTATGTTTCAGCAGCAGCCGCAGAACAGATGGTGAACCTGATCGTAGAAGCGTTGCCTTGGAGACACTGGGTGACAGGGCCCTGGCAGACAGGTGGACATCTTGATCTGGTCCTCGGGAAGGAGGCTGGTGCTGGGCTTCTGGAGTCCTCTGCGAGGAAGCTGTACCATGCAGTAGGTCTGGGAGGGGAGAAGGGCCAGGGCCCACAGCCTGGGGAACATGAGCGAGCTGCCTAAGGAAGAGGCATAAAAGGTGACGTCGGAAAAAAGTTCGAAGAAACCAGACTAGAAACAATTATCTCCTCTGCCTGGACCTAATCTCCAGCCTGAGTCACCCTTCAGAAGCCTCAGTCTGGCCCAAGAAAAAAGCGTCTGTGTAGCCAGCCCTGGGGCAGAGGCCCAAAAGGTGAAGGGCAGTGTTAACAGATAGCACATGGAGTCTTTAAACGTGCACTCGGGTTTCTAGTAACTGAATCCATTGTTTAAATGACCAAAGGAAAGTTTCTTCCTCCGTGAAACCCGGACACCGTTGTTTGGCCGTTTTGTTTGCTTGGCCTCAGAAGCATGACTTGCTTAAATGTGCAGGCAATGTTTCATGAGAACCCTAGAGGCAAAACAAAGTACATTTCAAGTATCTTCGAATGGATACATGTTAGCTCAAATGAACTCTTTTTACTTGCCAAGAAGATGGGACAGGACCAGTCTATCCAACGGCTCAACCGTCAGCTATCAGCTTGCCCCAAGTATTGAACTCAGCACAAGCTGAGCACCGCTCCAGGCACGTCCCTGGGTCCTCATGGACATCCTCTGCTCTCCCTGGCTCTCCCTGGGAATGACCAGACAGAGGCGTGTGGGCGACCACAGTTCTAGGTGTTCTTTATGCCGACTCTTCTAGTGTTTGCGGTTCCTACGTCACACTCGGTATTTCAGAGCACTTAACTGCTTTCTTGACTATCTTTTCAGGGAAGTGTTGGGAATGTGCACTTGGCATCATCCAGAATCCTACTCACTGAGCAATTATTTCTCATCTCCCTTGCTCCTTTTCTGCAGAGCATTTACATGGTGTCTTCCAGGAGCTTCTGACAAGCTTTCTAGCTGTAACTGTTGAAACCTTTCTAACCACTAGCCAAAAGCAAGAGCATTGATTAGCAAGAAAAACAAAGCATCTTCAGCCCAGATTCTAAGTTTGAGGTTTTCCTGTCAAGGTGATTTAAACCATGCTGCAGGGAGATGTGTGTTCACAGCAGCCATGAAAAATGCCCCCTTGCCTTGCCCACACGTCCTGGGTGGTCCACCTGGACGCCACCCGGCAGGCCTCCCCTCCCCCCCAGTGGAGGTGCCGGCCTCCTCCATCCTGGCCCTGGCCAGCCTGGCTCTGTGCACAGCCTGAGTGGTCCAAGGGGCCAGCGGGCAGGTGGGGGTCTTGGCCCCAACACCAGCACATAGTGTCGCCCAGCTGTAGAGACCCCGTTTGAGAGCTCAGTGTTGTGGAGTGAATCACGTCCTCCTTGAAGAGGTAACATCGATGTCCTAACCTCCCTTCCCCGTTCCTGTCAATGTGACCCTATTTGGAAATAGGGCCTTTGCCGTGTAATCACGATGGGTCCTACATCCAGCCCCTGGCATCCATCTAAGAGAGCAGACACACAGGGAGAACACCACATAGAGAGAGAGGTAGAGACTGGAGTGACGCAGCCACAAGCCAAGGGGCACCAAGGGGTGCCTGCAAGGAGGAAGCGAGGAGCAAATTCTCTCTCAGGGCCTCCAAAAAGGAATCAACCCTGTGGACGCCTTGACTCCGGATTTCCAGCTGTGAGACAGTAAGTTTCTGTTGTTTTAACCACCCAGTTTGCGATACTGTATCAAGGCAGCCCTGGGCACCACACACCCAGGGCCTGCAGCCAGGCGTCCAGAAGTCCCGGCATGTAACCTGGCCAGGACAGCAGGACTCGCATCTCAAGGGTATTGTGAGGGATATATGAGAGGACGCACAGAAAGCACAAAGCAACAGCATGGGGTTGAATCACACGGACCTGCTGTTACTCAGCCATCTTTGACCTAAACAAGGGCCTTTCCCCACTGAACAGTTGAGCCAGACGGTAATGATGGCTGTGGCGGCAGCGGCGGGCAGTACTGATATCGGAGTGGATGGGCCTGCTTGGTTTTTCCAACAATCCTCAATTCTCTGACACTGGCTGGGTGTCCTACGATTCAGTTCCATTCCGACACTACTCAGAGTCAGTACAGACCCAGCAGGTTAAGGGCTGGGTCCTAGTAAGACTGCCCCTACTTCAGACGCCAACTGCTAATGGGGGCCCCAGGCTACCCACACATCTGCCCAGCTGACTAGAAATTGAGGGGTTTCCACGACACCCACCTTAGGTGTGATAATTTGCTAGAACAGCGCAGAACTCAGGTAAACACTATACTTACGATTACAGTTTGTAATACACATGACTCACCCAATGAAGAGGTACATATGTCAAGGGGGGAGTAGGGGAGCTGGCACACAGTTTCCACGCCCCGTGGGGACACACCACCCTCCCAGCGCCTTAATGTCTTCACCTGCCCGCAGGCTCTCCAAATCTCATAGGTCTAGAGTTGTTAGGGTGGTTTTATTATTTAGGCTTGCTTGATCGGCCACCACTGGCCACTGGTGAATGAACTCAATCTCTATCCCCTCCTCCTATCCTGGAAGTTAAGAGGAGGGGTGGTAGAAAATTCCAAGCCTCTAAGTGTGGCCAGCCCCTCCCTTGAAACTAACTGCATGCCCACCCTGTGTCATCTCATAGCAGGAACTTCGGTATGGTGGGAAAAGGCTTTTATGAATAACAGAAGACACTCCCATTGCTCAGGAAATTCCAAAGGTTTTAGGAGATCTATGCCGGGAACTGGGGCAAAGACCAAATATACATATTTTTTATTATATCACAAACACCTACTGTGCTGCAATGACTTATTTGTACATCTGAGGACAAGTGTCCTGTTTCTTTTTTTTTTTCTTTCTCTTTTTTCTTTTTTTCTTTACAGAGAGAGAGACAGCCAGCGAGAGAGGGAACAAAAGCAGAGGGAGTGGGAGAGGAAGAAGCAGGCTCCCAGCGGAGCAGGGAGGCCGATGCGGGGCTCGATCCCAGGACCCTGGGATCACACCCTGAGCCGAAGGCAGACGCTTAATGACTGAGCCACCCAGGCGCCCTGAGTGTCCTGTTTCATTCATCCCATGTGGTTCCAGTCCTGCCCCCTCATATAATGCTAAGCATGCTGTAGATGCTTAATAAATGTTGACCTGGATGACCCTTGTGCTCATCACATAATACCTGCTGGTCTCACCTGTGAAATAGGACTTCCCCAAGTCTTCTGTACATGAAAGGATTTTGTTTTCCCTGTCCCGTTGCTTCTGAAGGAACTGCGAGGACAGAGGAAATTTCCATTTATGTGCCCTTCAAGTCTTTTCTCTGATCAACCTCACCTGTGCGCAGAGGTGACTGAAGACCAGAAGAGTTTGTAAGGCACCCCACAGATGCTGGTCCTCCAGCCCTTCAGGATATCTGGCCAGTCTTAGAGAGAGAGAGAGACAACAAACCTTAGCTGGGTCCTGAAAAGGATGGGCATTGAGGCAGACACAGAGCACTTTAATTAGACCCCTGTAACACCATTTTCTTCTGGCCCAATTGACAATGGAAAGCTTGTCCTTTGGGGAAAATAAAATAAATAAAATAAAATAAAATAAAATAATAAAACAAATAGAAGTCCCTATTGTCCAGAAGCTGCCTTTTAATTTCTATCCCTTTGCTCTGACCTTGGCAATGGCACTGTCAGATTTAGGGATTTACTGCAGGATGGATGCTAAAGGGTCTTTGCAATATCCCTGGAAGTGGACCTAAGATATCTTTCTCATGACGGCCCCTGGAGCCCAATGCTCTGCCCTCAGCATTCCTGAAGCAGAGGGAGGCCCTCGCGGACTGCAGAGCCTGGCCAGGGAGTGAAGAAATGAATACGGCTGTCACGGAAGGAGCTAGATGGAGCAAAAGCTGCAGGCCCGGGGGAGATTCCCTAACCACAGTTCCTCCAGCTGCTCCGACTTCCTGCTCCACCACCGCCTGGAGTCTGTCCCCGAAGACATCCCCACAGCCAGCTGAAAGCCCAGGACCAATTCCCCCTTACCTGCTGCAGATGCAGGAGAGTGCGTTCTGGAGAAGGGGGTCGGCCAGGCTCCCCTCTCTGGGACCCAGCGTTTGGGAACAAGTTTCATGCCTGCCTCTAGGTTTCAGCTCAGTGAGCCACACGGTAAGAAGTTTGTGCAATTTGGGCACTTTTGGTCTATTCTCCACAAAGAACTATCAATTTGAAATGATTTCTCTTAGAAGGGAAGACGTAGTATTTTATGTATGAGAGGGAAAAAAAGTCAGGTAATTTTAAAAATCAGTTAAATGTCCGCTAAAGAGGAAAGGATGAGGTTATGGAAGAGGACTAGAGAAAAATGCACAAAATGGCAGGATTCACAGGGCTCTCCCCGACAGCGGAGGCATGGAGGCTGACATTGATTTCTCAATGAGCCCTAGGGTTTCCGGTATTTTCTTATTGTATCCGATCCGTAAAATCAGATTCATTTGAAATCAAACCAGTTATACAGTGGAAAATTGGGGAGGCAGGGAGATAAAAAAAGAAGAGAAAAAGGTTTTCTATTTCCAACTCCAAGTGATATCTGTTTAGAGAACAGACGCCAGTCTTAAAAGAACAGTTATTTGAAAGACGAGAACCCTTGTGCACTGTAGAAATATAAAATGGAGCAGCCACTCTGAAAAACAGAATGGCAGTCCTTTAAAAAAATTAAACATCGAATTACCACATGATCCAACAATTCCACTTCTGCGTACATGCGCAACAGAACGGGTACAAATACCTCAAGATAGTTGCACTCCCTTGTTTACAGCAGCACTATTTACAACAGTCAAAGAGTAGGAGCGACACAAATGCCCGTGGACAGAAGAATGGATAAACACAGGCTGGTATTGACATGCAATGGAATATTATTCAGCCTTAAAAAGGAAGGAAATTCTGACACGTGATATAACATGAATGAATCTTGAGGACGTTATACTAAGTGAAATAAACCAGTCACAAAAGGACAAATATGATTCCATTCTTATGAGGTACCCAGAGCAGTCACATTTATAGCAACAGAAAGTAGAATGGTGGCTGCTGGGGGGATGGGGGGACGGTAGGGGTGGGGAGCAATGGGGAAGTATTGTTTAATGTGTACAGAGTTTCAGTTTTGTAAAACAAAAATTTTCTAGAGACTGGGTGTACAACAACACGAATATACTTAACACTATTGAATTGTGTGCTTAAAAATGGTCAAGATGGTAAATTTTATGTTATGTGTATTTCACCACAATTAAAAAAAAAACAAAAAAACAAAACCTAGAGGGGCGCCTGGGTGGCTCAGTCAGTTAAGCGTCTGCCTTCAGCTCAGGTCATGATCCCAGTGTCCTGGGATCCAGCCCCACGTTGAGATGTCACTAGTAAAGTGCTCTGTGGCCACAGACTGTTCCCAGTCACTATTAACACTCCTTCGTCCCGAGCGGTACTCGGTTCTGAGCAACGCTGGGAATGCAGCTGCTGTTTACACTTCATGGTGTGTTTGATCCAGGCTGGACCAGGTGCTCTCGTTGAATCAGGCTTGCTTCTCGGTTTCTTCCCTCCCCCTGGACGGCTTGGCACCCAGGAGGCATTCAGGACCCATGAGTGAATGCACTGGACACTTGTCTTCCTGCTGTAGCAAAGGAAGGAGTGGATCCAGTGGGGAACCAGCTCTCTAGCTGGACTGGGGTGGAAAGTAAGGGAGGTCAGAATGATCCTTCACCTCAGTTGTAAACGACCTGAGAGGTAAGGCAAGAAGCCATGAGGCTGAGGCCCTGGGGGTGGGGGGAAACTGACAGCCTACAGGGCAGTCCACATTGCTGTCTGTGGGCTCAGATAAACTGAACGGAGACCCCGAGGGCAGGGGGCAAGTTACTGGTAGTCCCAGACTCTGGTGCAGACACAGATATCACCTAGTAAGGAAAAGGACTGTTCTGGGCTCCCAGGTCTTCATGCTGCCTTTTCTCAGCCCCTCCCACACCTGAGTCCATACCAGCCTGACAACAAATTGGCACAACCCCCTGTTGCTGCATCCAGGGGCCTTTCTAGCCAGATCGCTACTGCGGTTCCACACGGTGAGAATCTCTGGGTGCAACCTCCCATTCTTCCTCCTCCTCCTCCTTGTCCTCTTGCTCGACCTTGTCAATTGTGGATTGGGCTTCATCTCGTCCATGCACTTTCCTCACACTCACATGCCTTGCCCACCTCCGTTCCCAATGTTGTCCTGGATTTACTCTCTCCCTGGAGATCTTTGAGCTCTGGCCAGGCCATTCCTGCTGTTTTCCCACCCATGACATCAGCTCCTGAGCTCACTCACCCCCCTTTCTCCTGGGCCTGCCTCGGGTCTTACTCCCCCCAGGGGCCCCAGCGTTGCCCCCCCAGAAGCGCAGTCTCCTTCCCTCTACTGAACTCTCAGAGGCCTGAGTCCTTGCTAGGGGCACTCACCGTTCACATCCCTCCTGAGAGCAACTGCAGAGCGGGGATCTTACCTTATCTGTCTCTGTAGCTCTCTTCCTGAATGCCGTTACCTCATACCTAGTGCACAATTTGTGCTCAGAAAATGTTTATTGAGGGGCGCCTGGGTGGCGCAGTCATTAGGCGTCTGCCTTCGGCTCAGGGCGTGATCCCGGCGTTATGGGATCGAGCCCCACATCAGGCTCCTCCACTGGGAGCCTGCTTCTTCCTCTCCCACTCCCCCTGCTTGTGTTCCCTCTCTCACTGGCTGTCTCTGTCAAATAAATAAATTAAATCTTAAAAAAAAAAGAAAGAAAATGTTTATTGAAAGAATGAATGCAACTCAATAATAAAAAGCCAACCAGTCCAATTAAAACATGAGCAATATCCCATTGTGTGTGTGTGTGTGTGTGTGTGTGTGTGTGTGTGTGTGTGTGTATCTCCTTCATCCATTCATCAGTTGATGGACTCTGGGGCTCTTTCCATACTTTGGCTATTGTTGCTAATGCTGCTGCAAACATTGGAGAGCATGTGTCCCCTAGAATTAGCATTCTTGTATTCTTTGGGTAAATACCTAGTAGTGCAATTGCTGGATCATGGGGTAAAGTTGTGAAATACACACATGGGCACACACACACACACACACACACACACACACTGGACTATTACTCAGCCATAAAAAAAATGAAATCTTGCCATGGGCAACAATGTGGATGGAGCTAAAGGGTATAATGCTAAGTGAAATAAGTCAGAGAAAGACAAACACCATATGATTTCACTCATATGTGGGATTTAAGAAACAAAACAAACTATCATGGGGGGGGAGGAGAGGAAGACCAAGAAGCAGCCTTTTTTTTTTTTTTTTTAAGGTTTTATTCATTTATTTGAGAGAGAGAGAGAGAGCACAAGCAAGGGGAGTGGCAGGCAGAGGGAGAGGGAGAAGCAGGCCCCCTGGTGAGCAAGGAGCTTGATCCCAGGACCCCAGGATCATGACCTGAGCCGGAGGCAGACAGCCAACTGAGCCACCCAGGCATCCCCCCAAAACGTATTTTTAACTACAGAGAACGAAGCGATGGCTACCAGAGGGAGGTGGGTGGGGGACGGGGATGGGGCCGAAGGAGGGCACTTGTGATGAGCACCGGGTGTTGTATGGAAGTGCTGAATCGCTAAATTGTACACGTGAAACTAACATTTCCCTGCACGTTAACTCACTGGAGTTTCAGTAAAAACGAAAAACATAAAAACAAATAAAAAATAAAAAGTGAGCAAAGAACGGGAAAAGCCCCTTTTCCGAAGATCTACAAAGGGCCAACAGCACGGGGAAGGGTTCTCGGCATCATCAGCTATTAGGGAAACGCCAGTGAAAATCAGAAGATAGCACCTCACATCAACCAGGTGTCTGTGAGACTTCTTTCAGCAGAACATAAATGTTGGTGAGGGTGTGGGACACTGGCGCCCTCGTACATTGCTGTTGGGGCTGTCACATGGGGCAGCTGCCGCGGAACACTGTGGCGTTTCCTCAAAAAGGGACCCAGCAATTGCACTTCTAGGTGTATACGCAGAGGAATTAGAAGTAGGTATTCAGACAAAAACTTACACCCGAATGTCACAGCACTACTGTTCACAGTCGTCAAGGGTGGAAACATCACAGACGTCCCTCCACAGGTGAATATGTGCTCGTACAAGCCGTGGCATGCGTGAGCTTGGAAAACCACGTGCTGTGGGGAGGAAGGCATCACAGAGGACCAGTTGTATGATGAAATGTCCAGAATAGACAAAGCTGTAAAGACAGTCGATCAGCAGTTGCTCAAGACTGGGGGTAGGGGTGGGGAATGGGGGTGTGATAGCTAAAGGGGTGGGGGTTTCTTTGGGGATGATGAAAATGTTCTTAAATTGACTGTGGTGATGGCTGCACAACTCTGTGAATATACTAAAAACCATGGAATTATACATTTTAAATGGGTGAATTGTATGGTATGTAAATTATATATTTTTTAAAAGAATAAATGACTGTGCTTAATAAACTTTTAACATCCAAGTTTTCCATTCACGTGTGCAAAATTCATGCACTATTGCAAAGGTCCACAGCATACCATCACTTCACATTTGCTGGGGCTCAATTTCAATTCCACAAGCAAGGAGCTGGCTGGGACACCTGATGGAGTCCTTGGGCCCTATTGGGAGACCAGAGGCCAGCCAGATTCCTTCACTCGTGTGGCATCAGTGTTCTTTATACATTAAGATAAAAGAGAAATAGTAGACATTCTAATACCATTCTGTTTCTTTGTGAATAAAATGGTCCTGCTCAGGGGGGAGGGGAAGCCATGAAATCAATAGGAATGAAGATGTGATGGCGTTTACTAATTAGAGTTTCGTGGAAGTCTGAGTTTCCTCAGGAAATACCGAAAGTCTGGTGAGCTTGGAATCCTGGCTTTTAGAGAGAGGAAGTCACCATAAATCTAGAGGCAGAGTGTCCAGATTTGCAGCGTTCATTCCACAAACGTAGCTCTGGCCTGGTACTGGTACCCAAACAAAACACACTGGTTGGACATAAAAGGACTTTCCATACAAGCACCAAGCCTTCAGGGTCAAGGATAGCCCAGGTAAATGAGCCTCACCTAAAACTCCCAGGTTGGCTATGGAGGATCGGGAGAATGAAGCTTCGCTGGTGGGATCAGTGTAAGCTGGTGAGGTGGGGATAGATGCAAGAGGCAACATGGTGGCCGTGGTGATTGGATCTTCCTGCAGCCACAGGGGAAGGAGGCCACAGACTAGAATACCTTCCGTCAAGAGTCTGTAAACAAACCCTCAGTCTCACTGGTAATCAGGGAAAAGCGATTTAAACCACAAAGAGGTACCACTTTCATGTCTATCCGATTGGCAAAAAGGAAACAAATCTGACACTACAGATGGTTGTCCAGGGTGCGGAGCAACAGGAACTCTCATAACTGCTGGTGGCGGGGGCACAACTTCCGATACATCTGGCAAAACCAAAGTCATACCCGCGGCATTACCCCACAACCCCCACCCTAGATAGAAAGCCTAGAGAAATGCTCACACGGGCTCACAAGAGGGTCAGAACAAGAATGCCCATTGTAGGATGTTTGTATGACCAATTAGAAGCAACCAAAATGTCTATCAAGAGGAGAGTGGACACATTGTGATATGTTCGTTCAGTGGATTATTACAAAGCAGAGAAAAAAAGAATGAAGTACTGCTGTCCTGCACCCACAAGGATACACCTCAAATTCCACTGTTGAATACAAAAAGTAAATTGCAGGAAGACACATTATATGATGTCATTTATTTGAAGTTCAAAAGTATGAAAAACTATTTCAAGCTCGCGTATGGGGCACGTATTAAATAAAGGCGTAAAAACATACACAAAATGTTAAGCACCAAGTTCCAGATGGTGCTCATCTCAGGGAAGGAAAAAGAATAGGGTCTGAGGATACAGGGGCTTCAACTGTATCATGTTTTTGTTTCCTTCTAAGTCTCTATATCTGAATGAAGTATGGAAAAGCCCTAAGCTCTAACAGACAGGGGGTAGACACAAGGATGTTCTCTAAATTGCCTTTTATTCTATTTTGCATGCTTGAAATACTTCTGTTTTCTGAAAGTCAAAGGTGAATAAAAAAGAAAAGAAAAGAAAAGCATGGATCTCTTTCTGTATTTGCCTTCTAAAACCCTACAAACCTAAAAAAAAATCCCTTAGAGGAACAGAGAGGCATAGACTAAGTTTTTGGGATCAGGGGGTTTAAGAGGGTAAAGCGATCCCACCTACCCTTACACCAGGAAAAAACTCCCAGGCCTGGGGGGGCCTGTAGGAGAAAGATGGATGAGAAGCCATGACAGAGAATATTGATTGGGTGGTCCCTGGATAAAGAGTCCCTCCATCTCCTCCCCCATGAGGGTTCTGGGGGAACTGGTAACAGTTAAGACAGTGTTTTAGGATTTGAGTGTAGAAGAGGCCTGGGTCCCTCTTCCAGGGACATTGTATGGCTTTTTGCCACCTTACCTGTGGCCATAAGTGGGAACAGGGCCCCAGTCAGTCTCCACCATGACCACTGTGGGCCACACGTGGAGCTAGAAGAAACACAGAATCCAACTAGGTGTCATTAAATAGCTCTAAGGGTGTGGTGCTACTAGGCCGGAAGAATATATGGGGGTGGGGGGTGCTGAACAGAATCAGGCATTAAATAAATAAGGTGGAACAACCTGGGCAGAGGGCATTGCAGACCCAGACCAGGTGAGAAACTGGGGCGACCCTTTACCTTGAACCCCGGAGATTCCAACCCCTCTAAAAGCACGGAGTTCCTGCTGAAGGTAGTTCAACTTGTAGGTACGTGTCATAAGGAAAGCTGGATCCTGTAGCCACAGAAAAATCCCTTTTTGCTGTATCATCTCCAGCTGCTGGAACGCCAACTACAACTTGCTTAGTTCAACTTTACTGCTTCTTTCGACCTTGTCTTTTGACCTTGGGAAGGGTTCAAATTAAGTATTACTGCTTTTCTGTTAAGGTTTTGCAACAACTTGTGTATACTGGGCATTTTGAGTGTTTGTAATGCTTAAGAGGAGCTGGCATTAAAGAATCTAATCTATCAGCCCCATGATTCCGACTTAAAATGGGGAATTGAGTAATTGTTTAGATTTGTGATTTTACTAGGTTTGTAAACAATATTGGAATGTTTATGAGAACTTGAGACATACTATATTTTTAAGTTTAATTTATTACACTTAATAGAATTGTTTTAGAATTTGGGAATGTTCTGATTGTTAGGTATTTGAAGTGCTTATAAATAAAACCAAATATATTAAATTTATAAATCCAATTTAAAGTATGTAAGGGGATTTAATTAGCCAAATGAAAAAAAGCCCCTTTAAGAGTGACTATTAAAATTTACTAGATTTATAAGTAAAATAATGAAAGTTGTCAGTTGAACTCAAAAACCTAAGGGAAATTAGGGGTTTTTTCAATGTATTGCTTAAATAAATTAAGTATAATTTTTTAAATGTATCTACAGATGGTGTCTCTTCTACACATGAAACTCCCCTCAAGGACATTACAGAGGTCAATTCACACTGGCTGTAGCGTTTTACAGAAGTGGTGAAGGGGCTGCCCAGGGCCATGCGGTGAGAGGGACAACATGTAGAGACACCGGAACGTGCTGATGTTTGTGCAAAATGTTCCTCTCTCTAACCCCTGCCACTGCATAAACACAGAAGCTCCCTAGAATCTCTTTGCTATCTTTTTATTATGAAAAATTCTAATTACACAGAAAGTTGAAAAACGTATAGTACATTGAACATCCATATACCTAGTTTCAAGAGTTGTAAACTTTTTTCATCCTGGTTTTATTTACGTCTGTCTATCTGTCTGTCTGTCTATCTATACAGAACCATTTCAACCATATCATGACACTTTATCTCAAGATGCCATTGGCTCCAAAGCTCTGACCTTTCAACCTCCAAAACTGTGCCCACCTCCTTTGGCTTTCTGTGACGTGGCGTTCTCTTCCTTCTTTTCCTATTTGGTCATCATGTGGGAGAATCGCACTCTGTGATTGGATGTCAGGGGACCTTTTGGTTGGCAAGTGGGACACGCAAATACATCTACAGGTGTTTGAGTGGAGACCCATACATGGACTATTAAAAGAGCAAAGGAGTCTATTCATAATCCACATATATGTCCATTGAATAGCTGTGATGGAGTACCTCTGCTGGATAGGCTCAGGGTTGGGGGCTGGAGGGAATATTCCTCAATTACCTCCTTGGGTATGTCTACCGTGTGTTTCCCTCGGGGCCTTTGCACTGGCTGTTTCCTTTGTTTAGAACAGTCTACTGCCCAGATTTTTACATGGCGCACTCTCCCTCCTCCTGCAAGTCTTTGCTGAAAAGTCACCTGCTCATTCAGCTCAGGTCATGCTCTCATAGGTCTTAGGATCAATCCCTGCATCAGGCTCTGCACTCAGCAGGGAGTCTGCTTGAGATTCTCTCCCTCTGCCCCTCTCTCTGCTTGAGAATGTGTGCTTTCTCTCTCACTCTCTCATATAAAACAAAATAAATCTGAAAAGTCACCTTCTCAGTTGGACCCACCCCATCCCCCTGTTGCTGCTTTATTTTCCTCTAAATCACGTAACATCTTCTATGATTTTACTTATTGCTTGTGTTTACTGCCCATCTCACCGTGCTACAATGTAAGCTCCCTGAGGATTTGTTTGGTCACCGAAGTATCCCTGGTGTCTGGGACAGTGCCTGAACACCTCATAGTAAACTTTCATTAATTATTTACTGAATGAACTAATAAGTGAATGAATGACTTGTAAGTGCCTTTTAGCTCTAAAAAGCTGGGAATTTGGATTGTCAAGGGAAAGCTGACTGGATTTGGAGTCAGAAAGCCTGGGTTTGAGTCCCAGTTTTGTCACTCGTTAGCGAGGCTATCTGAGAATGTTAGTCAAAAATATACGAGTCTTAATTTCCTCATCGGTAAAATGGGGTTAATCAAACACAATATTTGTTTCGTGTTTGCTGCACTCCAGTCACCAAGCACATTGCTGCCTTAACCAAGTTGTAATAGGACCACCTGATATTACACATCTCCTAATGTGATAAACATATGCAGTATACAGCATCACCTATGAAGCATTTTTGTCCAGAATATTTAAGTAAGTCTCTTGACCTAGCTTCTCTTTTACAAGAAAACCAGAGAGAAAGAAACATTAAAATGATGTCATACAGAAAAAGGATGAATTCAGACAAATTCAGAATTTGGGACATTATTCAAGACAACTGACCTAACCACTGGAAGCAGATTAGCTCATGAAAGTCAGGATAAAGGTGAAGTGCTATTCTAGGTTAAGATAATATAAGATAATATAAAGATAAGATAATATAAAGATAAGATAATATAAAGATAATATAAAGAGGTGTGCAACACACGATTCTTGCTTAGAATGTGGTTCAAGAAAGCATCAGTTGGATAGGCAAAAACTAGAAACAAAAATAATACCTATAACCAGTCGAGTGAAAAAATATATTTATAAAATATATATAATGGAATATTACACAACAGCACAATATTCTGTATTGAAGCCCCTGGGTGATGGGACCCACCTGTCCCACCTTTAACTGCAGCCCCTCATTGGTAATTTTTGTAGACAACATGAGAAGAGCAGTGGTTAGCAGGCTGAATAATCCATTTGTTTGAACCAATAGGTAGCTGGAGGTGAGGCCTAGGAGAAGAACTTGACTTTGCAGCTCTGGGAAACTAGCGTTTCCAATCTTTGCAAACCCCACCCTCCATTTACTGAACTGGAGATGCATAGACACTGCTGAACACCCCAGGGAGAAGTTCTGGAACTTCTCAGAGAGTAGAGTAGGGGGTACCATGCTAATCTTGGGTCTGCCCTGGACGTGCCAGGCACCTTTCTACCTTGGGCTTGAGTTCTCCAGGCTGGATTTCCATACATATCCATTGAATTAAGAACCTGGGCTGCATTCTAGTGGGTCAGTTGTTGGCACAGGCTGCTTCAAAGGATTTCACAAAGCCAGTCAAAGCCAGGGTGGCGCCATGCTGATCACAGGACACATTCATTCATCCACCATGCAGATGAGGGCTCAGCCACAAGTATGCAGCTGGGATTCGGGCCCGAGCCCTTGTTCTCAGGACCTGCCTAGAGTTCCTGCAGCTGGATGAAGGGGTTATCCCTTAATGGGGAAGCGGTCCCGCCATGAGCATGAATGGCTTCTAGGGAGCGCCCAGATGCGCCCTTTAGCCCAGGACGGGGGACCCTGCGCTCAGGTCCCCATTCCTGTCAGGCGAGAATGTCTTCCACTACCTAAAACAGCTTTCGCTCAGTGGGGCTGGAAGAAAGGCTTTAAAATGGATAATGTAGTTCAAGGTGACATTCTTCTCACCCCCAAAGTAAGATTTCCTGCCAAGACTTCATACTTTTTAAGACTTGAAGTGAGAGCAGGAGAAAATCAAGGGAGCTGAAAGGATCGCAGATAAGGCAGAGGAAGCCATTCTGAGGAAAAGTTCCAGGGGGATTTCCCCGGAAGGATTTTCTGGAGTGTTGGGCTTAGGTTGGCCTAGCCTCATGCCAAAAGGACTGAGGTCCCCCAGTGGGACAGGGCAGGACTCAGAGGTGTGGGGAGGCCCGCAGTGGAAGGAGAGGCAGGTCTTCCTTCTGCCTGCGGTGCCCAGGCAGCGGTGGTCCGGGGCACTAAGCTGGCTTTTCAGATTCTCCTTCTTCCATTCCTGGCCCGGAGTCTGATGATCAGAGATACACAGACTGTAAAGGGTTTCATCCAAGTCTTGCTTGGACCCAAGAGGAGCTATTAACTGAGACCAGGCTCCTTTTGCTTTGAAGGGTGAGGCAGACAAATAACAGATGAGAGAGAGCTTATGTAGTTCAAGTGGAAGACGGTCCATAAAGAACACGGAGGAGGCTGGTGAGCAGAGCGGAACAAACGTGAGCCCGCGTCCGGCTGAAGCCGAAATGCAGAACGCCGAGATAATAATAGCAGACACTCACTGTGTGCTGGCTTTCATTATTAACTCATCTAATCTTCACAGCTACCCTGTGAGGCAGTTACTATTAATAAACTCAGTCACAGACGAGAAACGAAGGCACAGAGACATTGACTCATTTAGCCCAAGGTCACATCCACCGCGGCGCAGAGCCAGGACTGAAACACCTGGAAGCCAGTCTCAGAGTCGACACTGCCGGCCGCTCCCCTTTCTCACTGGTTCTCACTCTGAGTCAGGGTCCGATGTCTCTGTTTAACAGAGGAAGGTGGGCTCCGACTCCCCAGGCACTCAGGGATGTCAAACAGGATGCAGGAAGCCAACCCCACAGCCGGGGGAGGGAACCCCAGTCCCGAGGGGAGGAACCACATTCTCTGGAAGCATCTTCCTGTGAAGTACAAGCCCAGCCGAGGCGATCCAACCAAGTCCCGCCTCTGGTTCAATAACATCCAGGGAAGGAAAAGATGCTCAATGTCATTAGTCATTGGGGAAATGCAAATCAAAACCAGGATGAGATTCCACTTCACACCCTCTAGGACGGCTAGAATCAGAAAGACAGAAAATAAGTGTTGGCGAGGACGTGGGGAAATGAGAAGCCTCATGCACCGATGTGGGAACATACAATGGTGCGGCCGCAATGAAAAACAGTCTGGCAATCCTTCAGAAAGTTAGATAGAAAGTTACCATATGGCCCAGCAATTCCACTCCTAGGTACACACCCAAAGGAACTGAATCCCAGCTCTTACCTTTTATAGTGATTCGAACAGATACTTATACATAAATGTTCAGAGATGCTCTGTTTAGGGTAGCCAAAAGATGGAAACAATTCAAATGTCCATCAACAGATGAATAAATAAAATGCTTATATTCTTACAATGGAATATTATTCAGCTATAAAAACAAATAAACCACCGATACATGGTTGATACAACGTGGGAGGACCTTGAAAGCACTAAATGAAAGAAACTGAAATGCAAAAGGTCCTATGTTCTCTGATTCCATTTACATGCTTTCTCCAGAATAGGTCAAATTATAAAAACAGGGAGTGGTTTCTAGGGACTTGGGGAGAGGGGCCTGGAGAGTGACTACTTAATGAATTACAGGGTTTCTTTTCGGGCTAATGAAACTATTTTTCAAACTATATAGAGGTGATACTTGCACAACTCTGTGAATGTACTAAGTCCCACTGAATTGTTCATTTTAATATGGTTGGTTTTACATTACCTGAATTTGACCTCAAATTTTTGAAAAAGCAAAAACAAAGCATGAAGTGTAGAAGAGGGGAGAAATGTAATTTGGCATCCGTGCTTCTGGAATCCTGAGTGTTTTGGTGGACTATGGCTAAGTGCAGCCACACATACCATCCTAAGGATGACCAACACGGACATGGTGGGCTTTCTCTGCCCTGGCCCTAGTGTTCCCCACAGATCGACCCATTTGCTCGTCACCACAGTGGAGGCGAGGCCCGGGGGCTGTGCGGTACACCATAGCCTACCCTATACACTACAAAGGGGCAGAGCCGGGATTCAAACCCAGGCATTCTACTCCGGAGCTCATGCCCTAACCCAAGTAACTCTGCCTTTCCACGGTAATAATGATAACGTTGAGAATCACAAGAGCCAACATTTAATGGGTCCTGAGTGTGTCAGGTAAGCTCTAAGAAATTTGTTTATTCTCTCCTTTCATGAATATTGGTTATAATCTGTGCCGGTTGCTTTTGCAGGCAGTGGGTCACATCAGTGAACGAGGCAGGCGAGGTCCCCCTGCTCATGAAGCTTACATTCCAGGAGGGAGAGACAACACACAGATAGATGTGAATATGACTTCAGGTAAGGGCTGATCAAGAAAACAAAGTAAGGAATAGGGCTGGAGGGAAGCTAGTGGAGCAGGGAGATCCTGGGAGACTGCTCTGAGGAGGTGACATTGAGCAGACCTGAATGAAGGGAGGGAGAAAGATTGGCAAAGACCCAAAGGGAGAATGGCTCCGGCCATGGGGCCAGCAGTGCACAGGCCCCAAGATGAGAGCAAGCTCAGAGAGCAGCAAGAGTACTGTGGGGTTGGGATGGGTGTAGGGGCGGGAGCGGGGGTGGTGGCCATCGGATTCGTGCAAAGAAGTCAGAGCACATGGGAACTCGCAGGCCGTGATGAGCAATTTGGAAGTTATTGTGTCTGACGAGAAGCCACATCCTATCTCACTTAACTCTCCCAAACAACCCTACGAGACACACATCCTGTTACTACTATCCCTGTTTTATAGGAGAAGAGTCTGAAGCACAGAGGGGTTAGGCAAGAAAGTCAAGATTCCACAGCTAGTAAGTTTGGAGCTAGTAAGTCTGACCCAGGTCCTGTGACCCCAGAGCCCAAAACCTTGAACAAACAAACCAAAACTCGGCTACAGATCGCTTACTGATACCAGCTCAGCCTCGGGCTGGGCTAGTTCATGCTCCCAGGAGAAATGCTCACATGCTTCATGCTCAGCATTTGAGGCAGAGCCTTGAAGAAGCTAGGAGATGCCCAGTGAAAGAGGGGACAGTGATGTTAGCCTTGGCACAGCCTCAGGCTTCGAGCTCAGTCAGACTCATAGCCCCATTTTACCAGCGAGCAAAACTGAGCCACCGTTCTTTAAGTTGCCACAGGTTCTGAGGGGGTCAGGTGGTGGAGCTGGAATTTGGACCCAGACAGTCTGAGAGCAGAGCCAAGGTTACCTTTAGCACCGGCCCTGCCAGGATTATACTCTGTGAATTTTAAATGCCATCTCTGGGTGCCTGGGTGGCTCCATCCGTCAAGCGTCTGCCTTCAGCTCAGGTCATGATCCCAGGGTCCTGGGATCGAGTCCTGTGTCGGGTTCCCTGCTCCTCGGGGAGTCTGCTTCTCCCTCTCCCACTGCCCCTCCCCCCTGCTCGTGCACGCTCTCTCAAATAAATAATCTTATTAAAAAAATAAAAAATAAATAAAATAAAGCCATGTTTTCTCCCCACTCCCTGCACCCCCCCCCATTCCTGTGGGAAGGGAGAGACCACTGCTTCCCCCACCTCTTCGCAGACAGGCTAAATCCTCAGTTTCCTTTCCTCTTTGCCCTCAGCCCCATCGCCTGCTGCCAAATCCTGCCAGGCTGCCTTGAACCTATTCATGCCCTCTCCTCCACACCCAGTGCCCCATTGACTCTCATTCTCTCACTCACAAACTGGGAATGCAAAGACAATCAGATATGGCCCCACCCTCAAGGAACTTTCTGTCCAGCAGAAACCAATGAGTAGACAATTCATATACAATGAATAAGTCCATGGGAAAGGAGGGCACAGGGTCACGCCTACAAGTGGGAGTTGGTGAGGGTGGACATTGAAGTGACTAGAGGAAGTCAGGGAAGGCTTCCTGGGGGACGTGAGGCCTGAATTGAGACCTGCAGGATGGTAGGGACAGTAGTTGCTAGCTAGCGCATTCACAGCTCTCTGCTGTTTGGCCCTGTACACCAGTCCTGCCTCCCCAGCCCCAAGACCCCAAGAATCCTGTGCTCTGCATACTCTCTGCCCTACAACTTGTGCTCAAACAGCATTGGAAGGCAAGAAGCAACTGCCCACTGACCTGGGTCCAAATCTCCATTCTGACACAAGCCATTAGCCTCAGCTGGTTGTTCAGCCTCGCTACGCTTTCCTTTCCTCAGCTGTAAACTAGTGTTGGAAGAATTAGCAATACCAGCTGTCAGCCTGGCACATGGTCCTTACTAAGTACATACAGTGTATTACTAGTTTCAGGGGTAGTGTTTATTTAGATATTTTAAGAGATTGTATTTATTTACTTGACAGAGAGAGAGAGCATGCGCGCACAAGCAAGGGGAGCTGGAGGCAGAGGGATAAACAGGTTTCCTGCTGAGCACGGAGCCTGATGCGGGCCTCGATCCCAGGACCCTGGGATTGTGACCTGAGCCAAAGGAGACACCCGGGCATCCCGATATCGAATTGCCTTCCTCTGACTGATACTGTTCATTCTGCCTGAAATGCCTTTCCCTCTCAAACCTCAATTTCTTTAAGAAATCATCTGAGATCCAAGAGTTAGAATTATTATCTCCCCCTCCAGACCCATTTCACTTCCATTAGTGTGTATCTCAGAGTCTGCCTTGCATGAGTGACTAAAGCTATGTCTGAGTCTAGTACAGATAGACGATCAGCTCTGGAGAACAGTAACTGTGTTTCATTTATTTTTAACCTCTCAGATCTCAGCCCAGTCTCTGGCTCATTGCCTGTGTTTATAAGATGGAAATATGGACCAAATCCTGTCCTGAGGAATTTCTGTGTCAACGGGGGGGTGGGAGTGTCATGCTGGCCACAGACCACAGCAGAGACAGGCCAGGGGAGCAGAACCCAATGGTAGAATGTGCAAAGGTGAGGGTTGAGTAGGGGGAACATAGGTCAGATCCAGAAAAGGTAGAAAAGACAGAAAAAAGAGAAGGTAGAAAGTAGTAAAATGAACATGATTCAAATTGTTTGAATTTGTGAATTGAAGTGATTTTGCTTCATGTTAAAAAAAAAATGTCCCACAAATTGGCAATTACAAAAGAAGAAATTTAAAGAGACATTAAATATTTATTTTTTAAATGGTCAAAATGGGGGCACCTGGGTGACACAGTGGGCTGGCCATCCGGCTCTTGGTTTTGGCTCAGTCATGATCTCAGTGTTGTGAGATCGAGCCCCGTGTTGGGCTCCATGCTCAGCACAGAGTCTGCTTGGGATTCTCTCTCCCTCTCCCTTTGCTCTCCACTCTGCTCTTTCATGCTCTCTCTCTCTCAAATAAATAAATCTTTTTTAAAACGGCCAAAATGACTAGAAATCAAAAATTAAAATTACTGAGTGTTGCTGGAAGGGAGGTGGTGGTGGGGGTAGCTGGGTGACAGCATTAAGGAGGGCACGTGATATGTTGAGCACTGGGTGTTATATGCAACTAATAAATTATTGAACTCTACATCTGAAACTAATGATGTACTATACATTGGTTAATTGAATTTAAATGAAAAAAGTAATATTAAAATAAGACACAAGATCTCAGAGTGGTAAAGACAAAAAACAATGTATGTACCCCATTGGTACCTCACCCACTGCTGATAGGATGTAAATTGATCCAACATTAAGATGTACATACCCTTTGATTCTGTAATCTTACTTCTAGGAACTTCTCTTAAGGAAATTATCAAATAAGTGTGTATGTACAAAAAGTCTTTATCACAGTGTGGCCTATAATAATAGCAAAAAGTGGCAAACAACAGATGCTCAATGATAGGGTGCTATTAAATAAATTACGGCACAACATTATGTAGCCATAAAGATAAATGTTGCTAATTTGTATTTCTTAACATTGAAAGATGTTCATGATATAGTAAAAATGAAAAAAGCAGGTTACAAAATGATAATATGATCCTATTTTTGTATTTGTATGTATATTTATAAATACATGGAGAATTTTAAGTCTGTATCCAGTGCATACTTTCTTTTTTCCCCTCCTCAATATTTATTTATTTGAGAGAGAGAGAGAGAGAGTGAGATCGTGGGGGGAGGGGCAGAGGGAGAGAATCTTCAAGCAAACTGTGCTGAGAGTAGAGCCCCACGCGGGGCTCAATCTCACAACCCGGGAGATCGTGATCTGAGCAGCAACCAAGAGTCAGACACCTAACCAGCTGAGCCACCCAGGCGCCCCGTCTAATGCATACTTTCTCATTTTTCTGTAGTAACATGAAATTAAGTTTGTATTCCGTGTGGGAGGTAAGTAGTGAGCTGCTTACCTCTGTGCTGTGGCTGCCCTGAGCTCACCGGAGATCCCAGGCACACGGCCGCATCAGGACATGAAGCTAAAGCTTCCCAGACCAGAGGCAGGGCAGAGCACCCCTTTTCCCTCTCTTGCACATGAGGACAGAAGAGGGAGTCTCTCCTCTGACGAACAGGTTTGTGAGAACAGAGGTGGGGTTGCCCACAGATCTGCTCTGGAATTAGGGCAGCCCATGGTTCTACTCCACAAAGCTGGGAGGCCGTGGGGGGCAAACAGAATGGAAGACCCCTTCCCCTAGGAGGTCACCAAGTCAATGCCTAATTGTCGTGACCAGTCTTTACAATGTCAGACTTCCCCAAGCTCAGACAAGAGAAACCTGCTATCAGCTTTGGTATTAGAATTCCTCTCTGCCCCAGGCACATCTCTGAGCAGGGAAGTCCCTAGGAAGCGGGCTCCAGGACCAGCAGGTATTTGAAGTAAATCCTTGGGTTTGAACTTGCTCTGGGCTGCAGAAAAGTGGGGACTTCTCTGGAAGAATGGAGAAGCAAAAAGGATGGAGTTCAGAGGAAAAGGCAGGAAGACTATTCTAGAGTTAGGTCCCGCTTCCTCTAAGAGTCCCCCAGAACTTTTTCTTCTCTTATTCACCGACAGCTAGCTCCTCCTGCTTGGTACTGTTGTCTTCTCCCGTCTTCTTAGGCATCTCCCAGCTTACTGTCTTCTTACATTGACCACTTCTGCTGTCACTGGTCTCCTTATCTCACCCCTTCAGGACCAAGTATGATGCCTTGAGCACGGCAACCATTCCTTCGGCACGTAATTACCGAGAGCCCTCTCTGTGCCAAGCACGGTGCCAGGTACTGGCGAGTCTGCTGTGAACAGGGCAGCCAGGCTTCCTAACGCTCTGAATGCACATCCTAGTGGATGAATACCAGCATATACAATAAATTCGCATGAGAAAGTGACGCGAGATTCTCATTTGATACATGCAATTTCAACTGTATTTGTTCACAGCAATTGTCAGTAAGAGAAAGAGAATAACTCCACCTGCCACGCAATGGCACCCACCACACCCCCCAGTGCGCCTGAGACAAGAGAGGGCAATCTGCCCCCCTCCTCCTGAGCACCTCCCCACGCGGAACAGATTCTGATGTTAATGCAGTTTTTCATAAAGATCACTCTTAAATGAAACCAACTGCTTCATCTGGTGTCTGACCAAAGGAAACAGTGATCTGTTCCAACTTGGAGGAAAAACGGTTCTGTCGAACTTACTGAGAGATGGTATGTGGTTTTTCAACATGGTGTCTCCCTGGGGAGGTTTCAAGGGTTATATTGATTACATGAGATTTCTGCGGTACATGTGGACTTCAGACCTAACGCCTGATCGAGTTTGACTTCGCTGCGTGTATGCTGTCTGCTAGCGATCCGCTAGCTCAATATGCCAGTTTTTAGGAAGTCCCCGCGAGGTCAGTAACTCCTCTGCACACCGGAACCAGGGAGATGAATCCAAAGAAGTACCACCTCAAAGAGGGAGCAATACCTTGTATTCACAAGTTGTTTTCCATCTACAGAGTATTTTGTGATGCCGGTCGAATGCTTTTTCTGCTCGGCCTCTCTCTTCTTTCCGGTCGTTGCGCCTCCTTGCACCCTTACTTTCAGCAAATGCGCTTCCCCACACTACAACCCTGCGTTTTGAATGGGAGCTACGGCTGAAGAGGGGCCGCAGGACCCATACGGGGCCAATCACAGTATCTCGTTCCTCGTCCCTGTTGACTCATCAGGAGAAGGGCACCCTGCTCCAGCTCGGTCAGTCAAAGTTCCAGGATTTGTCCAACCGGAAGGAAAAGAAGAGATGCCGACGTTTCTGATGGGGAAGGTCTGCGATCTGGCACGTGGTGCAGCCGCTGGCCAGCACCGCTGGCACGTGGGCAGCCACACGGAGGAAGGCGAGTTGAAGGCGAGCTGAAGAACGCACGTGTTCAGATGGGAGCAGAAATGAGAGGGGTGGAGAGACAGCCTCCAGCAGCAAGAATTCCTGCCCTGAGGATACATGAGATTTCCTAAAAATTCTTTTTAACCTGAGCTAGTTCAAAGACGCTTTCGGTCACTTGCAATCAGGGTGGAAGATACTTTTTTTTATGCATCTTATCATTTGTTCTCCCCCCTCCCCGGAAGTTGCTCAGCAAGGTGAAGTGAGCTGTGCAATATCCCGCTGCTGCTAGAGAGAGCAGCAAGAATTTAAACACTGCTTTGGACCTTGCTACTCATCTTTGACTCTCAGAAGAGGTTGCCCTGCTGGTGAGCTCATCCCCTCTCACAGGCGTTTTGCGCTCTCTGGTAGGTGCCTTTTGCATATAACACCGAGCCACACTTGTTACAACTTCGATCCAACCCTTCAGCGCCACACAGTCACAGCAGAGACTCCTCTGCAGGGCTCCTACCCACCTTTCCAGCACCCCCTCCCTCCCTCTGGCTGCTGTGGGCGAC
>NW_024427107.1:23069648-23236026 GCF_017311325.1 Ursus maritimus
CCCCCCCCCCCCCCCCCCCCCCCCCGCCCTACGAGCACTTGGCTCCCTGCGCCAGGAGTGCCTGCCTGCCTGTCTGCCCAGCTCCGAGGCCTGGCACGCTCCTGCAGTCCCCACGCCCCTGGGAAGACTTGCTGCCACCTGCCAGCCTGGGCAGAGCCACACCTTGTTCTTGGCTTCTTCCTCGAATCTCCTCCAATAAAGGCGAACGAGGCACCAGCCTCGTTTCTAATTCTCATCCTCTGCCTTCCAAAATAGAGGTTCACGGGGACAGGGGCGGTAACGGCGTCTACCTCTCGCCCCGGGCACGGTGCCTGGCACATGGTAGGTACTCAGGGGATGTCTGCGGAGGAGACACACAGGAGTGTGGGGCGGATGAAGGCTGCTGCAAACCCGGAGCGCTCGCACTTTGTGAATAATGGGCATCGTGGGCTGGGGGGTCGCCCGAAGGGATGCGGAGAAGCCAGCGCTGGCTGAATGGGCAGAGCTGAAATACCTTTCCAGAGATTCATCTTCACTCTTTATACCCAATTAACGCTGAGCCATTAGTCCTTCTGAAGCTGCCAGGATCTATTAAAGCCATTTAACTTCTCAGGCACTTCAGGATCAGCCTCAAGGGCATTTTTTCAAGGCCTGGGCAGCCCAGGTTGAAATGACTCAAGGGGTGAGCTTTCTATCACTCCCACTGGGACCCCGGCCGCCCACGCGAAGCTTTGACACAGCTAACGCTCGGTGAAAGCGAGAAAACTCCGCGAGCTCAGACTGTAATCAGTCTCAAGCTTTAAAGAACTCAAAGTCTGGTGCCCTTCCGAAGGGCTGACCTTCTGAGTAACTGGAACAGGAAACCACCCTCCGGGGGAGATTGGAATGGTCCTAGGAAAGTCCCCAGGCCTAAAGGACGCCACTGAGCAATCCGCTACAATGCCTGAAATTCCCTCCATTCATCATTTATATATTTCTTGAGCACCTACTAGGTGCCAGGCGCTTGGAGATTCTGACTCGAGTCATGGCAGATTTGTTATTTTGGGCTAAGTTAGGCTTTCTGCTGAGCTCGAAAGTGAATGTCCCCTTGAGGGTAATCTGCTAAGCATTATCAGGCATTAATAACCGTTCTCCCAAGGAGAGGGCTGCCGCAGAGGACAGCTCCACAGGTGCGGCCGTAGGACAGACAGGGATGCCCAGGGCGGAGAAGCAGAGCCCTGTGGAATACGGGCTAACTCTACGTGAGTGAGCGGCCACTGCGGGCGAGGTGACCAGTTCCACTCCCCCACCCTGCAGCCCCATGGAGTTGTTAGATCCGAGACTGGAGCACAGTGGGGGTGTCAGAGATACCCCGTTGATGGGATTAGCCTCTGTTCCACAGCCCGGTCCCACTTCAGATTCTATCCAGAAACACCCTGGATTTGCATCAGGGGTGTAGAAGCAGATCTAAGCCTCCTGGTTTGGGCATTTAGTTGAAACCGTGGAAGCAAAACTCATTTAGTCAGGGCCAGCTCCGCACTGCAGAACAGCCATGATAGTAACACAGCAGCTCGGGCCGTCATTCATCAGGCACCTGCCTGCGGCCAGGCGTGGAACCAGGTGTTATTTATATACAATTGGTTGTCACAGGAATGTCCAGAGCCTGCGTGTATAAGAAACTGAGGCTCGAAGAAGCTATTTGCTCAAGGTCACACAATCGGTCAGGAGCCGGGATAGGGTTGCCACACAGACCCTGCGCACCCCCAGAAGCCACGCTCCTTACAGCTAGGCTGCACACTCCCCAGCGGCATGAAGCGAACTTTTATTATCATCCTTGTCTAGACCCTGAAGGGCCAACCTGAGTGATCCCGTCAGAAATTGGGAAGGGGAAATAGGTTTGCCCTCTGAGAGCTGATTTGTAACATAAAATAACAATGAAGAGTTACTCTAAAGAGCTGGAATGATTCCATGGTAACCTGAATAAGGGAATGGAGAGAGGGAGAGTATTGGGGCACCTGGGTGGCTCACTTGGTGAAGCGTCTGACTCTTGGTTTTGGCTCAGGTCATGATCTCAGGGTTGTAAGTTCGAGTCCCGTGTCGGGCTCAGCATGGAGTCTGAGATTCTTTCCCCCTCCCTCTGCCTCCCCCTCTGCTCTGTCTCTTAAATAAATAAATAAAATCTTAAAAAAAAAAAAAAGGAAGGAAGAAGAGTGTTAAATGGTCAGTTGGGTTTTCCTACAACAGGTGAAATCAGGGCACAATGTCTGCATTTTTGGCCCTGTCCTGCTAATACCAAAAAGAAAGTCCCAGGCAGGGAGGGGATGGTTTTCCTTCTGGTGGAGACAGGTGTATCAGGAAGCATCAAGGCCTGATGAAAAGAGGCACCACCACCTTCCAAACTCGTCTCCTCTCCCTGGGGGCTGGTCCCCACGGGGAGCTGCTCAGCAGCCACAGATATCTGGTCCTCGCTGGTTATAGCTCGTCATCAATGAACAAACTTTAACTGTGATTATTCTTCCCCTCTCATGAGCTTTGGGGCTGGTGCCTCCAGACAGAGCTGCAACAGACCGGAGCTGGACTGCGGGGCCCACCTGTGAGGTCCGCCTGGACACGGAGCAGGCTGGCCCCAGGCAGACCAGCTGCACATTCTGACTCGAGTCATTGCAGGTTTGTTATTTTGAGCTAAGTCAGGCTTATGCTGAGCTCAGAAGTCAATGTCCCTTTGAGGGTAATCTGCTAAGCATTATCAATCATTAATGCCATTCTTCCAAGGAGAGGGCTGCGGCAGAGGACAGCTCCATGGGTGGGGTTTCAGGACAGACGGGGATGCCAGGTGCTGGAGAAGAAGAGCCCCTGTCTCCCGGCCTTCTTCAGATGATTTCAGGCCCTGCCAACCCCCCTCCTCAGGAATCTAGGGCCTTTGAGTTGGCCCTGGCCTGCCTGCCTGCACTCCTCACCAGAAGCCCAGGGCCCACCTGTTACCCACAGGAGTGGGTGTGCTTCTTGTCAGAGTTCTTTCCATTCCCTTTGGACTCTGCCTTCTAAGGTTTCACGCACCTTCACCTGATAAACCAGTCGTGTGTTACCTTCCCTGGGCATTAAAAATAAAAACAGCTTCTGAGGCATTAAAAATCATTACAATTTATTATTATATGTAATAATAATCATACACATATAGCTATATTATTAAATATAATATTGTATATGATGTATACATGTTATAAATAAATATTATGTAGTTATAATTATATTCTAGAACTTTTTGACATTTAAAAAAGAAAGAGAATATAATGAGCTCCCCACCCTCATTACTTAGTTTCAACAATAATCCACACTTTGTCGATCTGGTTTCATCTATCCGTCACACTTTTTTACTCAGTATTTTTAGAGCAGATACCACAGGACATAACGATTTCACCCACAAAAAACTTGAGTACCCGTCCCTCACAAGTAAGCACATCTTAAAAGGCATAACCATAATGCTGTTATTAACGAGGGTAACAAACCGTCTGGTAGAATTTCCTCACATTCTGGACTTGGCTGATTGTTTGCTCTTGGCGGTGTTAACTAGTCCCATTATAGCTGGTGTGTTCTGTAAACCGCTAAGTAAGATTTAGAGCAAGGTGATGGCTAATGGAAATAAAATGCCAGCCACATATGTAATTTCATATGTTCTAGGCACATTAAAAAAAATTGAAAAAAATAGGTGAAGGGGATTAAGAGTCCACTTATCTTGATGAGCACTGAGTAATAGATGGAAGTGTTGAATCACCATTTGTAACACCTGAAACGAATATAACACTGTATGCTAACTACACTGGAATAAAATAAAAGTTAAAAGAAATAGGTGGGATTATTTTTAATAATTTAATGTGAAATAGCCAAAATATTATCCTTTCAAAATGTGGTTAATACACTAAATTATGAGATATTTTATATCCTTTTTTATGCTGCATTTTCAAAATCGGGTGTGGGTTGTACATTAAAGCACATCTCAATTCAGAATAGCTACAATTCAAGTGTTCGAGGGCCACGCGTGGCTGCCATATTGTTTAGATTCAGTTTTATATATATTATGGGAGAGGAGTATTCTGTAGGTGTTCTGTTGCTGTAGACTTCCTGCTTTGAAATTCCCAGATAGTTTAGCATCCACGGATGGTCATTTCTAAATCCATCGTATTACTAGGGGTTGCAAAAGTCATGATTTTCTAATTCCATTGTTCCTTCTGCATTCATTGGGAAGAATTCTTACATAAAGATTGACTCTACCTTATCAGCTCTTTGGTTTCTCTGAAATGTAGCTCGCACAGAGAACGTGGGTTGCATTTATTCTCCTTTTTATCAGTTTTCAGAGAAATGAATTGGTACCCAAACAACCTCGAATGGAGACCAGGAAGGTTCTCTTTTTATCATTATGAACCATAGTTTTCTGTGTTTCTACCTTTCAATATATTGCAATCATTATTCTTTTTGATGCCAAAAATGTCCCACCTTTGGCCAGTAGGACTCTCCAGCTGGCTCCTGGGCACTTTTCAACTATGTTTTCTGGTGCAGTCATGTATGCTCATCCTGGACATTTCTGCCCTAATCAGTAATCAGCTATTTCTCCAAGAAGCCATGGTTCTTTTCAGTGTTCCACACATCTTTAAAGGATTCCCCTTGGGAATCCTCGGGAATAGAAGAATTGAGTCAAATTGGGAATTGGAAGCACCAAGGTAAGAAATAGGACAGGGGCGCCTGGGTGGCTCAGTCGTTAAGCGTCTGCCTTCGGCTCAGGGTGTGATCCCAGGGTCCCAGGATCGAGCCCCACATCCGGATCTTCCGCTGGGAGCCTGCTTCTTCCTCTCCTACTCCTCCTGCTTGTGTTCCCCCTCTCTCGCTGGCTGTCTCTCTCTCCATCAAATAAATAAATAAAATCTTTAAAAAGAAAAAGATAAGAAATAGGACAAAGATTTTTTTCTTTTCAGAGGAAGAAAGGTAGGATGAGAGAAGAAAGGAAGATTTCAGAGGTTCATGCACAGCTCTACCTGCCCTGCTCGTCCCTTTCTCTGAATTTCTACTCCCTGTCCCCTCTACTCTTAGGACTAGAACTTTCTATTGCTGTTCAGTGAAAGCAGGTGAAAGCTCAGCCAACTTAGAACCCAGGGACCTCACCTGACCTCCCTTTGCAAAGAGCCCAGAGCCTTTGTCCAAAGTTGCATCACTTCCCACCCAGCCCTTCCTGAGCCAACTCCCTGATGTCTCCCGGAGAACACAGTCGGCATCATCCCAATGACATCAGGGAAACTCCTATTTCCAGCAGTTTCTCCTTCAGCTGCAAAAATGTGCAGCGGTAGACAGGGTGTGGGCTTTTGAAGTCTCCGCAGGAAGCAGAGTTGTTTTCTCGGCACCACATCTGAGCGCATCTTCTGTGAGCTCTAGTTGTTCAGCCGCTGTGGAGTCCTCCCATCCCCTCGCCCTGTCCACCACCACACCCGATGGGCCAGGGAGGGCAGACCCCACACCTGTGCCTGGGCTCTTGAGCTTGCTGTTCTAGGGCTAGTGGATGGTGGAGACAGGATTCAAACCCAGACATCGGGTCTAGGGCCCACACCCGTCGCCATGATACCATGCTGCCTTTTCCCATTCAAAAATGGTCACGTTGAACTTCATCTTTCCCCTTTTCAGGGAAGGGTGACTATTCATAGCAAATAATATCACCTTATTTTGTAACCCCAAATCATGGGTGGGTTTTCACATGAGGTTCAAAGCCCTGGACATTGGGAAGAACTCCTGCTGCTGTTTTCCAATAATCAAGGGAAGCTCTCGAATGCAGGATGCCTCCCAAGCACTTCCTAATGGTTGCGTGGTTGTATTCCATTCTCTTACCTTACGCCTTAGGGAGCTTGACCCTCCCACGACTTGAAACCTCTTTCAAAGACAATGGATTCTTCATCTAGTCCTGAGAAGGTCCTGCTGGGACAGGGGCTGTACCCTGCCGTTGGTTCAGATATGCACTTGGGTGCACTTGGGTGATTGCCACATCTGGACTTGCATTGATGGTCAAGCTGGTCACCACTGGGTATGGATACCCTCCCTCAACCAGGCACTTTGAGTTTATTATCTCATTGAATCTTTGCCTCACCTTATAAAGTGGCTCTTAACAGGCCCCCTTTACATATGAGGAATCTTCCCGATGTCCTAAGATTGGTACCTAGGCCTGATTCTAAAACTCATGAGTTTTCCAACCAGCTGCCCTACCTTTCATAAGTAGGTAATTTCTCATCCTTCCCAACCTCCAATTTCTGGCTCTATGGCACATTAAACGCACAAAAGTGCAAAGACAGATAGTAATGCTTCCATGTCTGAACAGTATTCTGTTAGCCTTAGAAGGCACCCCAGCAGGAGGCTAGAAACTTGGGATCGAATCAAGTCCGTTGTTTATTAAAGTGTGCCACTGTTCCGGATTCCAGAACATTGTAGGTGATATTCAACATTTTTTAAATTTTAATATGCTTTAGGCAAAAATACAACCAGCACACCAAGCCTATTATTTAAGCTATTAATTAGGATGAAGCTATGTTTTAAAACGTCATTAGAAATAATAAGGAACTAATGGCACTGGTTCCCAGAGGTGGCAAAAGTCAAGACCACAAATGACAAACACGACAAACTTGTGTACTCTGATGTGTAACGATCAAACAGTTCTGTCCTCCTCGTGCCCCAGCCAGAACACTGACTTTTCAGTGAGTTACAGTTAATGATTGTACAACTGGGCTGAGTTCCCTAGCCAGAATCGTCTCTTGCTGGCTTTTATCACTATCTAAAAATGGGACAATGGTTTCCTTTACTCTCACACATTAACAATAAAATGGAAAACACAAATAAAGAACATCTTCTCCTCTTCATGTAGACATTTCATGAGATTTACTGAAAAACCACCTTTAGTGCTAGGGGAGTTTATGGGAAACAATAACCCGCCCCAAGAATAAACAGTAAATGGAATGATGATTTTCTAGGAAGTGCTGTGTCTGGCTGCGGTAGCAGCAGCAATGAGCTGAGAGAGATTTTGGCAGCCCCGGAGGGGCCCGGAGAATCAGGAGTGGTGATTAAGAAAGCATTCATGAGTTTATCTCCGTGGGAGTGGGGGAGTGCCTCCTGTGAAGCATGAGGGTGTCCGTCTTATCTGGGGATTTCCTTTGGCGTTACAGAAAATGATGGAGAGATGCCTCCATTCCCCGGAATAAGAGGGGAGAGGCCGGCCCGGATGACGTCCCCGTGGGGTCCGGATTCTCACGCATGGCCATTCTTGCTGATCTTGGCTCTGAACCCCCGGCGGAACCCTTCATCCTCTGCCTGGCACGGCTTGCCGGGCAGCCTGAAACTGGGGGTGGAAAGCAGAGTCCCCCAGCCCAGGAGAATTGCACTCCGGTTTCGTACGTCCTGAGTAAAAGCCATGGTCAGAAATCACAGGGGTTGGTGGAACGTGTTTTAAAAACAAAGCTGCTCTGGTGTGGAGGTGCTCGTTGTAGCATTGGCAATGGCAAAAAGTTAGAGACAACTACATTGCCCGTGAGTGGGAGACAGGCTTAGCGTATTGTGGTATGTCTGGTATGCCCTATGATGAAATACAATGAAACTCTTTTCCAAAGATGATAGCAGATCTGTGTGAATGGACAGAGAAAGACGCCTAGTTGGGTAAATGGAGAAGATCAGCCACAGAACTGTATGCAGAGTGTGAGCCAACTTTCATGTCTTATGTGTAACTATGTATGTCAATGCGTAGAGAAAGGTCTGGGAGATAATTTGCCTGCTGGAGGCAGTGGGGCAGGGCTGCGTGATGAACTTGGGGCGGGGGGGTGGGATGGGGGTGAGAGATGGGTCCAATGATGTTGCCTCCCCTTTCAGGATCTGTTGTTCTGTGGGAGGACAAGAGACATTTGACTTAATAGGACAGTACTGGTGGGTAGTCAATTCGAGTGACTGGATTTGCCCAAGGCCGCCCAGTGGATAGGTTGTGGAGACAAGATTTGAACCCAGCTCCTCTACCCCCAAGTTGATTGCTTCCGGGACCTCTTGGGGAAACCTGAGCTTTGGGCTCTTTTCCAGGACTAGGAAGTCTTAGTCCTTAGAGACTGCCAGTGGGGGTCTCCCATTGTCTATGGAGGTGGCCAGACCCACTGTGTGCCGAGAATTTGCCAGCCTGGGGCAAAACTGAAGAGGGTGGGGACTATTCCACCCCCACTCCCACCCCCGGACTAGACAAGACTGCTTCCCCTTCTTTCTTCCACAGTGTTCAAGGTCCCCCATCCTGCTCCAGAATTCCCTGGGGTCCACCCCTCTTCCCTGGGCATTTCCCTAAACTCAAGGGCTTCCCCTCCCTTTATTCATTAGTCCTATCCAGTCATTCCTCAAAACCTTGCTCTCTGGGAGAGAAGCAATAAACAAATTCCAGACATCTCTGCCAGGCAACACATTTGCATTTTAACTGGGATTTTCTGGGAAAAACTCCTTACCGGGAACAAATCCATCCATTCTTTCAACGCGCTGTTCGTGAGCACCTACTCCAGGCCAGGTGCTGGGAATCAGCAGTGAGCTTTGCTGGTGGAGGAGGCCCTGCAGGGTCAGGGTCTAGCAGAGGCAGGGCTGGTAGGGCATTTCAGACGCGAGGGCAGCGGCGCTCAAGATGCTTTGGGAGAAGTGAGCTTTGTGAATTCAGTCAAAGCAGACCAAGTGGGCACTGTCCCAGCGTTTATGGGAAAGTGTGTTCCTAGGAACCGTCAACTTAGGGAGAGAAGAGTTAGGTTCAAATCTCACTCCACCACCTACCCACCGGGTGACTTTGGGCAAATCCAGTCGGTTGGACCTGCAATTTCCTCATGAGTAAAATGGGGATTAAAAACAGTGTGTTGGACCTAACCCGTGGGATTCTAGTCATACTGAGTGAGATGTGTTGTAATTTGCTCCCCACATCACGCTGTCCCAGATGAATGTTGTTAAGATGTCTACTAGCTCTTCCAGGAAGGGTAGTGTGGCTTGTGGCTATTGCTGGGCTACTCCCCGGACCTGTGACATGGGAGGCTGACGCAGTAGTCAGGTGTCAACCACCAGGGCCACGAGTGGTGAGAGGCACAGACTCTGAGGCCAGGCATCCAGATCCCACTATGTGACCTCGGGCAGCCAACTTAACCTCTCAGGGCCCCAGTTTTCTCATGCTGAAAAGAAGACAATAATATAACTATCTATATGGGCTTGTTGAGAGGATTAAATCATGTAAAAGCAACACAGATGGAAAGCTCCTTGGTGATGATTTTTTGGATTTGACACAAAAAGCAAAAGCAACCAAAGCAAAAGTAAACGAGTGGGACTACATCAAACTAAAAAGCTTCTGCACAAGCAAACAATGAGTCATGGAACACGACATCAAAAACTAATGATGTACCGCATGGTGACTAACATAACATAATAAAAAATTAAAAATAAATAAATAAAATAAAAAGCTTCTGCACAGCAAAGGAAACAACCCACAAAATGAAAAAGCAGCCTACTGTATCAGAGAAAATATTTGAAAATCACAAATCCGACAAGGGGTTAATACCTGAAATATATGAAAATCTCATACAACTCAAGAGCAAATAAATAATAATCCGATTAAAATGGCAGAGGATCTGAAAAGTCATTTTTCCAGAGAAGAAATATAGGTGGCCAATAAGTACACGGAAAGGTGTTCACCATCACTAATCAAAAGGAAATGCAAATCAAAACCATGATGAGATATCAGTTCACACCTGCTAGAATGGCTATGCCCAAAAAGATGAGACATTAGAAGTGTTGGCCAGGATGTGGAGGAAAAGAACCCCTTGTGCACTATTGGGGGGAATGCAAACTGGTGCAGCTACTATGGAAAACAGTATGGAGGCTCCTATTCTCCTTCTGGGTACTTATCTAAAGGAAATAAAAACAGTAAGTCAAAAAGATATCTGTACTCCCATGTTCATTGCAGCATGATTTACAATAGCGGAATAATCCAAGTGTGCGCTGACGGATGAATGGATAGAAAAATGTTATATATGTGTATGTATGTATGTGCATGTGTTTGTATGTGTATATATAACATATATGTATAATAGAAGATAGATCATACACATATTTAATGGAATATTATTCAACCATAAAAAGAAGGAAATCTTATCATGTGTGACAACATGGATGGACCTTGAGGGCATTACGGTAAGTGAAATAAATCAGAAGGAGAAAGACAAACGCCATATGATTTCACTAATATGTGGAATCCAAAGCAAACAACAAAAGTCCCTGAATTCATAGCTACAGAGAACAGATTGGTGGTTGCCCATCTGTGGGAGGTAGAGGGTGGGCAAAATGGGGGAAGGTGGTCAAAAGTTACAAGCTTCTACTTCCAAAACAAATAAATCCTGGGGATATAATATACAGCATGGTGACTATAGTTAATAATACTGTACTGTATATTTGAAAGTTGCTAAGAAAGTAAATCTTAAAAATTTTCAACATGAGAGAGGTGCCTGGGTGGCTCAGTCAGGTAAGCCTCCTACTCTTGGTTTCATTCAGGCCATGATCTCAGGGTCTTGGGATGGAGCCTGGCATTGGACTCCCAGCTGAGTGGGGAGTCTGCTTCCCCCCCCCGCCCCTCTGCCTGCTCATTCTCTCTCTCTCTCTCTCTCAAATAAATAAATTTTTTAAAAAGTTTTCATCGTAAGAAAAAAATTTTTGTAGCTATGCGTGTTGATGTATAGTAACTGGACTTACTGTAGTGATCATTTCGCAATATATACATTTATTGAATCATTATGTTGTACATCTGAAACTAATATAATGTTACAAGTCAATTGTACCTCAATTATTAAAAAAATCTATGTAAAAACCGGTGAACCGTGCCTGACTTGGGTTGGTCCAGTATGAGCTATTGGCAGGGACCACTGAAGAAGGGTCATGCACTCCATGATGAGTAAGGCTGGGTGGGCAGTGTGCTTGGCACCCTGGTTGTTTGAGAATTCTGCTTCATTTCCTAGCAGAAGGGAGCCATGTACGAGCAATGCATGACTGGTAGTCTCTATCATACTGATTCTCTGACTATAGCATTAGTCACAGATAAAACATGTCAAATCCCAGGATGTGAGGCTTTACACTTTTTCTGCAAAAAAGAACGAGGTCTAAATAATAAAACTAACAGTAGGCTACTAAAAAGAACAAAGCTAGGGATTTCTACAACTAGTTTTGAGGATAAATAAAAATCAACGGAAGACAACTATTACAAAATGAATTAAATTTAGACCTAAATGTGAGATCTGAAACCATAAAAATCCTAGAAGAGAGCACAGGCAGTAATGTCTTTGACATCGGCCATAGCAACATTTTTCTAGATATGTCTCCTAAGGCAAGAGAAACAAAAGCAAAAATAAACTATTGGGACTACGTCAAAATGAAGAACTTCTTCACAGCGAAGGAAATAATCAACAAAACAAAAAGACAACCTACTGAATGGGTGAAGATATTTGCAAATGATATATCCAATAAGGGGTTAGTGTCCAAAGTACATAAAGAACTTACACAACTCAACACTCCCCCCAGACAAATAATCCAATTAAAAATGGGCGGAAGATATGAACAGACATTTCTCCAAAGAAAACATCCAGATGGCTAACAGACACATGAAGAGATGTTCCACATCACTCAGCATCAGGGAAATGCAAATCAAAACCACAGTGAGATACCACCTCGCACCTGTCAGAATGGCTAAAATCAAAAACACAAGAAACGACAAGTGTTGGCGAGGATGTGGAGGAAAAGGATCCCTCAAGTACTATTGGTGGGAATGCAAACTGGTGCAACCACTCTGGAAAACATTAGAGATTTGTCAAAAAATTAAAAATAGTATTACCATATGATCCAGTAATTGCACTACTGGGTTTTACCCAAAGAATATGAAAACACTAATTCTAAAAGATGTATGCACCCCTGTGTTTATTGTAGCATTATTTAGAAGTAACCCAAGTGTCCATCAGTTGACGAATAAAGATGTGAGATACACACACACACACACACACACACACACACACACACACACATTCTGGAATATTATTCAGTCATAAAAAAGAATGAAATTTTGCCATTTACAACAGCATGGATAGATCTAGAGGGTAAAATGCTAAGTGATATAAGTCAGAGAAGGAAAAATACCATATGATTTCACTCATTTGTGGAATTTAAGAAATAAAGCAAATGAACGTAGAAAAAAAGAGACAAACAAAGAACCAGACTCTTAAATAAAGAGAACAAATTGGTGATTGCCAGAGGGAGGTGGGTGTGGGGATGTGTGAAACAGGTGAAGGGGATTACGAGTACACTTACTGTGATGAGCACTGAGTAATGCATAGAATTGCTGAATCACTGTATTATACACCTGAAGCTAACATGACACTACAAGTTAATTATATTGAAATTAAGAAAATAAATTACTTAATTTTAAAAAATAAATTCATATTCACGAATTAAATTTATGAAGCTGTTGAATTCCGAGAAACTGAGTCTCTTCCTGCTGATTTGGGGGATTCCAGAAATACCAGGGCTTCCAGTGTCATTAAAGCAGCACTAACCTAATATCCGGTCATGCTGGTCCTGGACCCCGATGAGAGATACAGGAAGGCAAGCAATGTATCATCTGTCTTCTTCCAGCATCAGCAATGAGGGTGTGCAAGCGCTGGTAAGTAGTACGGTAATAAAGCCCTTGGGATTTCAGAGGAAGGCTTGAATTTTAAGGTTTAGGATGAGTAGACAAGGATTAGAGGAGGGGATGAGTTATGGGTCAGACAGGATGATGAAGAAGGAGGATGCCTTCCAGGGAAGATCTTTTGTATCAAAAAAAGAATCCATTTTAAGCTTCTTTAAATTTGGTATGAGAAGGACTGGGAGGAAAAGAAAAGGAGAACTGTAGGGATTAGAATGGCAGGGCAAGGGGCTCTTAGGCAGAGTAAAAGCAGAATCTGTCCAATGCCATCAGCTTCCTGGGAAGTGAAGCCCTCAAGCCTTAGACCACCTCATCCTTAGTGAACTCAGACAAAGGAATAAAGGGTTAAATGTACCCTCTGGACCAGACCTCACTTTATTTTCCAAAAATAATTTATCAGATGTTCCAACCTCATAATATGTCCTGTAAACTTGGTGACAGTTCAAAATATGGAACTGAATTCCTTTGAGGGTGTTTGTGTGATCGACAGGAGAGCATTACGTATATAGACTTGTGACAAGGCCTCGTGGGGTTTGAGCTTTGCTGCTTTTTTTTTTCTTTTAAGATTTTATTTATTTATTCGACAGAGATAGAGACAGCCAGCGAGAGAGGGAACACAAGCAGGGGGAGTGGGAGAGGAAGAAGCAGGCTCATAGCAGAGGAGCCTGATGTGGGGCTCGATCCCAGAACGCCGGGATCACGCCCTGAGCCGAAGGCAGACGCTTAACCGCTGTGCCACCCAGGCGCCCCTGCTGCTTTTTTTTCTAATCAGAAACTAAGTGAGGCTGTGCCTTTCTAGCCCCACAAAGAGAAATTTTTATCTAATAGTGAAAGGTACAGACCTTTACAGTTGTGGGTGTGGCTATACCCCAGCCAGCTCCAACACAGGCACCCCAGTAGCTCCCTAGTCAAGACAGGCCTGAAGTTTAGCCAGCAAGTGACTATTCTGTCCGCCGTCACTGATGGTCTCAAAGCACCAACTGGGGGAGTACTGGTTCCAGAAACCGTCATTCACCGTGAAGCCTGAGGGTTGGAATAGCACCCCCAAAAGATGCGGCTGCCTGGAACCTGTGAATGTAAGCTTATTTGGGAAAGAGTCTTTGCAGATGTCATTAAATTAAGGATCTTGAATTGAGATCATCCTGGATTAGGATGGGCCCTAAATCCAATGACAGATGTCTTCCTAAGACAGGAGAGGGCCACATGAAGATGGAGGCAGAGGCGGCAGTGAACAGCGAGGATTACGAGTGGCTGTGGATGTCGCAGAGGCAGGATGCAAACCCGTCTGCTTCCCTCCAGCCTTTCTGGAGTGCAGCCTGCCCACACCTTGATCTGGGACTTCTGGCCTCCAGTACTGAGACAGAACACATTTCTATCGTTTAAACCGCTCAGTTGTAGGAATTTGTTACTCGCAGCTTCAGGAAACCAATACAAAGCCCAAATACAAAAACCAATACAAAGAGTTTTCTTTACATGAAGATGTTAATTCAGAAGTTCTTTTGTTTTCGGGGCGCCTGGGTGGCACAGCGGTTAAGCGTCTGCCTTCGGCTCAGGGCGTGATCCCGGCGTTCTGGGATCGAGCCCCACATCAGGCTCCTCTGCTATGAGCCTGCTTCTTCCTCTCCCACTCCCCCTGCTTGTGTTCCCTCTCTCGCTGGCTGTCTCTATCTCTGTCGAATAAATAAATAAAAATCTTTAAAAAAAAAAAAGTTCTTTTGTTTTTGAAGGCACTGTCCCTCCAGTAAAATTGGCAAGTAACTATCGTCCAGATCAGAAATCACTGGGTAAGGAGGAGGGTAGAACAGAAAAAGGCTGGCACTGGAGTCCAAGCCCCAGAACCGACCCCTGGGCTGTGCCCCTGGGTGCGTCAAGTCGCCTCTCTCCCTTATCTGTCAAATGGAAACACCCTGGAGGGCAGACAAGATCAATCATGAGCATGCACCATGTTGACATGAAGGGTCCACGGCTCCCTCTACCATCTCTCTCACCCTCGGGGGCCCCTATTAGAAAGAGCCCCCTTGCTGACGCTGTAGATCCCATGTGGAGAGAACCCAGAGCATGTGCTCTGCAGTCAGACGGCCCAGTCTCCACGTCGTACGGTTTTGTGACCTTCGGCGAGTTCCTTCCAGGAACCTCAGCTCCTTATACATACAGCAAAAATAATCATAAAAATATCAAGCCACTAGCATGGATCATAGGTTGCACATTAGGATTGAGGAACTTAATGCGTGGAGGGTATTTGATTGGCGTAATGCTTGGCCCATCACCTGTCCTCATCAGCACAGTTATCAGCTCTGATAAAGAGGGCTCCAGGGGTGTGGCCCCAGTGCTATGCCACCACTCACGTCATGAGCTCAGGCCTCCTGGGTCCCCTGGCTTTCCCGTCACCTCACCCACTACACCCTGCCTGTTCTGAACGCAAATGTCATCACCTTAGTGAGGTAAAAGTCATAATCAACCAACAACAATTGGGATTTCGAGCTGGGGGAGGGGAAGCAGGAGGCAGAGGGAAGTCCACAGCTCAGTGTCACTCATCAGGGGGTCTCACCGCTGCAGCCAAAGTTGAGGAACATGATGAGTAAATCATAAGGAGCCCAACATTTTCATCGTTTTCACTAAAAAGGAGGTATTTTTCAGAGCTAATATTTTTGCAGTACAATCACCACTTTGGTAATAACTTCAATTAGCTTTTCTTCTGTTCAAGAAAAATGGAATTTTTAACTTAAAACACCGATGCATTGAATAATCTCATTTTTATAGAGCTTATCTGACTATGCGTTTTCATTCCTGTGGTTCTGTAAGTGTAGATGCCTACGGACGGGTCCGGGATGACGTTCAGCGAATGTTGACAATGATGTTATGATGTGATTTTCCTTTGCTTTTCTGCCTTTGTGCTTTTCTGTGTTCCTTGAGTATGTATTAACAAACATGTATTATTTTCGGAAAAACAACAAAAGTTTTTGTTATTGCTTTTTTAATTAAGCAGGCCCCACATCCAACATGGAGCTCGAACTCACAGCCCTGAGATCAAGAGTTGCCTGCTCACAAAAACAGACACATAGACCAATGGAACAGAATAGACAGCCCAGAAATGGACCCTCAGCTCTTTGGGCAACTAATATTTGATAAAGCAGGAAAAAACATCCGGTGGGAAAAAGACAGTCTCTTCAATAAATGGTGCTGGGAAAATTGGACAGCTACATGCAAAAGAATGAAACTTGCCCACTATCTCACACCATACACAAAAATAAACTCCAAACGGATGAAAGACCTCGATGTGAGACAGGAATCCATCAAAATTCTAGAGGAGAACATAGGCAGCAACCTCTACGACATCGGCCAAAGCAACCTTTTTCATGATACATCCCCAAAGGCAAGAGAAACAAAAGACAAAATGAATTTATGGGACTTCATCAAGATTAAAAGTTTCTGCACAGCCAAGGAAACAGTCAGGAAAACTAAGAGGCAGCCCACGGAATGGGAGAAGATATTTGCAAATGACACTACAGATAAAGGACTGGTATCCAAAATCTACAAAGAACTTCTCAAACTCAATACACGAGAAACAAATAAACAAATCAAAAAAATGGGCAGAAGATTGAACAGACACTTTTCCAATGAAGACATACAAATGGCTAACAGACACATGAAAAAATGTTCAAAATCATTAGCCATCAGGAAATTCAAATCAAAACCACACTGAGATGCCACCCCCAGTTAGAATGAAAAATAGACAAGGCAAGAAACAACAATTGTTGGAGAGGATGTGGAGAAAGGGATCCCTCCTACATTGTTGGTGGGAATAAAGTTGGTACAGCCACTCTGGAAAACCAGTGTGGAGTCCCTTAAAAGTTAAAATGAGCTACCTAACAGTCCAGCCATTGCACTCTGGGTGTTTACCCCAAAGATACAGCGTGGTGAGAGAGAGGGCCATATGCACCCCAATGTTCATAGCAGCAATGTCCCCAATAGCTAAATCGTGGAAGGAGCCGAGATGCCCTGCAACAGAGGACTGGATTAAGAAGTTGTGGTCCATATATGGAATATTACTCAGCAATCAGAAAGAATAGGTTCTCAACATGCTACAACATGGACGGCACTGGAGGAGATAATGCTTAGTGAAATAAGTCAAGCAGAGAAAGACAACTATCATATGATTTCTCTCATCTATGGAACATAAGAACTAGAATGATCAGTAGGGGAAGAAAGGGATAAAGAAAGGGGGGGGTAATCAGAAGGGGGAATGAAGTATGAGAGACTATGGACTATGAGAAACAAACTGAGGGCCTCAGAGGGGAGGGGGGTGGGGGAATGGGATAGACCGGTGATGGGTAGTAAGGAGGGCACATATTGCATGGTGCACTGGGTGTTATACACAACTAATGAATCATCGAGCCTTACATCGAAAACCGGGGATGTACTGTATGGTGACTAACATAATATAATAAAAAATCATTATTTAAAAAAAAAAAAAAAAAGAGTTGCCTGCTGTACTGACTGAGCCAGCCAGGCCCCCCGACAAAGTTATTTTTAAAAACGTATCTGTTGAGACCTAGAATAGGCAAATTCACAGAGTCATAAAGTAGACTAGAGTTTACCAGGGGGTGGGGGTTGGGGGTGGGGAACGGAGGGTTATTATTTAATGGGTGCAGAGTTTCTGTTTGGGGTGATGACAAGTTCTGGAAATGGGTAGTGGTGATGGTGCGTAACACTGTGAATGCACTTAACGCCACTGGATTGTACACTTGCAAATGGTTAAATTGGTGAATTTTGGTATATTTCTATTTTGCCACAATAATAAAAAACAAAACAAAACGTATCTCTTGTGTTTCCCACCCCTTGGACACTACGACAGTAAATGCCTACGGAGCCACGATGGCTGAGGAGCCTGGCCAATGGGCTCACTTGTCCAGTTCAATATTTGCATAAATGAGACCTTAAATGATTTAACCCCAGGAAGAGACTAAAGTGGGGATGTCAGGATCTTAGGCAGGGCCCAAGGAAGAAAAACTGCCAAATAATTTGAGGGGAAGTGAGGGGTGGGGCTGAACTGAATCTTTGCTGTTGCCCTTGAAAGTCCAGCAGTAGGTTCAGGCTTTCTTTTCCTTTTCAAAACTGGCCAAGAAGTTCTGAGCCTTGGAGCTCCTCTTGGATCCCTGTGCGCTGTATCTTCCCCCTCAGCTATGTTTCCCATGTTTGGCCCAGTGATCCACTAACCAATTCCAAATTTACGTCTGTGAGGCTGGCCTGGTGCCTGTCATCTTCCAAGGAAGCACAATCCTGGACTATGTGCTCTCTCTCAGGAAGACAGATGGATCGGCAAATCGTGGACTGGAGACAGGAACTCAGGCCCCACCTCTGGCTTGTCAATTCCAAGCCCCTCAGAACCTCTGTTGAACACTGCTGCCATGGCAACCGTGGGGGAAAACACCTGGCCGGAGGGAGCCTGCCAAAGCCCACTGTAGCAACAGCAAGGGACGAAGAGGGTATTTCCGGGGGAGTCCGTGAGCAATTAGAGACGAAGGGGCCAGATCTGAGCCAGCCAGCCTGAACAGTCTGGAAGTGTTTGACCCAGAGTTTAAACCAGAGAGGCTGACAATATAATTTAAAAAAAAAAATCAGTATAATTGCTTTTGTAAGCGCTAAAGCGAAGGACTCTTTTTGTAAGTTCCTTTCTCGTTCTTTATTCTGGGGCATGATGACCAATAAGAACATTGGCCTCCATTCCTGGCCCTTCATGGGGTTTATAATTACAGCAGATCCGCAGAGAGCTCCCAAACACCCTGGCCCGGCCAGGCGGAGACCAGCTGTTTGCACACAGACCTCGAAGGGAGTGATGCCTGCAGACAGTAAAACATGTTCTCATATTAGCGTCTTGCTCGTGAGCATTGCCGCACTACACTGTTAACAGAAGTCACAGGAGGCCAAGTGGCTTCCCTGGGTGTGTTTCTCCTCTCCGCTCTCCCCCCTACCTTTTTTTTTCAACATGGAGTTTTAAATTTCACGTTCTGTGATCTAACTTCCCATTTCCCACTCACAAACAAATGACATCTGGCCACTCTCAACAATAAACTTGGAAAGATGAGACATTTCCTGTTAGTTCTCTATGTAACCCCTGCTTAAACTTTCAAATTCCTGAAAGAATTGCCTGAAAAATAAATGGATCATTAAAAAGTGGGGTGGGGGGGCGGGGTTGGGGAACCTGCCGCAAAAGCCCTCTGGCAGTTAATGCCGATCAGTTTTTAGCAGTATTTCGGCTTTTTTTTTTTTTTTTTTTTTTTTTTTTTACCATGTTTTAGCGCTGGAAGATCAAAACAGATTTGTTACTCTGCACAACCACCTTATGGAAATAGCGACTGAGCAAGCCTTCCACGAGGCGGCTGGCTCCGGCATCACGGTGATTGCCCAATTCCTTTAAGTGGGGGTAGAAAATATTATTTTAAGGTACTCAGCTGGTTTTTAGCACCCTGCTTATCTACCCACTTGATTCCTAAGAAATTGCTTATGTGGCCCCATGACCTCAACAGCTACCCAACACTTCTCTCTTCTCTCAGATCTACATTGCCAAACCGGAACTTTCTTCCTCATCTTCAACCGCTGGCGGGGCATTTCTTCTTGGAGGCCCTGCCCTTACATCCTATTCAGCATGAGTGAGCCTTCTTACCCCTCGTGGGGGTACCAACTCTTTTCCCACGCTTCCTCTTTCTCTCCGTGATTCCAGCTTTCTCCAGGACCCAGTGCAAGCCGTGGCGTCATCACAAGGGGCCTGGGCTGCTCCCTCACTTGGCCGCTAGAGACAGTGACCCCTGCTAACTCATCACACGTGCCCCTTCGTCCCATTCCTCCAACCACCAACTTCTGTGCCCTTCGTACCGCACTGGGACAAGTCCAGTGATTTCCTAATAGGTATCCCTCTGCCACTTCCTATCCCCATGCACCTAGAAGGTACCGACAGCTAGTCTTTCTAGTGAACCACAGTAATCCAGCATTTTCCTCAAAGACTTGCAGTGCGTTCTCAACGCTCACACATAGTGTAGGCATCTTGGGGATGCCGGTCGGCAGTCGCTCTGGGCCCTGCGTGTGGTTGAATGCTCTGCCGTCCTGTGTTGATACTCTTACTGTTGGAACAAGGAACCCTGAATTTTCATTTTGCCTTGGGCCCTGCAAGATAGGTAATGGGTCCTGCTTCCATGCCAAGTCCAGACTCCTTAGCTTGGCTTTGAGAACTGTCATAGTCAGCTGGCCCCTCTTTCTAGTCACATAAGTAAATCTTGGCATCGACTCTCTGCCCCAGCCTTTCTGATGGATAGTCTGTTGTAATGGAACACACCGCGATCATTCCTGCTTCACCTTCTTTGCTCATTCAATTCCTCTCTCCAACCATACCTTCCCTACTCCCCGCTGTCCCTTTCGTGTCAACCGTACTCGTATTTCAGTATCCTCCTCCTGCCTAATCTCTCCCTTCACTCTATTCTGCTGGCAATGATGGTCGGCCTCATCTGGCTCTTGCATGCTTCTTTTTCGTACTTATTTTTCTCCTTTTACTCTTGAGCCTTGTTCTCTCAACCAGTATGTATTTGGGTTCAGGGCCATGTCTTAATGTCAGTGCCATCCTTGCAATACCTTGTGGGGTACATGGGTGCTACTTTTCCCTGTTTCTAGTGAGGCATCAGAATGTCTCTGCTTTAGGGACAGCTGGGTGGCTCAGTCAGTTAAGCGTCTGCCTTTGGTTCAGGTGGTGGTCGCAGGGTCCTGGGTTCGAGTTCCGCATCAGGCTCCTTGCTCATCAGGGAGCCTGCTTCTCCTGCCCCTCCCCCTGCTCGTGCTCTCTCTCTAGCTTTCAAATTAGTAAGTAAAATTTTAAAAAAAGTCTCTGCTTTATAAACAAGTAACAGACACAAAATGGGTTACAATTTAGTCAAGCGAAGAGTGGAAAACTGAACACGTCCATACATTAATTTAGTAGTTGCGGCGGGTCTGCCCTAAGCAGTAGACAGGCAGCTGGCAGAGTGGCTGCCAGCTCTCTGGGTGTCCACTGCGCCCGAGAGATGTTCTGCTGCTGGGCCCACAGACGCAGGCTGTCTCCTCTTCCACGCTGCCCTGAGGCTCACGGGAAACATTCTTCAACTCCCAGGTGGGGCCGTCCCAGCCACGTCCTCTGGGGTCTCGGTACCCACCTCCCCGTCTCATCTCTCCGATGCTTCTAGGCACGGTGGGGGGGCGCTTTCCCCCTCAGTCTGCACTAACTCAGGAAATCTAATTCATAAGGAATTTGCCCAAATCAGTGGTTTCTGCTCCGAGTTCCCTCAAAAACCCCGTCCTTCCGATCATTCAATCCCCGGGGCAGTGAACGCCTCCCCGTAGCTGCTTGCTTGGGCTGGAGCGAGGGTTCCGGGCCGGAGGAAATCCTGGGGAGTACGTAGCTCAGTCTTTCAAGTTACGTAACGCCTCCCACTCCTCCGTTCGACAGACACTAGGAGCCCTCCTTCCGCACGGCAGGCTCTGAGCCGGACGCTGGACCGAGCCCAGGAACCCCAGCCAGCGCCCCCGCCCCGTGGGCTCTACAGCGCATCGCAGACCTTCAGCCGAGAGCGAAGGGATTCGAAGTCTCCTCCGCTCTATGCAAACTCCTAGTCAGCGCTTCTGACGAGTCCCCAGGGAAGTGACTTTTGAGTCACAGAGGAAGAGGAACTATTGGACTTTTTCTTACACATACAGATAAAAAGGACAGCTCCTGGTGGGAACAAAAGAACTGTGGACCACACACTTGCAAACACACACACACACACACACACACACACACGTTTGCTAGGACACTATGATTTCTTGGAGCTGTCAGGTTCTTCTTCCTTAAAATCCCCTCCCTTAGAGTTCATTAGGCTTCAAGCTTTGGAAAACAATGTGGGCACCTGTCCTTTCCTCGTGCCCCCTTTTTGAGAGTGACGGGCTGGGCAATGGGGGTTCCTGGTGGCAGGTGTGTTTCGCCTCCCCAGGTTTTCAGTCCCGGGGACAGGACTGGTTGTCCGCTCTGAGGGGAAGAAAATATTGGGCCAGAATGAAGAGTGGGAGCCACGCCACGCAGCGCCTGGGGTCCAGCCGTGGGGTGTCAGGCGGGGGGCCCCTGGCCTGGTCAGTGCAGACTGCCTAATTCTTCCTCAGACGGTGCTGAGGAAAACGCAGCCCAGAAAGATCCTCACAGGGAGGTGGAGGGGACGCGTCAACACAGGAGGCCAGGCACATTCTGAGAAGAGCGGAAAAGAGAATTGTGAAACTCCCTAATGGCCCACTACAGAAAAGAGGGATTTGCTTTTCTAATGCCACAGAATCGCATCCGGAAAACACTAATTTTTTAATTCAGATTTATTTATGATCACAAAGGAAAGGCATGTTGATTTCTTGTTGTCTGGCGAAGTGTTTTTGATGGTGGGATTTTTTTAAAAAAGATAGTATGTCATTTATTAAGCTTTGCATAGAAAAATGAATCTTTTTTTCGTGTTTATTTGAAAAAGGCTGTTTTTTTCTCAAGAGGTTCTTACCAAACTAAAATCAGAATCCCGCCACGGAGGAAAACGAAGGCATTTTGACATTCATCACTACTTGTTGAGTACCCACAAGGTCCTGGGCCTGGCCGGCGCTGTGGATAAAGGCAGGTAAGACGGTGAGACTGGATCCTCAAGGGACTTCCAGCCCACAGAGGGAGAGAGATAAATGCTGAGACGGAGTGTGAGGAAGGAGGCTAGAATTCCTGGAATAGCTTGCATAATTTGACCTGAAACTCTCCAACGGCTCCCATTTTGTTCTGAGCGGAAAGCCAAGTCTCTCAATGGCCCCCAAGGCCCTCTTCCATCTGTTCTGGCCCCTTTCCTCCACGACCCTGTCTCCTCTCTCATTGCTTCCCCCCCCCAACCCCGCCCCAACACACACACCAACCACACTGGCCTTCTCACCATTCATGTCTGCCTGGAACATTCCTTGCAGAGATATGCTTCCTCCTTCAGGCCTTTACTCAGCTGTCACCTTCTCCATAAGGCTTTCCTCCTGCCCTAAACACATTTCACGACTCTTCCCTGCATCATAGACCTCCTGCAAACACACCAGGTACCCTCAGGGGTCCATGGGCCCACTTTGATATCTCCTGCATTAGAATTCCATGGGGTACTCATTCATATCCAGCTCCCCCAGCCTGTCCTCCTGAGATGTGTTTTAGTGGCTCTGGAGAGGAGCCTAGAATTCTGCATTCTAAAAAGCAGCTCCAGTGATTTTAATGATAGGGTCCAAGACCACCCTGAAAGAAAGAGAGAGAGAGAGAGAGAGGAAGGAAGGAAGGAAGGAAGGAAGGAAGGAAGGAAGGAAGGAGAAGAAAGAAAGAAAGAAAAAGAAAGAAAGAAAGAAAGAGAGAGAAAGAAAGAAAGAAAGAAAAAAAAAAAAAAGAAAAAAAAAAAAAGAAACCACTGAAGGATTTCAAATTGAGAGTGACAGGATTAGATCAGACCTGCAGGGAGGCCTAGGGACCACACTCCTAACCTCCAAGAGAGCATGGTGGTCTAAATCAGGGGCCAGCTAACTACCTCCTCTGAGTGAAATCTGGCCCTCCACCTGTTTTTGTATATAAAGTTTTATTAGAACATAGTCACCCCTATTCTTTTACATAATTCTTTTACATAATGGGGTTAAGTAGTTGTAACAGAGATTGTATGGTTGGCACAGCAAAAAATATTTACTATCTCACACTTTTCAGAAAAAGTTTGCCAACCCCTAGTCTAAACCAAGGGCTGGAAAGCATAGAGAAAAAGCGATCAATATTTAGAGACAAGATCAGATGAGTGGATGGGGTGAGGTGAGGGTGGGGAGGAGGACCTGAGCCCCTGAGGATGAGCCCCGGTCTCAATTTCAGACCACTGGCTGAAGGCAGGGCCAGCGGATGTGATGCATGTTGCTGGGAGAAGCCTGGAGTTCGTGTGAGGGTGGTCACTCTGCCGTGGAGCATGCATTCCAGATATTCGCCAGGCTTAACACACAGTTTCTTTTTTTTTTTTCTTTTTTTTTAAAGATTTTATTTATTTATTAGAGAGAGAGAGAGAATGAGCAGTGGGGAGGGGCAGAGGGAGAGGGAGAAGCAGACTCCCAGCTGAGCAGGGAGACTCATGTGGGCCTCGATCTCAGAACCCATGACCTGAGCTGAAGGCAGACGCTTAACAGACTGAGCCACCCAGGCGCCCCCTTAACACACAGTTTCATTGGGATTTTCTATAGTTTGTTCCCACCAGGCTGGTCTTCTCGTCTCAGAAATAAGACTAACAGCTTTCTCAGAGGAACCTCACACACAAATCTAAAATGCATTACCTCAAAAGCTATGTATATGTGTATATATATGTATATACATATTTATATATATTTATATTTATATATATACTGTATTACCTTATTTATCCCCATCATCCAATGAAAAGGTACAATTATTTTCACTTTACAGATCAGAAAAATGAGGCTTACAGGTTAAATAATTTGCCCAAGAACCAGTCTGAGTCCAGAGCTCTTAACATTGCCCTTTGCAAACTTGAAACTTTGCTAGGTACTTTTTATGGTTTGGTTTTTAGAAGACCACTCCCAGGGACAGGTAATGGAGGATTCCGTTGCTTGTGCGTTTCCACCCAGAGCTTGTCTTACCCTTTGCTTCCTGTTTCAAAATCAGTTTCTGATCCATAACAAAACATTACACTTAATCCCATCTACAGTAACTGAATATTTTTATTACCAGTTGTTGTGGAGCCCTGCCAAGGCTTTTGATAAGCTAAATAAAACTAAATAAAATAAGTCCCAGCCATTGGTAATTGGTTCACGCTGATTGATGGGCTCGATACTGAAGCAGGAGATCCAGAGCTGAAAACCACAGTGCTCGCCTATAGGTAGCCTGCGAGCCCCGAGCTGATGATGGTCCCACGGACTTTTAGCGCAGACTTGCCCGTTGTCACGTTAAAGCCCGAGTGTATTTCCTGGCCAAGAGGAAGGAAAATGAAATCTTTATTTACTCTCTTTCTTTCGTTCGTCCGCTAAAGGACACGGCAAAGCTGCTGCTTTGTCAAAATGAAGAGAACGGGGTTTATTTACCAGTTGACTTCAAGAAAGACAATACAGCAATCTCCTGTTAAGCTGGAATTACTCTCCTACAGAAGACTGAGACTGAAACCGAAGGAGAGGGTAGCAACAGGAAAAACAGTAAAATGCTGTTTACCATTTTTTTAAAACACACAGTAAATGATGGTTCTAGAAGATACCCACTTCTAAATGTGTTACTGTTAAGAACCTGTTCCAATAAGCACGTAATTCTTCCCTTCCCTCACCCTTCACTGGCTCTTCATTGTAAGTACAGGAAAACCCGAACTCCGTCCTGTGGCCCCAGCCCCTTGATGGTCTGGCCCTCACGGACGCGCCGGCTTCCGTGGGATCCTCGAGGCCACGACCCTTCCTACTTCAAGGCCTATGACCTGGGACTTCTCCCTCACTCCTCATCCTCCTGCTCTTGGCTCCAGTTTGGCTCAAAGAGGCTGCCCGGGGGGCACCCAGTCACGCTCTCAGCATCCTTGGTCGCCGTCCCTAGCGTCACCACCGGTGACCTTGAACGGCACAGGTTTGAACTATGCAGGGCCACTGATATGTGGATTTTTTTTCAATAAATCCAGTACAGTACTGTACTGTTAAAGTACTTTCTCTTTCTTCCACTTTTCTTGATAACATTTTCTTTTCTTGGCTTACTTTATTGTAAGAACACAGACGATCCGTGTAACATTCAAGAGAGGTGTTAGCCGGCTGTGCATGTTAGCGGTCGGCCTTCTGGTCAACGGCAGGCTATTAGTAGTTCTTAAGTGTTTGGCGAGTCAAAAGTTGTACTTGCATTTTCAACTGCACAGCGTCCTTGAGTGGTTCGAGGGTCCACTGTATTTAGTTGTCTTTTTTTTTCCCCAAGAAAGTATACTTTTTTGTTTTATTGCAATACCGTTTACATTGTTCACACTAAAATCCCTTGTGGGATCTTAAACAAGTTGCTTGCCTCAGTTTCCTCTTCTGTAAAATGGAGGTAATAATAATAGTGTCTCCCTCATAGGACTGTTGTGAGGACAAATGAGCTCATATGTGTAAAGTACTTAGAATCACTCCTGACACAGAAGAACATGAAAGTGTTCACCACCACAGCCTCGTCCTGTTATAGTTTTTTGAAAGAGGGTATATAAATGGCCAATAAACATGTAAGAAGTTACTCAGTCTCGTTAGTACACAGGGAAATGTGAATTAAAACAATGAGGACCTGTATTGTGATAGCGTTGTATGGTGACAGATGGAAGCCCTGCTTGTGGTGAGCGAGCATAACATTAGACTTGTGGGATCACTGTGTTATATATAGATGTGAAACTAATGTAACATTATGCCAACTATACCGCAACAAAAAACATGCAAAGGAAAACCAGGAGGACCAAGGTCGTCCCTATGGGACTGGCAATATTTAAGTGGGATGGGATCTAGGCCAGTGAAGATGTGGGGCAAGGGAAATCGCAGAGATTTCCTGCTGTGATCGTAGATTAGATTAGTCTCACCTGCCCTCAGGGGCGGCAATTCACCTGCGTCTGTTATAATTCAGGGTTCCGACTCCAGGACCAGCAATTACACTTGTAGGCCTCTTCTCTAGAGAAACACTTGTGCCTCAGCACCAGGCGGCATGTGCAAGACGGCCGAGGCAGCATGGCTTGCAAATGTGAAAACCATAAACGTGTAACACAAGGAGGAATGCCTAAATAAAACAGTGCATAGGGCATTCAGAGAAATGAATCACATCCGTGTGGATGGACCACAGAGATAACCCCCAAAGTGTACTGCTTGGTGATAAAAGCAACTTTCAGATTAGATATAGAGTGTGGCAATCATTTATATAAAAACACCGACATGAAATAAGACTATGCCTTTCCCAGGGTGCATATAAATGTAGGTAAAGTGTAAAAAGTTGTCTGGATGTATAGCCACTGGTTCATAACTGGGGTTTCTTCTAGAGAGAGAAGGATAGTGAGATTGTGGCAAGATGGTTGAGGAGGGTATGAGCTATCTAATTCCGATTCTGCACCCAATTCCGATCCGTGGGGTTTTCCCCACTGTCAAGCAATTCACTCAATTCAATTCTGACACTGTCTACATGGGGTCAGATCCCACAGGTCAAGCGCTCAGTCCTATAAGACTGCGCTCCTGCAACCCTGTGCCTCTGATCATCAGGCTATACGTCTGAGATTCCAACAACCCCCCCTCCTTGGATTTGATTAACTTGCTAGAACAGCTCACAGAACTCAGGAAATATTGATTGACTAGATGGCCAGTTCATTAGTTAATTATAAAAGCGTGTAACTAAGGAACAAGCAGAGGGAAGAGATGCACAGGGCCAGGAATGGGGAGAAGGTGTGGAGCTTTCTAGCTCTCTGAGTGTGCCCCTTTCCCCAGATCACCACAAGCTCACAAACCTAGAAGTTCTCTGAACCCTATCCCTCTGGATTTTTATGGAGGATTCATTACAGAGGCACAATTGATTACATCATTGGCCATTGGTGGTTGAATTCAATCTCCAGCCCTTCACTTCTCCCCAGAAGTCAGGAGGCGGGGCTGAAAGGTCCAACCCTCTAATCACATGCTTAGTTCCCCTGGCAACTAGCCCCCATCCTTAGGTTACCTGGTGGCTTTCCAAAAGTCGCCTTATTAGCATAACAGACACCTTTATCCCTCTCATCGCTCAGGAAATGCCAAGGGTTTTAGAAGCTCTGCGCCAGAACTACCGACAAGGACAAATCAAAATATCACAGCAGTTCTCTGAGTTTTTGGTATCTATCATCTACCTCTTGTGTAATTGAAACAATTTTTATTGTTTCAATGAGTTAGGTACAGAAATTGAGAGTAAGCCGTTAGACAATTTTATAGCAATTTAACAATGCCCCAACATCCAAGGTCATGATCAGTGGGTTCATCTCAATAAAGAGGGTATAGGTCATTTGTTGGGCTCAGTGAGAGCTTCCTCCAGCTGGTGGCAGAAGAGGAAGGCAGAGGGATTCCAAACGAGGGAAAGAGNCAAGATGTTGCTGGTGTGAAGACTGAGGGGGCCACCTGAGAAGGAATGTGAATGGTCTCTAGGAGCTGATCCTGGCTGACCTTCCACAAGAAAAAGGGAAATTCAGTCCTACAACCACAAGGAGCTGAATTCTGCAAACAACCTGAATGAGCCTGGAAGAAATTCTTTTCCAGAGCTTTGAGATAAGTCCAGCTGACAACTGGGTTTCAGCCCAGAGATACCCTGGACGTCTACCCCCAGGGGATCACCTGGCCTTCTGACCTACAAAAGCATATGCTAACACGTGGGTATTATTGAAAAATAACAACAACAACAAAAGCAGGGTCAAGGATATGTTTTCTTGGGAAGGGTCTTCTGCCTGTAAATTGGGAAGGTAGCACCTTAAGATCTCCTCCTTCTGATTTGTGTGTGTGTGTGGGTGTGTAAGCCTGTGGTTCTTAGCTGACTTGGAGGGGGAGAGGTGCTGCCTTCCCAGGAGACAATTTAAACAGTTTTCAGGGAAAAAAAATGTCTATGTGTATTTGAGGTTGTCACAAAGACTAAGAATCTCTCTTGTCATTTACTGTGAGCACGGAAGAAGCCAAACACTAAACAGCAGGCACCATCCTGCCCCGTGAACCATCCTGCCAGTTGAGAATCATTGTCTTTACGTGGACCAAACTGAACCTCACATATGTAAAAAGGTCTAAGGTTTACTGGTTGTTTGTTTGTTTGTTTGTTTGTTTTAATTTACACATTTAAAATTAATTGTTGAGGAATTATTCCACATTTCCATGTGGGCTGCTCTTCTGTGCAGATAGGACATCAACACCATCTAATAAGACTCACTAATAGCTGAGCCACGCTTACACATTGCCCAAAATCAATGGGTAGGAGAAAGAGTGCCATTGGTGGCCAATATCACACCCAGATTATAGTCTTGTTGACTTTTGGTTTGGTGCACATTTATGAGGAAGGCCATAGTCAGGGCATAAGACAATGAGCTGCTGCTTCTGGTCTAATAGATTTGGTACTGACTACATGCTATTGGGAATGGGAACTGGAGTCTGGAGAAGGCGCCATGATATCCCAGGGTGCAGGGCAGCGTGTGTTGGCAGCCTAAACTCGGCCCCACAATAACTCAGCCCTCACAAGCAGTCGGGCCAGAGAGATTTATGGACCCCAAGGAACGCGTGCGACCGAGGCTGCTCAAAGGAGGCAATACATTGTGAGATTCTGACTGTCAAATAACATGTTGGGGTTTCGTCAGTGGTCCCAAGACTTAGAGATTACATCTTTAACACATCAATAACTTAGCCTCTGGTTAGCAAGGTTCACTGGGGCATGACTAATCAGAGGATGAAAGTGTCTTTGTGGGGATTAACTTTAATGAAAAGAAAAGGGATAGTTATTTGGGGAGTTTGAAATCTTCCATAAATCAAAGCGAACACTGACAAAGCAGGTTCATAAGGTAAGAATGAAGCCATTGTGGGGAAAATTAAGGACCAGCTACTTTTTATATAAATCACAGGTCAGGGCTACATTGGTTGAGGATTCCATGGGAACAGGGACGTTTAACTTCTTCAGGTGTAAAGAAATGATATTTGGGGGAAGCTCAGACGTCCTTAAGGAAAACCAGATGGCCCTTGTCCTCATTAACCCTTTCCCACTGACTTACAAATATCCGGCAATGGGCTCATTGAATCTTTGAGGGACTGATCTCCACTTATTCCAAATTCAGCTTTCAAGGTACATCCTGAACCCATCCCTTACCAAAGGGCCCTATAATTCAAAGCCTATCCAGGAAACCATGGAAATGACTCCATGTAGCCCACCAATCACCTAAGAAAGATGATTCTCTCTCCCACTGAGATTTTAGGCATTAAACTCATAAGAATGAGCCAGAGGTGGACTCCACTGTAATTAAGTGACTAAAGTTTACTCCACGAGTAACAGGGAAAACTGACATCACATCCCTCCTGATGTCATGCATTCAACAATGTTGTGTTGCTGCCAAAATTGTATAACCTGAGTCTAATCATGGGGAAACTACCAGATAAACCCAAGTTGAGAGAAATGGTACTAAACAACTGACTTGTTCTCTTAATTTTTTTTTTCTTGTAAAAGACCAAGAAATTCTGAAGAGCTGTTCCAGATTAAAGAAGACTAAAGAGATATGACCACCAAATGCAATACGTCATCTTGGACTGGATTCTTGTCAAGACAGAAGTATTGCTATAAACAGTATTGAGACAATTAGTGAAATGTGTATATGACCCATGTTTTAGTAACAGTACTGTATCAGTGCCAAATTTTCTGAATTTTATAATTATATAGTAGTTATGTAAAAGACTACCCTAGTCTCTAAGAGAGAGAAACATTTTAGGGTTAAAGTTCATGATATTTGCAACTTATTCTCAAAGGGTTAAGAAAAAATTATATATGAAATATATGTGTGTTTGTATGTATATATAGAGGGAAAGAGACAGAGACAGAGCCTGAAATGTAGCAAAATGTTAACTAACAATTGGTTACTGTAAATGAAAAGCACATAGGAATTTATTGTACTATTCTCACAATTTTTGTATAGATTTGAAATTTGTTCAAAATAAAAAGTAAAAAATAAAATGAGGCAGATATACTTTAAGAATAGTAAATGCATGGGGAAGTACACATAATCTTTAAAAAAGAAAATTTTCTAGCTGAGCTCTGGTTGCTGGAGTCAGTCTTCGTCTATCAGAGAAAGTGTGCGTTATGAAAGAAATGGTTCATAGTATCAGTTAGGAATGCTTTTGACTTAAAGTTTCATAAACTCAACTTGTACAAATATGAACCCACATTTGTCACGTCCACCATTCTGGAGCTGGTGAGAAGATTCCCAGGCTCCTATTTTTTTATTATGTATTTTTAGTGGATTGGCTTTTTGCCTCGTGGATACAAGATGGCTGCAGCATTTCCAGGCACCCTGTCTTCTTTCCAGGAAGAAAGAAGGTGGAAGAAGAAAGGAGAGGCAACATCTGTTCAGAAAAGCAAAAGATTTTCTAGAAACTTCCAGAGGGCAGTTACAGATAAATACACTCAAAACACGTCTATTCTCTGGTAACCCTTCTCTTGACCATGAAATTATGTATTATCAAATGTTAAGAGAAGGAGTGGAGCCTAGAGACTGGGTTCAGTCCTGGTTCTATTTTTTACTGTATATGTGGCTTGACACAAGTCACTTGAACTTTTTGGGCCTCAATTTCCTCATTTTAAAAATGAGAGCTTGAAACTAAATTATCTCAAGTTCCTCCGAGCTATGATAATCTATGCTTGTATTTTCTATTGTTTAAGGGTGCTTTTGTCTGAAGGACACACAACTCTGACTTAAACTGGCTTAAACGATTAGGAAACTTATTATCTCACAGAAGAAGGTGGCTGGGTAGCCCTGGATTCACGGAATTTGATTTAACTACTTAATGGCATCACCATCAACAACTCAGACCCCTTCCATTTCACTGCACTGTCCCTGCTGGACTGGCTTCGTCTTCGTGCTTTTAATGCAACTATTCCAGGTGGTGTATCCAGGAAAGACAACGTGCCTACAAGGAAGAAATAGCATCTAGTCCCATGATGAGTCTCCCTTCTCACAGGAGAGATGTAACTTTCCCGGCAGCGGCCTACAGACACCCTCCCATGTTTCACTAGACAGAGCTGCCTTGTGTGGGGGTCTTATACCATCATTGAAAGGAGGATGGAATTAACTAGTTGGTTTAGACTAACTGGCCTAGCTTACTCGTCTGAGATCAAACAGACTTCAGGAAGTCAACCGTAATGTATTTGCAGAACCAATAGCATATATAGAGAGACGTATAAGAGGAGATGTATCACAGGAATTGGCTCATATGCTGATGAAGGCCGAGAAGCCTCAGTCAGCTGTCTGTAGGCCGGAGACCCAGTAAAGCCAATGGTATAATTCAGTCTAAGTCCAAAGGCCTGAGAACCAGGAGCTCCCCTGTCCAAGAGCAGGGAATTTGCCCTTCCTTAGCTTTTTGGTGGATTGGAGGATGCCTGTACATATTGGTGAAGGCAATCTTTTTACTCAGCCTACTGTGGAATCTCTTCTAGAAACAACCTCACAGACACACCCAGAAATGTGCCAGCTATCCGGGTATCCCTTAGCCCAATCAAGCTGACACATAATATTAACCATCACAATATTCTTTACCTATAAGGGAGATCTATTTTGGAAAGTATTTCTTTTCCAGATACCACAAAAGGGTTCATACATATTTGCTCATCTCTCTAAATCAACATTGGTCACTTCCACTTTCACCAATGAAATATCTCCTTTATTGACTGCTCTAAGAAATAGTCCAAAAGGAAATACCCACACAGCCCGAAAAGGGGGATGGATGTCTCTAGAGTTTGTTCACTTTAAGTATACATTCAGTCATTTACATATATATATTAATTCAACAAATATTTATTGAGCACCTACTATATCCCAGGCACAGGAATGATAATGAAAAGCTGTAATCTCTGCTTTTAAAGAACTTACACTGTGGTGGTAAAACAGACATCTTAACAAATATAATAAATGTCATTAATGGTAAGAGTCAGAAGGAAAGACTACTAAAGATGGGTTACGTCATAAAGGAAAATTGCAACTACTTCAGATACTTGGGATTCTCAGGATATTAATCATGCTATGAAATATAAGCAAGATGGCTGTGTGTGTGTGTGTGTGTGTGTGTGTGTGTGTGTTTGGAAGAATCATCCTTTTGTTTCTTTTACGGGATTACATAAAATTCCTACATGTATTCACATTTCACCGGAGACTATTTCTTTCAAATAAAAAGTTAAGTGCTGGTTTCGACCCTGACATTCTATTCCCTAAGAAGTCTTACAACACAGACATTCATTGTAACCTATGCCTGTAGATTTTCTCCATCCAATTCCACCGGCTACTGTTAATAGTTAAAGGGGAGAGACTCTTAGGCTTGGTTATTGATGAGCTAACATATAAGACTTACTATATGCCAGACACTAAGTGCTTTACATATATCACTCATTTATTCCTTGCAGCAACTTTACGATATAGAGTGAGGAAACTGGGCTACGCAGGATTAAATAACTTGCTCAAGGTCACAGAGCAGTAAGTGATAAAGATGGGATTCTAAAGAAGTTGGCCTGGCTTCAGAGAGCATGCTCAGAACCGCTAGGCGGTAGCAGTATGCAGCCATAGGAGCTGGATCTCGCGACAATAGGTTTCGGTCCCCTACTCTGTTCCTCACTGAATTCATTTCTACATCTTGTGTCAAGTACGTATGAAGGTAAAATCCAGGTTATTCAGAAAACATTATGAGTCAAAAAAAGAAATCACAGGGAAATATAAATTAGAAAATATCTTGAACTGAACCAACCTGGAAAACATGCCATATCAAAATTTTGGTCACAGCCAAAGCACACTGAAAGAGTAATTTATGGATTTTTAACACTTAACATTGAAAAGGAAGAAAACCTAAGCACAGTAATTTAGTCTTCTATCTTAAAAAGCTAGGAAAAAGAAAAGGACCAGTTCAAGCCAAAAGTTAAGTCCAAAGTAAGAAAAATAAAACTCAGAGTGGAAATGAACAAATAGAAAAGAGAAAATTAATAGAGGAAATCAAGGAGACCAAAGTTGGTTTTTCAAAAAGACCCAGAAATTTGAGAAGCCTTTAACTAAAATGACCAAGGGATAAAAAAAGAGAGAAGGCACAAAATAACCAAAATTAAAAATGAAAGTGGTATCATACCTAGAGACCCTACAGAAATTAAAAGTCTCTTAAGGGAACATTATGAACAACTTTATGCAAACAAATTAAATGACATACATGAAGGAGTCAAATTTCTAGAATGATTATTAAATTCCTAAAAATTATTAAAGCAGATTCAAGAAGAAATTTTTAAAAATCTTAATATAATTATAAAACATTAAGGAATTAAATTAACAACTAAAAATCATTTCATAAAGTAAAGCTCACGGCCAAATGGCTTTATTAGAAAACTGTATCAAACATTTAAAAACAAATACCGATCCTACACAAAATCCTTCAGAAAAATACAGAAGGAGAAAACAATTCCTAATTCACTGAGGACGGTATTAATCTGATACCAAAGCCGTATAAATACATCACACACAAAAAAGAACTAAACAAACCAATATCCCTTACGAATAGATGTAAGAACATTTAACATAATATTAGGTAACTGATTCCAGAAACATATTAAAAGAATTATGCACCCTGGGCAAGTGGGATTTATCCCAGGAATGCAAGATTGGTTTAACATCCTAAAATCAAATAATTCATGTAATTTATAAGTCGAAGACAGGACAAAAGACCACATGACCATCACAACGGACTGAGCATTTGACTAAATCCAATGCCTGTTAATGATGAAAACTCTTGAGAAACTAGGTATAGAAAGAATTTCCTCAATCTGATAAAGGGCACCAACAAAAACTAACAGTTAACTTTATAGTTAGTGCCAAAAAAACGGAATACTTTCCCCCTAAGATTGGGAATAATGCTAAGCGGAATAAGCCAGTCGAAGACAAATACCATATGATTTCACTCATATGTGGAATTTAAGAAACAAAACAAAGAAAAAAGAGACTAACCAAAAAGTACCCTTAACTGTAGAGAACAAACGGATGGTTGCCGGAGGCGGGGGTGGCAGGCGGATGGCTGAAATAGGTGATGGGGATTACAAAGAACATTTATCACGATGAGCACCGAGTCATGCATAGAATTGTTGAATCACAATGTTGTACCCCTAAAATTAATATAACACTGTTTGTTACCTATACTGGAATTTTAAAAAACGAATTAAAGAAAACATACTTGTAAGGAAAGAAAAAAATAAAATAATTAATTTAAATTTTTAAAAAATGCTGGGAATAATGCAAGAATGTCTGCTTTCACCACTTCTATTCAAATGAAGGTTTTAGCCAGGGCAGTAAAACATGACAAATAAAAGAATACAGACTGGGAAGGAAGAGACAAAACTCTCTTTGTTCGTAAACATTCATATGGAAATATGAACGTCCTAAAATAGACAAAGAAAATTTGAAAATGTCAAAGCTTGCTAGATAAAGCTTAATCTTAAAAATTATTACATAAAAGCTACAGCAATCAAGAATCCGTGGTATTGGCATAATGATGGACATACAGATCAGCGGAACAGAGAAGAAAGTCCACAAATAAACCCTTACGTATATGGTCAATTGATTTTCAAAAAGCGTCAAAGCAATTCAGTGGGGGAAAGCGTGGGCTTTTCAAGAACTGTACTGGGCCAGTTGGATATCCAAATGCAAAAACATGAATTTAGACCTTTATGCAATTCACAAAAATTAACTCAAAGTAGATGATAGACCAATATGTAAGAGCTAAGCCTATAAAGCTTCCAGAAGGAAACATACGAGAAAATCTTTTTAACTTGGGATTTGGAAAAGATTTCATAAATGGAACACCAAAAACATGATCCAGCTGCTATAAAAAAAAAACAAATAAAGAAATAACGTGAACCATGAAAGAAAAATGTTGGTAAACTGGGCTACCTCCAGAATATATAAAGAGCTCTTAAAACTCAACAATAAGAAGCAACTGAAGAGTCCATCAGTAGATGAAAGGATAAAGAAAACACAGTACGTATATGAAGTGGAATATTATTGGCCTTAAAGAGGAAAGGAATTCTGACACATGCCACACCATGGATACCCTTGAAGACTCCATGTTAAGTGAGAAAAGACACGAAAGGACAAATATTGTATGATTCCACTCGAATGAGATTCCTAGAATAGTCAAATTCATAGAAAGTAGAATGTGGTTGCCAGCGGCTGGGGGGAGGGATGAAGGAGGAGTTAGTGTTCAGTGGGTACAGAGCTTCAGCTGGGAATATGGAAAACATAAATAAAACAAATTAAATAAATAAATAAACAAATAAAATCTTTACAAAATAAATACATAAAAATAAAAATGGTCAAAACACTTACATAGGTAATCATCAAAGAGATATACAAATGACTAATAAACACAGGAAAAGCCGATGATTTTGATTAGCCATTATGGAAATGCAAATTAAAACCACAACATGATACCAGTCCACATGTACTATAGTGGCTATAATTCCAAAGATTAACAACGCCAAGTGTTGGTAAGTATGTGTCGAAACTGGAATTTTCATACTGTGCTGATGAAAATATAGAATTATACAGCCGAACTTTGGGAAATTGACAATTTTGGAAAAATTTAAACATATACATACTATATAACCCAGAAATTTCAATACTAAGTATCCACCCAAGAAAATATGTTCACGCAAACTTGTATAAATAGCATCATTCATAAGAGGCCCCCAAATAGAAACAACCCAAATGTTCATCAACACGACAGGTGAACAATAATATGTGGTGCATCCATATAATAAAATAATGGTCAGCAGTAAAAATAAATGGACTCCTGCTACATGTGATATCAAGCAGGAAGATCCAGCTGCCAATTCCGAGCGAGGATTCCCACCCCCTGAGGGATTGCCCTCTCTCTCTGTCAAGCATTTCATTTCTTAGAAATCATAGGGTTAAGTGCATATGGCTCCTGACTCCTGCCATTATTCTGTGGGTTTGAAACCGAGGGTGTTTTACCAGGCCAAGAGCCCACCTCTGGCACCTCTCATGGCTCTTTCTCACTATTCATTTCACTCGGTTGTTATTTTTTCCTTTCTGTATTCAGTGGCTTTGTAATGTTCCAAAATTTTCCATGAAGATAATTTCCAGAAGAATGAGCTACTAGGTTTGGATAGCAAGCTCACTGGCTCACTCACTGCCCCTGCAGGACTGGCCTGGCTGACCTTGTCACTTAGGAGACATGCCCAGGCCTTGGGATCCCACCAACCACACCTCTCAGAGTCTCTGTAAGGAGGAGAAGCTGGAAAAACCACCCCCGTTTCCACCTCCTCCGGCTGGGTCTCAGCCCTCCTCACTTCCCACCCTAGAGCAACCCTACAGCAGGGTATCCTGGGCTCTGTGAACGATACTTGTCACTGGACAAGGTATAGGTACCCAGTGGAGGCCTGGCTCAGGCCAGCATCCTAGGCTGAACCTTACCCAGCAGGACCCTAGTCCGATGCCAAAATTCAGTCCGACACCTACATTTTTAAAAAAAGTTTTATTGGCATACAGCCCTCATTTACATATCGTCTATTTCTGCATTCCCACCAAAGTGGCACAGTTGAGGAGTTCTGACAGAGACAGTGTGGCCCACAGAGCTATTTACTGCTTGACCCTTTACAGAACATATCTGCTCACCCTGTACCGCATGCCCCAGTGCCCAGGACTCGAGGTCTACCTTCTGAGAGGAGGCCCGGTGTCAGACTTGTCGCCCCGTGAGAGGCAGCATGCAGGGGAGATGTTGTTGTCAACACCCACTTCTGGGGGGCAGCACTGCCCAACTCTTGATCTCAGCTCAGTTCATGATCTCAGGGTCATGAGATCGAGCCCTATGTTGGGCTCCACGCTGGGCAGGAAGTCTGCTTGAGTTTCTCTCTCTTCCCCTCCCCCTCCTCACACGTGCATGCTCGCTGTAGGATAGGTAAAGAAATCCTAAAAAAGGAGATAATGCTAAGCAAAATAAGTCAAGCAGAGAAAGACAATTATCATATGGTTTCACTCATTTATGGAACATAAGAAGTAGGAAGATCGGTAGGAGAAGAAAGGGAAGAAGGAAGGGGGTAAACGGAAGGGGGAATGAACCATGAGAGACTATGGACCTTGGGAAACAAACTGAGGGCTTCAGAGGGGAGGGGGGAGGGGATTGGGATAGGCCGGTGATGGGTATTAAGGAGGGCATGTATTGCATGGTGCACTGGGTGTTATACACAACTAATGAATCATGGAACTTTACATCAAAGACTTGGGATGTACTGTATGGTGACTAACATAACATAATAAAAATTATTATTAAAAAAAAAAAAAAACTCTGAATCCCTTAAAAAAAAATCCAGTTGCCTAGGTCACCTCCCAGAACAGCAAAGTCAGAATCTCTGGGAAGGGGACCCAGACATCAGCATCTTTAAAAGTTTCCCAAGGGATTCCAACGTGTAGCCAAGGTTGGGAATCGTTGAAGAGAGCTTTACCCAGGGATGCTGGGAGGAACATTTGGTTCTTTTTCTTGTTTGTTTGTTCATTGATGCTATGTCATTTACAACTTTTAAAGGTCAGATCAGAAACAGATACATTATAGACTCGAATGCATAATCTACACGAATTTCAGACCTGTTCTGTTTGTAATGAACTGCTTGCTTTAGGTTGCCTCCTGCTATCGGGGGAAGCCGGAGCTCACGGGAAAGACTCTTACACTGACGAAGCCGAGGGGGAGGGCTGCCTTATCCCAGGCGATCTTCGATCTTCGTCTAAAGCTCTCCGTGAATTCGCCTGGTGCAGCCAGTGATAGCATCTCCAGGGCCTCCTCCTCCCCAAACCAGCTATGAATCAACCTCCTCAAAAGCGTACCTGGAGCACTGGGTGTTATACGCAAGTAATGACTCATGGAACTTTACGTCAAAAACCAGGGATGTACTGTATGGTGACTAACATAATAAAAAATTATTTTAAAAAAAAAAGCGTACCTGGATGTACTTCTTTTCTCTGCTGGCTGTGCCCCCGCTGTCTCCCCTGGCCCTGCACCGGCCTCCTGTCGCGACCTCTGGCTGCTTCCTTACCAGTAACAAGATTCGCTTTGGCGAATCCCACTGTGTCTCTTTCTTGCCCTAAACCTTCGATGGCCTCACACTGCACCCAGAGGGAAGCTGAAACTCTTTACTTGGTTTACAAGTCCTGCCCACTGCCCACCTGTCCGACCTTATGTGCTTCTTTCTCTTCTAAACGCCCTTCACCCCTGGCTTCTCTCGGCTCCTGAAAGAACCCAAGCCCTGCCCCGTTGAAGGTCTTTGATCCACCTTCGTGACCCCCCCCACACTGCCTCATCCTTCAGGACTTAGTGCACAAATGTCTCTAACACGGGCCTTCCCCACCACCCCATCTGAGGCAAGCACTCCCTACCCCAAGTTACTCTCCACCCAGTCTCCCCTTTCATGTTCTCCCTTTGGGACAATTATCACTGCATGTAATTTTCTTCCTTTTCTTTTCTTTTTCTTTCTTTCTTTCTTTCTTTCTTTCTTTCTTTCTTTCTTTCTTTCTTTCTTTCTTTCTTTCTTCCTGGTTCATCTACTCTTCTAGAATCTAAGTTCCTTTAGAAAAGAGACTGAGTCATTTGGTTCTCCACTGTGTGCCCCGAACCAAACACACACGTTAGGCGCTCAATAACTACGTATTGCATTGAGGTCAGTTCAATGTTCCTATCAGCCAGCCTGGGCGTCTCTCTCTTGTCCACACAGACGGCATGATGCAGGGGTTCAATGCCCATGCGCATAGGGTAGGCGTGGATGGGATCCAGCCTCTGAGGGGGTGGCTGCCACTCGTTCCTGCCAGCTGTCACCACATAGGTCCATGGTGGCTGGACCTTCCAATATTTCAAGAGATAGGGACAATCTAGATCTTATGTGATTTTAAAACCTTGGCAACCAAACTAAACTAAGCTTAAAACACACACACACACACACCAAACAACCAACCCTCTGGGAGGCCAAGCAAAACACATAACACATCTGTGGGCTGGATCCAGCCCGAGGGCTGCCCGTTCGCGACCTCTGCTGAATTCCAGATGGGCTCACTCTCTGGTTCTCCTCTGATCTACCAGCTCAGTTTCCCTATCAAAGGAAGGAATGAGGTTAGATGTGGTTTGGATTATCAATGTTTCCTAAGAAAAGATAGTCCTTTGAAGCATGAAGTCGACTCTGGACTTCAAGGGCTGTAGGCCCAGCGATGGGGTGAGCTCAGCCAGTCTGCCATTCACTAAGCATTNNNGCGGACCGGGTAGTGCCAAGGACAGTGCAGCCTTTCGGCCTGCGGCTAGAGATCAAAGCCTTAGGCCACCTGCTCGCAGCCAGCCCCACAGCAGCCCCTCCTCACTCGGCCCTCTGTCCAGCCCCCTAGGAGCTCCAGCTGCACTCCTCATGGCTGGCGCACCTCACCATCCTCCTCCTGGTCCCCAGAAATCTGTTCACCCCAGAGGACACCACCTCCTCCCTTGCGGCCCCGTGGCAGGTGCGGTTTGTCCTTCTGGCTGGTCCTCCCGGGCAGTGGCTACACTGAGCGTGAGCGAGGTGGTTTGGGTGGCGGCCAGCACTGACTGTTTTCTTTTGTTCTGCTTTATTTTACTACGTTTCATCACATATCCACCTGTCCATCCTTCTCTCCATCCATCAGGACGCTTCCCTTTCTGTTGCATTTCAAAGTGAATTGCAGATATCAGTGAGCTCCCACGTGCACATTGTTAGTAGTCAGTCTTTGTTACTTTGTTACTATTCTGAGATAAAAATTGACCTTCAATAAAACGCACAACCCTTAGGTATGTAGTTTTGAGGTTTGACAGATGCGTATGACTGGGCAATCCAAACCCTTATCAAGATACAGAATATTACCATCAACCAGAGCCTCCCTCATGCCCCCTTCTCGGCCAGTTTCCCCTCCTGCGCCCCAGAAGCCAGCACTGCTCTGGTCATTTTCATCGTGGATGAGTTTACTTGTTGCCAAACTTCATGTAAATGAAATCATGCGGCGTTGACTATTTTGTGCAAGGCTTCACTCAGGGAAATGCATTTGAGATTCATCCAAGTGGCGACTTCGGATGACCCGTTGTATGTTGATCTCACTTCCTATTGATGGGCATGTGGGCTGCCTACAGTGTTTGGGCATTACAAATAAAGCTGCCATGAGCATTCTAGGGCAGGCATTTTGGTGTTCCCTTATTTCTCTTGGGTCAATACTGAGGGGTGGGATGGCTGGGTCACAGAGCAGGTGCATGTGTCACCTGGCTTTAATCGGGGTTTCATTCGGATCAAATGATATCAGTGATCACAACTGAATTTCTCCAAGGGCCACACCTGGCTGGAAATGTCCAGAAAATGAAAGATAGACCTTGCCTTCAAAGAGCTTGCAGGCCAGTGAAAGTGACAGACATGCACCCGTGACCACTTCAATGACATGTGTGGGTCATGGATTGCCCCATCTGCTCAGGAGTGAATGAATGAGGCAGCCCAGCAGTGCCCTATGTTTGGGCAGGTAGAGGCTGAGGCATCTGGGAGGGCTTCGTGCAGGAGGCGGGTTGTGAGCTGCACTTAGAAAGCGGGGCAAGGAAGAAGAGGGGAGGAAGGGGGAGATGAGCACATGTGAGACAAGAGGAGATGAGAAAAACACGGGGACAGGACAGGGTTGGGCGTGTTCAGAAGACTAAGAAAAGACAAACTGGCCTGCCCTAGGAGGGCCTGGAGAGAGAAGAAGCATCAAATCAGGTGGCAGGATGTTCAGGGTTCAGAGCATTGCTGGTCAGGCCACAGAGTTTCAGGTTTTCAAAGGTTCTCCCCGTTTCTCTTCTGGGGTTCAGTGACCTGGGTGACCACTAATTTTAGCCCCAAACAATACTTCCAAAATCCAGACACAACTGTGGAATTTCAAATTTCCTTGGGATTTCCAGTTGCAGAAAATCGAGTATGTCATTCCAACACTGCTTTAGTGATGTTCCAGGTTCGCTTCACAGCTTTTCGGTTAAGTGGCTACACTTGGTAAGAGCTGCACAGAGCAAGAAATCTCTGGTCCGAGGGTCAAGTGGTCATTGTTACTGCTACTTACGTGCCCTGTTTGTGACTTTGGAGGCCCTGCCCTCTGCCCTGTGATGCCAATAGTTCTAAAGGCAAGAAAAGCAGGGTTGGGCCAAGGTAATTGAAAGAGAACCCTTTCGATGCCTGTGTTCTAGCCTCAGCAGCCTGGCCAATGAAACCACTGACTCCAAATGGGCTGGCAGCAGCTCGGGGCTCCCAAGTGACAAGAAGGAGCATGTGCTCTCTGCATTTTGCATTCTTTTCCTGGTAGGACAAACCATCTCCTGGCAAGAACAAACGTCTCCACTGCTTATAATCTGTGTATCTTTTCCAGACTTTGCAAAGGCACTACCCTGGACGGAGCTTCAGGCTCTGACTCAGAACCCTATAAAGACGCTCAGATGGCCTCAGGCAGGAGAAAAATCTGTTGACCAGCTCTTGTGGCTCTTACCACATACTTGGGTTGTCAAGGCTCCAAACTGACCTCTGTGTGGGACTGAAAGCCCCATTAAAAAATGGGCAGGAGACATGAAGAGACATTTCTCTACAGAAGACATCCAGATGGCCAACAGACACATGAAAAGATGCTCAACATCACTCATCATCAGGGAAATGCAAATCAAAACCACAATGAGCTATCCCGTTACACCTGTCAGAATGGCTGAAATCAACAACACAAGAAACAAGTGCTGGCTAGGATGGGGACAAAAAGGAGCCCTTGTGCACTGTAGGTGGGAATGCAAACTGGTGCGGCTACTCTGGAAAACAGTGTGGAGTTTCCTCAAAAAGTTAAAAATAGAGCTACCCTATGATCCAGTAATTATACTACTATTTACCAAAAAAAGTACAAAAACATTAATTTAAAGGGATACATGCACTCCTATGTTTATTGCAGCATTATTTGCAATAGGCTAATTATGGAAGCAGCCCATGTCCATTGACAGATGAATATGTGACATAATGGAATATTACTCAGCCATGAAAAAGAATGAAGTCTTGCCGTTTGCAATAATGTGGATGGAGCTAGAGAGTCTTGTGCTGAGCTAAATAAGTCAGTTGGAGAAAGACAGTATCATATGATTTCACTCATATGTGGAATTTAAGAAACAAAACAAACAAGCAAAGGCAAAGAGTGAGAGACAAACCAAGAAACAGACTCTTAACTATAGGGAACAAATTAGGGTTACGAGGGGAGGGGTGCGGGGATGGGTGAAATAAATGAAGGGTATAAAGAGTGAACTTATCATGACGAGCACTGAGTAATGCATCGAATTGTTGCATCACTCTATTGTACACCTGAAACGAATATAACACTGTATGCTAACTGTACTGGAATTTTTTTAAAAAAACTTAATAATTTTTTTTTTTTTCCGTGCACCAGATGTCCCTCTGGGAAGCAATGGGGAACCACAGTCATGAGGAGACACGGTTTGCTGAAAGGGCTCTAACAGCCCCCAGGGGCACAAATCTCAGATTTAGGCTTGTCGGGTGGTGGAGAGAACCGCTGCTTAGAGAGCCTGGGTGGCCAGGCAGCCCACGGCTGAATGGGAAGCTTGTATGGAGTTGCAGGAAACTTTGGAATTCCCTCTCTCCTGCTCCTGGAGCGTGACTGTTGGCAGCGCAGAGGACCAGTGTCCCAGTGCGCTTGGCATTTCCAGTTTCAGCACTGGGAGTCCTGTGTCCCAGGAGACCCCTGTCCTGGGCAAACCGAGAAGGTTGGTCACCCTATAAATAGCAGTGGTCCTGTGGAGCACTTGTTTCAGAATGAAGTTTGGGTTTCTACAGTGCGTTCTCCAGGGCCACCTCGCCGCCCATCAAGGGTAGATGAGTGGAGCACAGCGCTCACTCCTCTTTCGGCCAGGTTGTTGGTGAGGCTGGAGATGCCAGCCCTGGAAATGTGGCTGCGGGCCATGGAGGAAGAGTCAGGGCCATAGGTTTCAGCTGCAAGGATGGTTTCTAGATCAGCTTCCACAGTATTTGATGAGGCAACAGACCTTCCATGGCCGTTTTATTTGCTATTTCAGAGGAAGCAAATGCTATACGTGCAGTGAGCCTGACTCTGACCTGGGGGTTGGAAGCCACATCAGCATCATCCTTCGGAACGTTTGGTTCTGGGTGAGGTTAGTAGACTTTGTCCCCTTCTCCCACCTAGAAGAAAAAGGATATAGTTTTGGAGGGTGCTTTGTTGCACCCTGCGAGGGTCAAAAGGAGACACCTAGGCTATGCAGTTTTTATTTCTAGAAGCTCATTTTCTTGTCTGTCTGTTTCTCTCTACTGGATTTGAAGGATCAGAGATTCTTGCTATTTTTGTCCTTCAAATATGTGAGAGCCGGTCTTCCAGAAGAAATACAGAAGCTATTATTCTGTGGTTGGGCCTCTGCTCTGCTAGTCTCTTGAGCCACTGTCTTTCTGAGATGCCACAGAAGTTTGCGAAGTCCCATTGTTCTATGGGTGTTGGGCCAAATTGTCCGAAACAGATTTCATAGTGTAAACACACTCATGTCAGACTCGGGGTTCTAGGGACTCCCTCCCATCTCTGTCCCACCCCCTTGGCCTGATACTGCAACAATGCACCATTGATAATATCATCGGTTGTCCCTCAAGGCTGTGTGGCTGAGCTTAGTGCTGATGGCTCTTAGACAACCGGGGGCATCTGCCCTCCACCACCCAGGCTAGCCAAGACACACAATGTGTTCTTCGTTACGGACTACACGGGGGGTCCGAATTACAAGGAAATAATTCAATCTATCAGGCTAGGCTGAAACTGCCAACCAAAAGAACAATTTATGAGATCATCCAAACCTGAATGTGAAATTAATTCCATACACGATAACTCACCACAGACCACCTTGTTTAATTTTATTTTTTTTCCTAGTAATAAGATCTTCCTGCTATCATTTATGTTCTTGACAATATGAAAACAATATAGCCATCATGCTAGAAACTACTTTAAATCTGAAATACAGAGTTATAACAGTAGTATGAGCTTTAAGAAAATTTTGTCTGTTAGAAGCAAATCTATTTGAGTCGAAGAGTCTAAGCGTGCTTATTTACAATGATCACAACCCAGTAAGAAAAGTGAAACTTTGGCCATGGTAGTTGACCCAGAACTTTTGGAGCCATTCGTGCTTCAAGCTCAAAGCTCTGGTCCACAGGACCACACTCTCCCAGCAAGTTGGCATTGACTCTGGGCTCCCAGGAGACAAAAAGGAGTATACTTTAGGCTTTTGTCATACCTTCCTGATCTGCCTAGCAGGGTCCAGAATCCAAACCAAGTAGTGGCCCCTGTCCCTGAGAAACTTATGACTGAGATTTTGGGAAGAAGTTAATACAGATGAAATAATAGTCAAGGCCATAAGATAGTGTGTCACGGTGCCCTGGAGCTCAGGCTTGCTATCAGCCAGCGGGGTTGGAATAGGACTGCAGGGATAAGCAGGGCTCACAGCGGAGCAGAAGCCTGGGAGACTCGAATCAGTGGTGCTGAATAAAGCCACAAACACACAGTTATCGGGATCAAGTGTCGTATCATGGAAATAAAATTAGCCCTCAGTGCAAGAAAGAATGGGAGTTTAGCAATCTGGGCCCACCTAGTGTTGGCATCTGGCCCTCTCTTGCGCAGACTAACCAGAAAAAAAAAAAAAAAAAAAAAAAAGGATGCTGCGTTCAGCTGCTTGTGTAAAAATGGCCTCAACCCCCAAATGGCTCTAATCACTCATTTGGAGAAGACCCCCTCTTCTCCAGTTGGCTTTTCCCAGTCCCTCTGTGCCCCAGCCCCATGCCTGAGACATTCGCTCCACTGTGTGCACCGACCCCAAGGAGAGGGGAAGAGGCAACAGGGAGCTCCCGCCCTGCTCGGCAACTTACAAGGGACTGTGAAAAGGACTCTGTAGCAGAGAGGGAGGCTAATGGCTAATTGAGGGTTTGTTTTTGCCAGTTTACCCAGTAATTGGGTTCAAGTCCATGGAAACTATAAAGGAAAACTGCCCCAGTTATCTACTGCTGCATAACAAACCATCCCAAACTCAGTGACGGAAAGCAGCTCTTGCATTATTTCTCACGATGCTGTTGACGGGTTGACTGGGTACCGCTGAGTGGAACTTCTGCTCCACGTGATGGCTGCCGGGGTGGTGGTCATCTGAGGCTGTATCGGGCTGGAACGTCCAAGAGGGCCTCTTCACACAGCTGGTAGTTGATGTTGGCTGTCAATTCGGAGCTCCGCTAAGCAAGGCTAAGGCTTGACCAAAGTGCCCGCAGTGTGGTCTTTCCATGTGGCTTGGGCTTCTCACAGCGTGGTGGCTGGGTTCCAAGAGTGACAGTCAGAAGAGAGAGTGGCTCAATAGGGAGGAAGGAGGAGGCTAGACCCAGAAGGCCTGGAACTGTCACAATGTCACTTCCACCAGATTCAATTACAGGGCCAACCCAGATTCAGGGGGAGGGGAAATAAACTCTACTTCTCAATAGTGAGAGAGACATTTTATAGCCATCTTTAATTTACCACTAACACCCACTTATAGCCTTTCCATATCCCAGACTGCGCCCACCCACACTCTACCCGCACAACCTTGGTCCCTACACAGTCCTTACCAAGAAACCCTGCACAGGGCTAACTACCAAGGAAGTTTAAACCAATACCCTCTGATTCCTTGCTCTTCTCTTGAAGCAGAAGCCCTATCCTTAGAAGGCAAATAAAAGCAGGCAGAGCTAAGACCACCAGCCTACCAGAAGAATGGACAAGTCACTGCCAAGGTGGGAAGGGGCTTCCAACAGGGAGCACCTCTGTCGAGCAGCATCTACAGGCTGGGCACCCAAGGCCCATCTGAGCTGCTCCCTCCTCAGAGGTGGCCAACACGGTCCTGGTCACAGGCCCCTGGAGAGCACGCTGATCTGAATGAGACTCGCTGGTTTGCAAACTCCCATGGGCACTGCCTCTTTTCACTGCACTGACAGTGCCCAAGCAGACACCGTCTTGGGGTGGGCAGGAATGACTGACGACACCATTTTTTTTCACTAAACATTTGGATACACATTGCCAAATTGTTCTCTAGAAAAGATGTACCAATTTACAGTCCTCATAGCTAGTGTAAAGTATGTCAAGTATCCAGAAGACAACAGACTCAGGATTTTGCTCGAGGAGCTGTCTAGTCCCTCCAATGGACAGTGAGGCTGCCCTTTCTTCTGCCCTCCTCCTCCTCCTTCCTGAACAAGCCTGTCAGAGGTCATCTGTGACCTCCTGACGCCAGATCTTATGGGCTCTTTTCTTGCTCACTCACTTCCTCACTGTGGCAACCAACGCTTTTGCCCATCCTATCCTCCCCTGGCCATCCTTTTCTTACAACTTCCGTTCTTTCTCAGACTCCTGCACGAGCTTTTCTTTCTCAGCCCACTTCTACTTCAAAAGGTTTTGCTTTGGCCTTTTGCTCTTCTCTTATTCTACAGGCTCTATCTGGAGAATTCTATTAATTTACATGTCACTGATTACCACCCATGTGCTTATTCCTCAGAAACACCTTCTCTTCCACTTACATGTCTCTCCTGATGTTTGACACTACATTTTCAATTACCAATTGAAGAGCTTTCTCTGGGTGTCCTGCAGGCATGTCAGACTCAACAAGTCCAGGACTGAAGTCATTAACGACTTGCGCTTTCCCTGTATTCCCTATCTTAGTGACTAGGACAGCCATTTACCCAGCTCCTTAGGCCAGGGTACTGGAGCCAGCCTGGGTGAAACGCCCTCATGTCACCCCTATATCCAGTTGGTGATTAGGGCCTGTTGAATCTATCTTCTTTATGCTTCTTGTTCTCCCTCCCCACAGGTACTGCCCTCATTCAGACCCTCATTACCTCAACTCCATTGTAAATAACTTTTACTAGTGGGGGCGCCTGGGTGGCTCAGTCAGTTAAGCGTCTGCCTTCCGGCTCAGGTCATGATTCTAGGGTCCTGGGATCGAGTGTAGCGTTGGGCTCCTTGCTCAGCGGGGATCCTGCTTCTCCCTCTGCCCCTCCCCCTGCTTGTGCTCCCTCTCTCTCTTTCTCTCTGACCAATAAATAAATAAATTAATTAATTAAAAAAAACAAAAAAGAATAAATAAATAACTTTTACTACCCATTATATGGGACATCTCTTGCCTCTATGTCTCCTTCTCAGGGTGGTGTACTAAGCAATGATATAAAAGTGCCAATGTAGTGCTGGGATACTTGCAACCAGATAGAATAGAAGGAGTAAGCTGCTTTTCCATACTGGCCAGGAGGGGCAGGGCCATTTACAGTTCTGTCTCTTTACTTCCAAGAAACTTATACCAAGAGAAGCCAACCTCATCTTTGGTCTAATATTTCAGAGTCACCTTACCAGCCTTGGTTTCTCTGACTTGTGGGGCTGTGTGTGTCTTTCTGGGTCACTGGCAGGCTTCTTCTGCCATCTTCTCCTGGAATCCTGAGGAGTCTAGAGGAAGAGGCGCATCATGTGGTGTGTGGGGAATGTGTAATCCCTTTGTCAGAAATAATTCTCTGACTTGTGGATCATTCTCACCAAACAAGTCCCAAGAGGTATTAGGAGCCACAGATATTTGGCTTCATGGAGAAGACGTCTCGAAGATGATCCTGTTGTCTAAGTAGCCCACAGGAGCTTCCTGCAGGTATTCCTAGCCTCAGGTCTCTGAGCCTATTCAGTCTGAGGTAACATTTATTTGTGTGCATGCTTTATAGCTGTCTTTAAGAAACCAAAACCTCATGATGCAAAACATTGCTATGCCTTACTCATCTTGGCCTCTTTCTCTTCTCAGCACTTGTAATATCTGGCACACAGTAGTTGATCAATAATTATTGATTAATTCATTGGTTGGCTCTTCATCAATAATAACTCATGTTTATGAGTACTTGCTTTCTGCCACATATGGTTCAAAACACTTTACATGTATTAACTCATAAAATTAATTGATTTAATCCACATAACAACACTGCCATCCTTACTTTACAGATGAAAAAGGTGAGGCTTGAAAAAATTGGGTAACTTACCTAGACATATATAAGGAGTTAGTGGAAAAGACGAGAGTTGAGCGTAGGCAGTCTAACTCCGGAATCCTGACTCTTCACCATACTCAGCACTGCTTTCTTGATAAAGGGTGGATCAAGATTATCAATCAGTAGTTAGTAAGCTTGTTGGTGGTGAAGGCCGTGGCTGTGACTGGACAGTAGCTCATAAAGCCTCAGCTATCCCGGGGATTTACCCCAGAAAAAGGAAACGTGCAAAATAGATTCCTAAGCACCTTGGTTATGAGTTGGCCAGGCCAGGTCACCAGATCAAGGGGAGCAGGAATCCAAGGTACGCATTCTTTTTAATATTAAAACTTGGGTCATTGGCCTGAGTTTCCTCACGGTGCTTTCTATAAGCATTGTGGGAGCAGCAGAAGCTGAAATCAATTCCTAATGAAGTGTATCTGTATCTGTCTTTTTGCATTTTCCCCCCAGTACCTTGTTACCACCGCATCTGCCCAACTGGCCTGGAAGCTCTTTGAGGATAGAGACCTTTAAGCTTCTGTTGGTTCCCCACAAGACTAACTCCATATTTGCTAATTGATTAATAGGTTGGAATTTGGTTAAGGTTAGGAACTAGAAGGTAAGATATGGTTAGCCAGACATTTTCAGGCTAGCGGTCTGTTCTCCTAAGACAGAGGCAGGTGGCTATTGCAGAGCTGAGCCCTCAAAGAGCTGTTGCACATTTTGTGGTGGTGACTGTGGAAGTGACTCTGGTTCCAGGCAAAAACAAAGGTTCTGACCTTCTCTGATATCAGAGATAACCAAAGGGCCAACTTCTCCTTGGAGTTCACATGTAGGCCTGGGCTTTGCCTGGGGCTTAATAATCGTCTTGAGTTGGTGAGAGATCTAGTTCCTTCCTCTGCACTCAGAGGATGAGGAAGGACCAGTGACCAAACACCTTTCTGGAAAATTACAACCCATGTAGAAGATTTAGAAGCAGGCTCACGGGGAAACAGAAGATTTTGACTACTCATTCCTCAAGCTAAGGTGCAGGCATTTAAAGACCTACCTACAGGGAACCCTTAGTCTGTTCTGATCACAAATGTCTTCTCCAGAACTTCCCATTTCCTCATTCTTTTCCAGTGCAGCACGGCTTTCTCACCCACCTCCCTTCTGAATTCAAATTTCTGATCCTATTTTCCGCCTCCTCCCATCCACTTAAATAACCAAATCTCCTCCCTTCTTTGGGTTCCCTTGAAAACTTAGGAGCAAAATTTGAAAGAAAACCAGACCAAGATTGCTTCCATCGCTACCCACCTCCATTGTAAAACTCAGAAATCCTTTTATAGTTAAAATCCTCTCAGGATTACAAAAGCTGGGAAGCGGTCTTCGGTCTTCTGGTTTTATAGAAATCACTGAGGATGGACAACTATTCTACTGTCTGAATTTCTCATTATGTGTGCTACAGGAAAGGAGGATTTAGAAAATATACTAATTGGGATCACTAGAAAGTTTTGATTTTTTCTCCTAGGTAGTTTTAGGACTTATGCAGGACAGCTTTGTGGTTCATCAAACCCCTGAAACTGAAGACTTGAAAGGATTAAACAAAACCAGACAAAACAAACTTCACAAACCTGAGACCCATCTATGACATTTGGGAGGCTGTCAGTGATTGAAGCTCCATTGTTTACATTGAAAGGAAGAACTGGTACGTGGTTATAACGAGCCTTGCCCCTGGGAAGTAGTCAAGGCAGATATCTATGGGGTTGTCTCATAAGACAGTGATTCTACTCTGATGACTACCCTGCCCTGTTCCACAGCGGTAGAATGAAGCAGCCATATTTGTACAATGTGGGCCAGAGGGAACACTTGGTCCAAGGTGAGCCAATCAGGGGTTCCTTCCTTGGATTTGAGGAATGAAATCAAAAGAGAGATTCATTGTTTCTTCAGGGGGCTCTAAACTTGGGTTCTCTTGGTAGCCATGTTCTCTGGTATGCGTACTTGAGAAGTAAGAGCTAGTGTGGAGAGAGATGATTCAGACATTCAGAGGGAGGAGGGGAATTAAGAGACAGGGAGAAAGAGAGCTTCCTGGTTTCCCCAGAGCCTTCTACTTCCTGGCTCCAGTTTATGTCTGCATTTCTGCCCTTAGGTTCTGTGAAACACCCCTGTACCTTTAAAACAAGTTTCCCATTGGTGGTTTGGATAGGTTTCTATAGCTTACAACCAACAGACTCCAAATTGACAGAAGAGTAGTATTTTCCTTGCAGGTATTTGATTTAAAAAATTAGACACCAAATTTGAATATAAGCATACCACTAGTAAGAGAGGTATGAATGGTAGTATAAATTTAGAGCTGTAATGCTCTTAGGGGCCATCATTTTATAGACATGGAAACTGGGGCTCAGGAAGGCTAGATCCCTAGCCAGGGTCCCATCTGTGTCTGAACCAGGTCTCTGGGTGCTTGACTCTTAGTCTGTGGCTCTTTCTCTACTACCCACTGAATTGGATTGAAAGATCGTATTTACTTTCACAACTTGTGCACATTAAAAAATAGGCCACAGACTCTTGCATATTCTTGCCCCTGTTGTTTTTGGATGAAAAGCTGAAACTTGAAGATGTTATATGACTTTGACAAGGCTACATGTTAACAAGGCTACACATTAACAGAAGCAACTAGAATTTATTCCTGGGCAGGAGACTCCATCCAAGAGGCCAGACTTCTCCATCCACGCATCCGGGTCACTGCTGGTCCCACTGGACCGGCAAATGCATCATGGCAGGGGTTTTAAGGTCGTTCGTCTATTCGATAAACATTTACATACTCAAGTGGGCACTGTTCCCAGCCAGGAGAGCTGATGAGGAACCACTTCTGTCGGTCTGCCTGCTGAGGGTAGGGGGGGCACCAAGAGCTTCTTCATCTGCTGTATGTACATTCGAGGCTAGGGGGTGGGGGCCATCCGCGGACATTTGGGGCGTGTGGGGTGGAGGTGAGATAAGATAATATTGCTAGAGGGGAAGCAGACGGTGGCTTTTTGACAGTTGTAGCTGAGTACAGCACGCTGCCCAAAGCATGTAAGAGTGAACATCGAGCTCCAGTGCGATGGTTGTAAAAACAAAATGCTCCACTCTCTGTGCTCATTTCCTTGTGGGTCTTTCCCTCCAGCTAAAATGTGGGTCCTTCAGGGGGAAGTAGTCTCTTTTGTTTATTTATTTTCTGCATTCCCAGCATACATCAGAGTGTGCTGGGGAATACAAAGGAGCTTTTTTTTTTTTTTTAATATTAAAAGGTTAGAACATAGAGAAGAGCTTCCCTAATGAGATAATTTTTAAATGAGTCTTGGCAAGGTGAGATTGAACTTGGGTGGTGTCTGCCAGAAATAGTCAGTGGGCTTGAAGGAGTCTAATGAAGTCTTTGCTTTGAACCATATATTACAAGGTTCCTCCTCATGAGACACGTATCTGTGATTACGGAAACGTAGGAATGTATCTGGGAGTGAGGACTGGCATTAAATCTGCTAGCCTAGGGAAGGGATATAAATGCAGAGATGGGAAGATGGGGGCAGGATGGCACAGTGGGTTTTCATGGGTCCAAAATCCTCTGAAGCGAGGGTGTTTTTGAACCCACCATGTTTTGGATTAAAAAATGCCACAGTCCCCCTGGGGTTGAAGGTACAGTAATGTCAGCAATGGGAATGCCATATATATATATATATATGATCATGAGTGACTATCTCTGTGTCATGTGAAGCAGTGAGATTTAAAGTTTATTTCTTTAACAAGCTTATCTATCCCTTCGGTAGATCATTCATTTACCCATTTTTGCATGTATTCAATGTATCATTTATACATTAATCAGGTACCTATATCATGGTGGGGTAAGTTAGGGGAAACTCAAAGACAAATTCATACACTATTTTGCCATTCATGACTTCTTAGCTCTGTGTGCAAAACTGTGAGGTTTTTCTATCATCCTTGGGCATAGTGATAACAAGTAGCCTTTGGACGTGAAAAGGTACAGAACAAACGGGGCAGTGAGCCCTCACCTGCACCTGGATCGGACACCAATCAACTGGTCTGGACCGCATTTCCAAGGTCACCAGGAGTCCTGAAAACTTCCGTATAATACATTACGTTTTTCATTCATCTATTTTTATTTTTATGGTGCAGGAATTTGGTTGAAGCTATCCACGACAACAACAAAACTCACCGTTGAGTATGTTTGCTGGGGAGAAGAATGCTAGGGCGACTCAGACACATCACCCCAGGAAAGGGAGGGCTATCCTGTCACCGCCTGATTGGTGGTGTCTCACCATTGATCTCTGGCAAGTAGTACTGGAAAGGGACGGTCAGAGTTCCAAAGTGCAATATTATATTTCCAATTAAAATGTAAAAACAAACCTTTCTCATAAAGCACATTGGCCTCAGCACTGGGAAGTGACTACAAAGCCCATTGCTGATTGAGAAAAGCTGAAAGCAGACACTGTAATTGATAAAGGAGATAAGTCAATCTGTGTCCTTTAAAGAATAATGAGTTCCATTTTTCATCAAAAAGATCTCCTTGTGCCGAAGAAACATTCTTTCAATAAATCTACTTAATGGTTTCCCCTCTAATGATATATAACATTGCGCTTTGGAACGAGCTGGGAGCATCCTAGCCGGTTCCTGCAAGGGTCTGCAGGCCACCCAACATTTGCATTGCTAATCCAACCCAAAGAAATCCCAAAAGGTTCCCAGACAGTGCAGTGTTCCCTGGGGGGAGGAAATATCTAAAAGCTTTCCCCGGGCTCTTCAAGCAGGTAGATGGGACGGACTTTTGAGATCATTACCCCACCACTAAACTTGAGGGCCTATGCAAATTTCCCCCCCCAGCGCCACCCGGGTGTGTCGGGGATAGCTCCGCTCTGAGCGCGGCTCACGTCAGATCGTCAGATCACGCAAGAGTTAAGGTTTCAGATATTTGGGTGGCGAGAACTCACCCTGACGGCCCTGGTGTTGCTCTGACCGTGGGCCGCAGGAGGTAGTCCGTGTTTATTGTGTTTGGTAAACTGAAGATCCACTTTAAAGACCCGGCCTGAAGGAGTGCTGTGTCCAGGCCCGTTCCCCCCGCCCCCCAACCCAGCCGAGGGCCCGAGCCTTGGTGGTAAAGGCAGAGCAGAAGACACAGCCTGTCCCCTCCTAAGAGAAGGATCCAGGGCCCTCTGCGCCCTGGCGCTGGGCAGCAGGACGCGTCGCTCAGCTCGGCTTACCTTGTGACCCCCCAACTTTCCCACCGTGCTGTTGTTTCCACAAGGACCCAGCTTTATGTAACAGAGCCATTTCCTCCAAGGGCACCCAGCCCTCCCAATACTGGCGGACTTCCCCACATGGGAATCATTAAAAACAACCCTCGAGTTATTTCCTTATGTTGCTGTTTGTTTATTCTCCAGTCGCGTGTGAGTCAGCCCGATCATGGTTTGTGGTGGTTTTGCTTATGAAATCTTACATAATTATATTTCTCTTGTCATGTTGGGTCGAGCCGCGAGGCCATAGAGTGTTTTCTCATTGCACAACGTGGGCGAATCGATACGGAGAAAGGCCGCACAAGGAGCCGGCGCGGGCGGGTCGGGGAGCCGGCGGCTCGTCCCCCGGGGGGTGGGCCCTGCGGGTTTGCAGACGCGGCCCGGCGCGAGGGGCCGGACACCCGCCGATGCCCCGGACACCCGCCGATGCCTCGATGCCCCCGATGCCGCGGCCCGGGCTCACCAGGCGGGGTGCGGCCTTCGGGACGGGGCTCGCCGAGGCGAGGGTGAAGAGCGGACAGCCCGGGCACGAAAGAACGACAATGACCACACTTCACACAGAAACCGACCAAATTTTTACTGCATTCGCTACACGCCGGATTCCAACATGCTGGTCCAGAGCGTGGCTGGCTACAAGCTGGCAAGACGTTCACGGCTCCCCCGACGGGCTTTCCCTTCCCCGCCAGGTACATGATTTATTTCGATCCTCCTCACCGTCCCAAGGCCAGAGGCAGGTATTAAGAACACGCGCGATGCAAACAGTGAGTGGCTACAACGCACGGATGAGGGTGGGTGCGATTTCCACAGCAGAACGTGGAATCCAGAGAAATGGTTTGGGGAGGCCAGACGCCTCCCTAGTGGCTACTAGGATTATGGAGCTCGAAACCCACAACTGGTTGCTTCTGTTTAATTCCTGGAGTATACTGAAACTAGTTGTTCCTAACATGATTTCCTATTTTAAATAAAATAGCTGACCTGATTTAAACCTTGTTTGTTTGCATACGTCTTTGAGGCGTGCGCCTTCAAGGTATTCATACTGATACAGGATGGAGATTACAAATATCGGCATAAAAAGAGAAACCGTGTGACTATATGAAGACAAGAACCATCACATTCCACAGCACGTCATTGGTTAATCTTTGAATCATCAAGCATTATTTAAAACGAGAGAGAGAGAGAGAGAGAGAGAGAGAGAGAGAGAGAGAGAAAGAGGAGAACGGAACACAAGAGCCACGACAAAACAATCATAACAACAGAACCAAACCCAATGTCTCTATTAATCGTTTAAAATTTTTACCCCTGTTTCTAACACTTCTCATTAATTGTTATTTCAAGCTCCAGTAGCAGGATCAGATTTCTGCTGCCTCTGGGCAAATGAGTTATGATCTGATCTCAAGTTCCAAGGGAAATGCTCAAAGTTTTATTTTTCCCCAGTTGAGTAAACAGTACTATGTATATTATCTCTCGTGTTAGAATAGTGTTGTCTTCACATGAGACTCAAATAATGGTATTAGTCATTCATTTCCTTGAACACAGACACCCTCATGCGTGCTGACAGGTTTATAAGGATGCGGTGGCAGCCGCGGCTGTGGGGGCTGCTAGATGACCGACTTTGATTTCTTGCAGTCCTGAGCGATGGAGCCCGGGTGTGTCTGGTTATTGTCCGCTTTCTCTCCCAGATGCTGGGCTTGTCTGGAAGATTAATACATTAACAAGAGCTGAAGGCCCGGGGTTGCACGGCTTCAGACATGTTTACTAGCAGATGGCACACAGGATTCAAAGGTCACCACAAAAGTGACATTTTAAAGTGAAACAACAATATTTATGTTCAGATAGTCTACTGATGAGATCATGTGGAAATGTTTTTGATTAAATTAGCTTATAAATGGTTGCCAATCTATAGACAACTTAAAATGCCAGGTCTGTTTACCAAATGTTTTCTTCTCACGCTCTCACCGTTTACATATTAATGACCAAGTGCCGTTGGCTGTTAACAGGAGGATCAATAGATCTGGTTTTTACTTCCTGGGTTATCTGTTTCTTTTACATTCTCAAAAATGTTATCTCCTCTGAGGCGTGCTTTGAAATCTCACCTGCAGTTATTAACGGCTTGGAAAGAGTTCGGATTCCACTATGGAAATGCAATTGCTTTCCATTTCTCTAGTATAAATTGGGCCTCTGAGAGAGACCTAAACTTCAGTCTCTCAGGTAAGACCTGCCGTTCAATATCATGAAGAAGCTACGAGCTGGATTCACAACTACTTGCTCCAGCTGCCTTCTCGCCTCTGCAGCCCTGGGGAGCCAGGCTCGGGCAATGCGTGCTTGTGTTCTACGACACTGGGAAAACCAAAAGGCGGTCGGGGTGGGGGGACACCTCTTCTCGGCTGCTTTCCTTTTCTCTCTTGTGCCCACAACTTAGCGGGGGTGTGAGTGGAAATGTTTACCTCGGAAAATGGTTTAGCTAGAAGAAAGCTCAACAGTATGAAGCCAAAACCTACGTTTTAAGAGTTGTGCATGACTCTATAGTCAACAAAACTTACATGATTATTTCCAACAAAGGCATTAAAATGCAGAAATAATGACCAGTTAGTAGATTAAAACTTTCACAGACATAATATGGGAAATGAAAATGACCATATATGCTACTGTTTCTCATTTATTTACATTTAATCGTGTTATGAATCACTTTGTAAGGTATAGATGCTATTGTCCTGAGTGTTTTTTACCTTCTTGTCATCTATACCTTGTTTTTCTGTACAGTTACAAAATTAGAAATGTAAGAATACAGCAGAAGATTTACTCACTTTTCAAGAGAACCTTTTTCAATATTCATTGCCCCTTCCATTGGATCCAGTCCTTGCTCAGAAAATTGTTTCAAGGCACTTAAAGCTGCCTAAAAATGAAAACAAACACACAAACAAGGAGATCCATTCACTGACTTTAATGTTAATAAACAGGTAATTGTAAAAGAGAGCTGAGATGTATAGTAAAGACTATCATTTTCATTGGTCTAAATAAACTTTTTTGCATCATTTAGTAAAATTACATTTGAAAGGCTATATTATCATGGAGCAATGTATATACCATGAAGGCTTTATTTCTGTGGAGGGAGGAGATGGGGAGAGGAATCCCCAAGTCTCATGCCCCGCCCCTCATCCACAATTTTGTAAAACCACAAAGTTTTGATCTGCAAATGTAAAAACACCTAGTTTAAGCCTACTGCAGTTTGACAATGACTTTGCATAATTTCTCCTCATATGACTGAAACTACCCTTCAGATGTGAAAACACCAGATTTTCCCAACTGAGGTACACTTTCCAAAGTTAGCATAAAGGTATCGTTCAGTTTCATGTTTAGCCCCAACCAAGTCATAGGATGTGAGCAGAGAAGTGGACCCAAGACACTCATGCATACTGAGGGGATGGTATGATGGTATTCCGCGGGGAGAGAGAAAATGTGCGCTCCTTGGGGCCCTGGGGAGGCAGGCCCCGCCACAGCAGAGCCTCCCGAGGTGTCGATATGCCGGTCATGCGTGGGACGCTGAAGGGTGTTGACAGGCTGGTGGAGCCTCGCTGGATAGCTGGGAGGCACCGAAAATGTGATGCTGATAAGATCTACATAACTTGTTGACACTCTTGAGCACGTTCCAAATTGTTATTTCTTCGAATAAGAATTCGGTTCTTCTTCCCCTCCCCCCCACAGCACCACTTGAAAGCTGGATTAGAAGGGCTTTGTTGAGTCTGAGATAGGTGTGAGCGGCCCAGGGCTGTTTGAATCCTGGGGATCCTGCTGGGTCACACTTTGGTCATCTGTATCTTCTCAGCTGCCTTTGAAAAAGGGCTAACTCTTGCAGTTTCCCAAACCTTTATCTGCCAGAGGCCCCTTTTGGGTAGCTGACTAAGTGTGTGATCCCTTGTAAATGTTATTTTTCGAAACGTAGGTTTTGATTTTAATTTTTAAGGTAATAGACTTAATTTCCATAGAGTGGTTTTAGGTTTGCAGAAAAATCGAGCAGGGATGCCAGTGCCCGACCCCACTACTCCTGGTCTTGGCCCCAGCTCATACTACACAGCAGGTGGCCTAGGCTACCTCACTGGGGTACTATTACTGGTTGAATTGTGCCCCCCTCCACCAAAAAAAAAAAATCTATATGTTGAAGTTCTGACCCCCAATACCTCCAAACTGTGGCCTTATTTGAAAATAGGGTAATTCCAGATTTAAGGGAGATGAAGTCCTACTGGAATAGGGTGGGCCCAAATCCAATATGGCCAATGTCCTTATAAGAAGGGGAACTTTGGGTGTGGATACACACACACACAGGGAGAACACCATGTGGAGAGAAAGGCAGAGATTGAAGTGATACAACAGAAGCCAAGGGACGTGAATGATCACCAGCAAATGAGCAGACACTATGGAGAGGACTAGAACAGTCTCCCTCACAGCCCTCAGAAGGAAGCAACACCACCAACCCTCGAGTTTGGACTTCCAGCCTCCAGAACTGTAGGAAGATACACTGCTGTTGATGAAACTGCTCAGTTTGTGGTATTTTGCTATGAGAACTCTCACAAACGAATATAGGTACCTCATAATTCCTCCTTAACCATAAGAGAACCTCTTTCTCCTCTCTGTGATGTTTCCTTTATTAGCTTTTTATTATAAAAATAGTTTTCCTTACAGGACAATCATAATAAGTACAAGCCAAGAACTGTAGAAATATTCACAGTCCCACCCACCCGTTTACTACTTGGTATAATGTCTTTCCATATGCTTCCCTATCCCTTCCCCATATGCACATACTTCAACCTGGATCATATCTTGACACTGTTTTATAACCTGTTCTTTTCATCGAACACGAGCAGTTTTGCATGTCAAGAGAGACTGTCAGTAGCATCATTTTGCCTGACCGCACAGTATGTTGACTGGATATGCCCTCTTCTATTTATCCGGTCCCTATGGTTGGACATTTCAGACACTCCCAATATTGAAGCTGTTATGAATGCTACAACCAGCTTTCTAATGGTTAAAATTTTTGTGTACCAGCTCAATAATTTCCTGATGATAAATTCCTAGAAATTGAATTTCTGGGCCAAAAAGCAGGCACATTTTTAAAGATCTGACATGAAAATTAATTAATTAATTAAGATCTGACCGGAGCTTTCTCTCTGCCCTCAGAGAGGCTGTGACCACAGCAGCAGTGTAAGGAGCCAATGTTTCTCTAGGTGCTTTGGGAATTAACCTCTCAGAACCACCTTGTGGGGTACTCGAAGCAGTTTTGTCATCTTATGGCCCCATCTTCTCTTTCATTTGTCCATCCTGACCATGTACTTTAGTCACTAGATTTGGCTTTGAGTAAAGTTTGGTGGCTTTCAAAAATTAGATTGACTCTCAAAAGATCCAGATTTGGACCATTCCCCTTCCCCAGAAGAAATCTGCAGAGGGATCTGGCTCACATTTAGAGTCATTCAATTGGGTGACCTCTCAGTTCCTTTCCAGTCTTGAAATGCTGGGGTGCTGCATGGACCTCCTAGGTGCCTCGCTGTGGACAGCCCTGCGGGTGTGCACACTCCCATGAGCTTGTTACACGAACCTGAGCTCTGGAGGCCCGCCTCACATATGAATGTATGGGCTAAGGCACTGGCCCCACTCAAGACCAGTCCATGCCTGACCTTTCCAGAGAGCCCAGCTTCATGGGGACAGGGGTGGCGCTCATGAACTTACAGGTCTTAGTAGAGTCAACAATTTTGAACAAATGAACAACTACTCTTTTTTCTGATCCTTTAGTGTATGAATTATTGTCAGGAATGCTAATTTTTATCAATTTCTTCCCAAACGAACTATTGTGGAAGGCTGGTCAGTACCCCAAATTTAAATTTGCCATGTGATATTGCTGAATGAGACACACAAGAGCCCCAGGGTTTCTTGGTCCTGCTTTATTCCCAACGAGGTCAAAATGGCAGCCAAAAACAACTTCTGAAAACAATTTTCAAAAGTCATTCATGGGCTCATTGTAGCCCATTTCCCCTCGTTGTTTTTGAAATACTTGTTGCCTGATGCCTGGAACTTAATGTCCGGCTCCACCACGTCAGGCACACCAGGGACACCTGCTCTGTTCCATCCGACAGGAGACGCACCCGTGAGACGCAGGCCAGGTCTCAGAGAGCAGGTTCCGTGTTTTAGCTCTTGCAAAATCTCCCGGATGATTTTTATCAACATGTCAGGCAGGTCCCCATGCACTTTCAAAATGCCTGTCATCACTCAAAGAATGTACTGCAGGCTGGAATGGCGGCGTGCTCTTTCACTCAATGCCACGAACAGATTTCTAGAATTCTTGTGTGGCTGCTTCCCTCCAAAGGTATGCTTAAAGGCTTCCAAATAATATTCCCTTATTTATCTGATGAGATAATTCAACCCACATCTTATTGATGACCCCAAATACGATTGCTTATAAATAGGAGAGGACTTCATACTAACTTATAAAAGACAATGAAGATGATTTATCTTCTCTGTAAACAGCAATAGCTACCATTTGATGAACATCACTCCGCCTGAGTCATGAGACTGGGCCCTTTACCTGAGTGACCTCAGGTGTCCCACAGCCCTGCAGGTGGGTCCCACCCCTGAGGAATTCAGTAACCTACTCGAGGTCACACAGGTAGCAAAAGGCAGAGCAGGGATTCGAACCCAGAGCACATTCTGGACCAGATCTCTTTATTTCCTTCACACCTAGCCAATTTCAGCATGACTGCTTTTCGGTATCATTATTTCCAGATCACTCTCATTCCCTCCTCCATACTCATTCTATTAATGATTCCCCATTATAGTTCCTGGAGGTAAGCTCGTATAATTATCCCCATTTTCTAGAGAAGGGGTTTGTTGTCCTGTGGGATAATCAGCTGCCAATCTCCAGCCTCCCTGTGGCCCCTGGGTTGTCTTCTGAGGCCTCGTTCAGCGCTTCTTTAACGCTTATAGTTTGGGCTAAAATTAAATTGCTGTAGGAATTATTTTGTCACTTAGAATTACCCAACGACTCCCAAACAAGGTGACTTGACTGTCCCTTTCTTAACATTCTGAGGGTACTAAGTCTTGCTCACTTTATTTGCCTCCCCTCTATTGTTCTGAGAAGAGTTCATTCCTCACCTGCGTGCGGTTGCCGGCAGGAGGGAAAAACAGGCTGCAGGGTTTGTCCGGAATCGTGGGCTGTAGGGTCCTGCAGCGAGAGGACGTGCTGGGATTGCAAAGGTGAATGGACAGAGAAAGGACGGAGGGCTCGGCGGGGATTTATAGACAGCAATAAGCCAAACATGTTTAGGAAAGCTGAGATGGCCAGGGGCTGCCGACCAGGTGCTAAGGGAACACTGGCCCTGCTGCTTCCTCTCCCACTGCTCATGAGCGCCACTGGGGCGCTCCCACCCTATCCCCAATTCATCAGCTGCTGCTTTCCCAGAAAGGATACTTTACAAATGAAAACATTCCATCTGTGAGATGGGTGTCCTTCACTTTCTACAGCAAAACGGCCACAAGAATAGGATAGTGCAGCAACCCGAAATAGCCCCGGTCATCTAGCAAGTCAATCATTTCAAAGAACAATGTATAATGGAATGGCTTGCGAACAAATGCTAAAATTGAACAGCCCGCAGAAAACATTTTACTATGCACATCCAAATCTGTCCAGAAGCCGGTAAAATCAACAAAATCTCCATGTTTAAACTCTTCCAAATGAATAAATTGTTACTTGCTAGAGGCCAGTAGTTTAAAAAAAAAAGAACAGATTATGAAACTGCTACATTAGGTAAAGAACACTGGAGTGAGGGAAAAATCAAGTGACTCTCCTTTGGAGAGACATCTGAAGCCTGATCAAGGAGCTACTGAGAGGGTAAGTAGATAAGAAGAGGCTCAGCTCCTACTGTCTCGGTTCACCCCCTCAGCCTGGACAATTTGCTGTGTGATCACGGTAAACTAGTGTTGGGAGATCGTGGGAAGGAGGCAGATCCGGGTGCCTGAACGAGGAACATCCTGAAACGATGCTTAACTCCAAGTTGTACGACTTCCCACACACCGTGGATTTGAGAATTTCAAAGATGCACTAACATAAGTACCCAGAACCCTCCGTGAGGCTCCAGCCATAAACAAATAGACAATTCAATGATTTCATTTCCAAGGTCAGAAAATGTTTCCTACCAAATCAAACCAAACGCACTCAGTGTCCAAGCGTATGCTACCGCCGTCTACCGAGTGGAATCTCGAACTTTAGCTTTAGGACCATTTTCATGTTCTGGGATTCCAAAAAAAAAAAAAGAAAGAAAAGAGAGAGAGACAGAAAGAAAGAAAAGGAAAGGAAAAAAAGGTATATTCAAGGAATTCATGTAGCTTGGTTTGAAAGGAGAAAAATTTTAAAGAAGCATTTTAAAGAAGTGGATGACATTTCCTTTCCTCATTCCTGTCTTTTCAGCTCAACACTTGTATCCATTTGCGTGTGTGTTTCCCTTAAAAGAAAGCATCTACATAGATGCGTAGAAATATTTTGGTCCCCAACAGATTTTACAACTGTTTTGAGAGGAAAGCCCCACAGGTTCTTGAACAGATGTCGCTACCGTTTCATGGATCACTTGTTTTGTGCGTAGTTATGGCAATGCCAGAAACAAAATGCCAGGAAGATGCTTCCCATGCCTGTTTGTTGGTCTTGGTTTGCACGCTGCACGCGCGCCTGCGTGTGTGTGTGTGTGTGTGTGTGTGTGTCCGTCCGCAGAAGGGAGGTGAGTCTTCCCAGCCATTTCTGCAATTTCTAACTTTCCCCTCGTTAATCAGCAATTAGCAAATTGTGTTGAAACCAGGGCCTATTCTTCCTGCTTCCTTCTTTAAGAGTTAAATGTAACAGCATTAGAACATTTTTTGAGAGACAACAATGGTCCTTATTAGCAAAAATGAGAATTTTAACTCATCCCTTTACGACACACGGTTCTTGTCGTGTTTAAACACAACGTCCGATGGATTCTTTTATTTCCTTTTTTTCTCCCCCTTTCACGCTTTTCCCACTGATTTTACCTCCTGCATCCCAGAGCAGACAGGCTGTTCCCATTAAAGTCCATGGCAACCACACACCCCTGAATGTGGCCTTCATTTTTCCGTCAGTGTTCAAGGTTTGTTTTGTTTTGCCTTTTCCCCCCGAAGTGCTTGCTCATGTGGAACTCTTCCTGGGAGCAGCTCTAACTGCTCGGTTCATTCCGGAATGCACACCGTGGTCATATGTGCAGCTCACGAAATAGGTCTTAAATGAGAAAATGATAGGCTTCAAACAGCAAAGGTCTTTGCGTGCAGTTGAGGACTCCCCTAACGGCTCGTCCCAGCAATCTTTGAGACCGGCTCTCCACTGAGTCATTTCAGTGACCGAAAACCAGCAGGTTCTCCCATAAGTTTCAGGCTTATCGCCTAAAGAATGTGAATTTTAACATTCCTAAGTTATCATTTTCTGGCTTTGAAAGGCCTATAACGAAACGCCAAGTCTCTCTTTCTATAAAATAAAAGAAACCAGAAAGAGAAAATTGTATTTCTAAATTGTCTCACACTACGGTAGGACCCTCAGTCTACCACATTTCAGATGAATCAGTGATAGGGCTTTGAAAATAAAATGAAAAAGGATTACACTGAGCTTTAATTAGACCATTTGCTGCCTTATTCTAACAATTTCCTGTCGCCGGCACTTTCCATGTATGCTCACATAATCCTATTGGCTCGTGTAATTTCCATAAAATTGGTACTTTAGGAAAGGCTTATTGTTGGAACAAAGGGATGTCAGCCTGCTAAAGTGATGGCTACTCATTGTAAAAGAAAAAAAAAAAAAAGGCGGGTAGTGGTCTGAAGACATGCAGGTTTTAGACAGTCTACCAAAGCAGAGAAAATGAATTTTGACTCTAGAATTAGGGGAATTAGTACAAAATTGGGCAGCTAGGACTACAGACTTAGGCATCATCTATATTCCCCAGTCAGGCTCTTACACTGGGTGTCCACGTAGCTGCCAACCTTGACAATGATGAGTCCAGCTTAAAGCAGGATTAACAGTGCTGAGGAATGTTCGAGGTGCGTTTAGAACGAACAACAGCAGTGGTATCCATGCTGCCATGTCTTACTCTAACCACACTGGTTCTGTTTTACCAACATCATCCCTTTTAGTATTCTTGTGTTGTCCAACAAAAAGTCCCCTCTGTAATGGCGGGTTACCACAACATGCTGTTGGGTACGAAGGCAGATGTCCACGAATGGCGGCTGGGCAGGATGATGCCTCCCACCCCAGAAGTGTCCATGTCCTAACCTCCAGAATGTGCATATGGTACCTCACATGGCAAGAGTGATTCTGTGGATGAGACTGGGGTATAAACACTGAGATGGGGAAGATTATCCTGGATTATCCAAGTGGGTCCAATCTAATCACATGAGTTCTTAAAATCAGAGAATCTTTCCTGGCTTTGGTGAGAGAAGACGATATGGCCAGGAAAAAATGGTCAGAGTGATGTTGTTAGTTTTGAAGCTAGAGGAAGAGGGGATACAAGCCAAGGCATGTAGGTGGGCTCTAGAAGCTGGAAAAGGCAAAAGGCAAAAAGACCAATTCTCCCCTCAAGCCAAAACAAACAAAAAAAATCGCTGATACCTTGATTTTAGGCCAGGGAGATCCCTGTATGACTTCTAATCTATAGAACTCTAAGATCATGCATTTGTGTTGTTAAGCCATTAAGTCTAGTAATTTGTCAAAGCAGCAAGAAAAACTAATACACTCTTCCTGTCATCTTGACAAGGAAGGGTGTGGAGCATGGCATTTGGAGTCTGTCAGGCCTAGACTAAAACGCCAGCCCTACTGTAGACCAGCTGTATGGCTACGCAAGTTACTTTACCTCTCTGAGTTTCTTGGGGTTAATGCCTGGACCATAAATGAGAGCTTTTATTACACACCTTTCTCTGTTGTTCTTTTTAAAAAATTTTTAAAAGATTTTATTTGTCAGAGAGAGAGAGAGAGCACAAGCAGAGGAAGTGGCAGGCAGAGGGAGAAGCAGGCTCCCTGCTGAGCAGAGGGCCCAACTCGGGACTCGATCCCCGGACCCCGGGATCATGACCTGAGCTGAAGGCAAACGCTTAACTGAGCCACCCAGGAGTACCACACCTTTCTCTGTTGAGACCTACATCCAGTCATAAAATTCTTTATACTATCTATATATCTTTATACTACTATAAATTCTTTATACTATCTCATTTATGTCCCATTTCTTATATATTCCTATTATGTTTTCTAGTGCGTTGCTTACCCATCTCTCTTCCTAAGAGAACTCTAACATTATGCCTACCCTTTAATCAAAAGCCATTAATGACGTCCAGCCGCAAATAACATTCTGTATCCTTGGCCCGGCACCATCAGCTGGCCCCATTCTACTCCACAACTTCATTTATTGCAATTTCATTTCAGCGTGTTTCCCAGAGCGTGAGGCCCAGGCCAACAGACCGGTCACCAGTCTCAGGAACACCTGGCAGGTGTCAGTGTTACCAAGAGCTCCCCAGCCAGTGGGCCTGGAGACACACCGACATTGCAGAAGGCCCGCCCGCATGGATCCCCAGCCCTGGTCTGATGGGTCTACCTCTTGTGCGCTGGAGACATCTGAGTTTTCTTACCTCCACACCTTTGCTCCTGAAGCCTTTCATCTTCCCAGGGCGTTTTCCCCGACTCCCAGCCTGTCTCCCACCTATGAACTTCTGACAGCCCTTGCCGTCTGTCTTCCTGAACTGTGGGCTATCTTCAATGTGTTGTGTCCTGTCTTTCTAATAGTTGGTCAGCCCTTGGCTGGCAGAGCCATTTTTCTGCTGGAAATCAGCACACTGTGTTTACAGAACATCTTCAAGGAATATTCCTTGGTTGATTATTTATCGGCTTCCATCTGAAGCTCCCTAAGACAGACAAGTACTCACACATTTCTGCTTCCGGTTTACTCTCTATTCTCTGAGTCGGCATCTTGATCTCACGTGCTTTTCCTCACTTCAGGGCATCCTCTAAAGCTTCTCTCTTATGAGACTCCCTCTCCTCCTTTTACACACTCCCCCCACCCCCACCCGCAGGCTCTGCAGCCAAGATGCTGTAGGACAAACAGTCCCAAGAGAGCAGAGCTGGGTCGTCTCTATCCTCCCTGTGAGAGAAGGTTCTCCTGTCCCATAGTCTACCTCTGAGGACTATAGGTGATAGCTACTGACTTTTTGAAATGTCAGTCATTTGGGTTTTGGCTTCGGTCATCTTTGGGGTCTGTAACTAGTGCTTCCCCTCCCTGGGCCGGTGTGAGGTCTACAAAGTGCCTGCGAAACCCAACCTGGGAAGACCCCACAATGGGGGATTTGCCTGAGACCTTCAGGGGGCACATCCTGAAACAGAAGACCAGAGGGGAGTCTCTTCCATCCAAAGAGAGCCTGGTTCTGGAGGGCAGTGGTGCCTGAATTCTGCCTTGCCCCAAAGGTCCCTTTGGGACTTCATGGTTCTTAGATATTCTACTCCAAAGAGAAGGAGAAGCATTGCCCCTGAACATGGGCACATACTGTTCTGTCTACCCAGAAATTCCAGTTAGGTCTGAGTATGTGATTGAAAAAGACGTATTGTTATTTCATATTTCATAATTTTTTGTATTTTTTGGTTATTTCTTATTTTTTGTTATTTCATAATTTTTTTACTGCATTTAAGTTGCTCTGGGATTGCATGGCTGTAGGGGGCAGCTGGAAACAACAGGGAGTGATTGGTTAAAAAGTATAACCTATAAAGTTCTGCTTAATTCTGAACTTTTGGTTGTACTGAAATGGAGTCCAAGGTGGTAAAGGCAGGTGGGCTGCAGACCTTGCTGATTCCCCCAATGGGGGAGACATGCAGAAGCCTGATTTCTTCTCTTGGGGCATTTGGTGGCCATCCTAGTGGTCAGATTGCAGCAGAGAGGGGCCAGGATAGATCTTTACCTCCATCCCAAATGTCTCCTTAGCCTCTTACTGACATCTGATTTTATATATATAATATATAATTATATATATATAATATATGTTACATACATAAAGATATATATAATATATATATATATTTACTTTTTAAAATGAAAATTCCAAACATTCACAAAAGTACAAAGGATAGTATACTAAAGTCCCATACACCTAACACTCAGATTAAGAATGATCAGTATTATGCCAATCTTATTTCATATATCTTCATGTTTTCCTGGAGGATTCCAAATCAGGTATCAGATAAATTTCCTGATAGTCCCAAAGATGTCTTTAAAAGTTGGTTTTTGAATCTACATCCCAACAGTTCATGCACTGTATTTGATTGATCTTTTAAGATCTAGGAGTCCTGTGGAAGGCAGAATAATGGCAAAGGTGTCCAGGCCCTAATCCCTGCTGGGACTCGGGGAGGGGGCAATTAGCGTGGATTACCCAGAGTGACCCATCTAATCAAAATCCTTCACCTCATGGGTCCTCTTCCAGTGCTGGCCAGAGAGGGACATGTGACGGTGCATGAAGGCTCAGAGGGATGTAACGTTACTGGCTTGGAAAGGCAAGTTAGGGGCCATGGAGCAAGGAATGAGGGAAGCTGACAGAAGCTAGAAAAGTCTAAGTAATGGATTCTCCCCCAGAGCCTCTAGAAAGGAATACAGCACTGCCGACACCTTGATTTTAGCACCGGAGATGCTGTCTGACTTCCGACTACAGACTGAGATGGGCCCCTGGTGTTTGAAGCCACCATTCCTTTAGCAGGGGACTGAAAGTCACACAGAGCTGTGAAGGGCTATTTTCTCCTGCCCTATTTTCTCCTGAGACCAGCTGGTCTTGGGCCCAAGAAGGAGCCGCCAGGGCCCGACTGAGACAGCAGGGGAGGGGAGGCTGGGCCTCGGGAAGAAATGGGGCCAGCTGTGCTGCACTGGTTCTCTGCTGGCCACAGCAGGCAGGATGGAAGGAGCTCCTTGCCCTGCTCCGAGCAAGCTGCACACTGAGTCAAGTCACTCATCACCTAAATCCTGCGAAGACCTCCCTCCACCCTTAGGGACCTAGGCACCACTCTCCTCTTCACCCCGAATGCTCTGTGCTGGCCTCCTTTCTGTTCCTCGACCTGGACAAGCTCTTTCTCACCTTGGCGATTCAGGCTGGCCGGCCCCCGTGGCCACCCCTTCTCATGACTGACCACTTATCGGCCTTCAGATCTTGGCTCCAGGGTGGAACTGAACACCCATCTAGAGTGTGCCCCCCCAACCCCCAGCAGAGGGGGGGCGGTGGAGAGGGGGGAGGTATGGAGCCAGCAGCAGAGACTGCAGACTTGTCTGGGTAGGGGGGTGAGTGGCGACTCCTGGCTGGATGCAGCAGGGAGGACTGACCTCAACGGGCAGACCATTTAGGTGAGGCCAAGATCTGAAGCTAGGCTAATTCAGGGTCACTGTCAAGGCTGGAACCCAGATAGGCTGGAACCCCATACTCACTGGGCTCACCAGAACCTATACATGAATGTATGTTAATTAGCAACGTCGTGTTTGTTCTTAATACTAAACGGCTAGGTTTCCATTGGTCTGGGGGACAGCTAACCCTCTTGCTTTTCCTCTTACGTCACTGGGCACTTCTTCTCAGTTTCCTCAACTGCTGGCTTTTGCCTTGCCCTGACTTTTAAGTCCATCCTTGGGCCTCTTATCTTCTTTACCATTATTCTCTTCCTAGATGATTTCACTGAGGTCTATGACTTAAATCCCTTATAAACATTGATGGCCTCCAAATCCTATCTTCAGCCTGGCCTTCTGCCCTAGAGTTCACACGTACGACTACCTGGTAGGTTTCTCCCCTTAGGTGTGTAAAAGGCATTTAAAATCTGCCGAGATCTGAATTCGTGATTACTATCCCCCAAACCACTCCTCTCCCAGGACGGGTAACCCGCATTCAACCAGCGGCTCTGATACAAAAAACACACTAGGAATCAACCTCGCTCACCTCCCACATCTGACCCGTTATCTAGCTCTGTTGGTTCCTCTTAGAAATGCATCCAGAATCCAAGTATGTCTCGCCACCTGCTCTCCCACCATCCCAGCCCAGGTCACTGTCATCTCTCAGCAAGACTCATGCCATCGCTTCCTGACCATATCTCCCCGTATCTATGCTCACCTAAAGCCATTTCTTCAAATACTTCCAGAGCGAGAGGTGTGAAATGCAGAGGAGAACAGGTCAAGACCCTGCCCGAAACCCTCCAGGAGCTTCTGGTTCCTCTCAGAACAAAACCCCAATTTCTGACTTGATCTAAAGCCCTAGGTGACCCTAACTCGGCTATATTTTCCCTCCAGCCATGCCAGCCTCTCTCATCTTTGTAGAACTCCCTGAGTTCATTCCTGTCTCAAGGATTTCCATATGCTTTCCCCTAGACCTGGGACTCTTTTCCCAGGTCTTCACATGGGCTCTCTTTCTTGCTCCATCCAATTCTCTACTCAATTGTCACTCCTCGTGACCACAGGACCTAGATGAGCTGCACCACCCCACTCCTAGCCGTGTTCTCGAAGCTCCTCACACTGTCTCATTTTTAGTGCTTATTGCTCCTAAATCAGTATACACTCAATAAATATGTATTAATGACTTGGAAGAATGAATGAATAATTAAAAACACTGCCATGTTCAAGAATACCTAGCCACGTTATATATACAGTTTTATTAATTCTCAGAAGTTCCTTATGGAAATTAGGGAGTAGATCATTTCCCCCACTTATTGAAACCCAGAAGTAATCATTCATTTGATGTTGTTTAAAGACTGATTATTCAGCTGGAGTAGGTAGGTGCTAAACGTTAGTCTTTTAAATGAAGAAAGTGAAGTATAATGATAGGTCTCCAACGTGAGGGTTCTCATGTGTTGTAAACTTACTGTGTGCCAATTATTGCAACTTTGGAAGAAACTTTATTGGAATCAACTGTAATTTATTTTTCTAGAAACTCTTCCTTTTTCAAACTAAGAAAAATGCAAAGTCACTATAACGTTCAAGTAAACTATATCTTCTTTTTCTGGTTACCACTGAAAGAAAAGCATATCATTGATAATATCACACTTGATTGGTAATTTTTAGCAACTCCATTAAAAGTAATTTTTAAAGCCTATGGTAAAATAACCATCTTTAAGGAAAAACTAGTATCTTGATGTCCTACAAACATCTTAAGACAATAGAATCAAAGAAAGAGATTTACTTTGTGTTTAAATAATCATGATCACAAATGGTCCTCTTCCTCTACCTCCACCCGCGAATGAGAAGAAATTTAGTATACTTTTGGGGATATGCTTTAGGTCTGCCAAATACTTAAGTAAAAAATTCTCCTAAGTTGTTTCAAGAAACTTCTGGTACTCTAACAGGCTCCACGCATTCTAATATATCCAAACACAAGGTTTTTTTTTTTTTTTTTCCTAATTGCTTGGCCGCAGACGAAGATGTAAGGTTATAAGTATAAGAATTTATGTGATGATCAGTGATGGAATCCTAATCCGTCTTAAGCTGTGAGCACGACAACTGGCAGTTCCCAACGTGTATTAAGAGGCAGAGGTTTTTTTTCTTTTGCCTGAGGGTACATTCCCTTTCAAAAGCAAAATATTTTTCTTCATTTGCTTTCTAAAGATATCACATTAAACTCTACTCTTAACGGTTAATCTTTTAAGAAGGCAAGATAGATTGGAGGGAGAATCTGTGATAGATTTATAAATTGGGCGCAAAATGTAACACGAGGCATTCCAATACGCAATTTCAAATCAAAACCTTAACTTGGGCAAGGGACATCGTATCAGCCAACAGCATTCTTTAGAAATGCCTGACATTCAGTCGGATAGAATTATATATTGAAATAGATTGTAGGCATATTGGGAATGTTTTTGCTCTAGCATCTGGTAGCATCAAAGCCCAGGAGGAAGAGTGGGTGACCATGCCAGAATTTAAAAGCTGCCTTTTGGATAAATATGTAGAAAGGATATAAATTAAGTTATCAAAAGGCTAGAAGAATTTGCTGAAAGGGGGGGAGGGTGCTAAAAGCAATAAGCCATTTGGAATTTGATAGCATGCAACTTTCATGCTTTGTATAGCTAGTATTGTTAGCCAAGTAAGGATAAAAGGGCATTTCAAAAGAGAAAAATTAATGAATGAGGACAAGCATAAAAAGCCACAATGCAATACCTGATCTGTAAGCCTAAGTAGTACTTATGGCATCTGAGATGCAACGTGGGATGAGCCCCAGGGGAAATCGGGCACCTCCTCTATGATGCCTTTGGAAGAGAATAGTGACTTGTGATTTCTGTGTTCTGTGTATTAGTCAAGATAAGCTAACTGCTGAACAAACACCCCCAGAATCTCAATGCTCATGAAAAGACCAACTGGGTGTTCCTGGGCTATGGATCCTAGTCAAGCAGGGTTCCCAGGCCCCTTCCATCTTGTGACTCTGCCCTCTTCCAGGCTAGCATTATGGTCCTCTCCATTCAGCCAGTGGATGGGAAAGTAAAACAGAAGATAGAATGTAGGAAGATTTCACGAAAGAGGACGAAAGCCCTCATACTTCATCGACCAGAACCCGGTGACATGACTGTACCTAACTCCATGACTACACCCATCTCCAGGTTGGGTACTAAGTCTGGCTGTGAGCCGAGAAGAGGAAGCAGGTGTGGTGACTAATCAGACTCTACCACAAGTGGTATCGGGTTGCTGCAGTCACTCGCTGAGGCATCTACACGTCTATCTTCTCACGCCAAATTGTAAGTCTTCAGAGTAGGGAAGAATTGGGTCTTATCTGTTCTGGTAGCTGTAGCAAAAACTCTGGCATAGAGTTAATGCTCAACTTGTAGTCAGGGGATGCGGCGTACCAGGCTCACAGAGTGAACCTGGAGATGTTAACACTGGTTGTTTATGCTCTAATATTGCCAAGAAATGCCTGGATTTTTCTCCCCTCCCTAAGATGGCCTCTCTGTGTAGATTATTTCCAGAGGACACAAAGACAACATGCCAACAGTGTGCACGGGGCACCAACTTTATTAATTCTCATTGTGTCTTCATGCAAGAAGCCTTCGCAGGAGAAAGTCCTTGAACCCTTCACCTCTCAGAAGGCACTTCAGTGGGAGAGACGTTGGGTTCCTGAAAGACAATGGATAGGGTGGCGGGTTTCTAGTGAACCCCAATCTCAAGAATAAAAAGGGAACCAAAATCTTCCTCAAGGATAAACCAGACTTCCTTAATCAACTGAGAAGGAAGCCAGAAGTTATAGGTGAATGTGCAGGACTATAGAACATTATAAAAATCTAGAACATTATTCTTTCTGTCTCTATTTGGTTTCATGCAAAGCAAGAGCAGCCCCTGTGTGACTGCTAAAGGACTAGTACCTAGAATATATAAAGGACTTCCAATAAAACCAAACAATAAAAACCAACAATCGAATTAGAAGATGGGCAAAGGGCTTGAAGACATGGTTTGGTTCACCAAGGAGGATTTACAGATGGCAATTAAATGTGTGAAAAGATGCTCCACTTTACTAGCCATTAAGACCACAAGGCTTTTACAAACTTATTAAAACAGCTAAAATAAACAGTAGTGACTACACCAAATGCTGGAGAGGATTCAGAGAAACTGGATCTCTTACACATTTTTGATGGGAATGTAAAAATGGGTCAGCCACTCTGGAAAACAGTTTGATAATTTTATAAAAATGAAACATAAACGTACGATACAACCCACCTAGCACACTCTTGGGCATTTATCCCAGAGAAATGAAAATCTATGTCCACACCAAAACCTGTACACAAATGTTCATAGCAGCTTCATCTGTAATAGTCAACAATTGGAATCAACCCAAACACCCCACAATAGATGAACTATTAAATAAACTGGTACCTCCACACCACAGGATTAATAAATATTACTATACAGTAAACAGGAACAAACTATTGGTACACACAATTTCGATGGATCTTAAGGGCATCAGGCTGAGTGAAGGTCACTTATTATATAATTCTATTTATATAATATTCTCGAAATGACAAAAGTATAGAGATGGAGAAGACATTGGTGGTTGCCAAGGGTTAGTGATGGGGTGGGAGGAGGAGTGGGAAGAAGGTGAGACTGTAAAGGGATAGCACCAGGGAGATCTCTGTAGAGACGGACGAGTTCTCCCTCTGGATCGCAGTGGTGGTTACATGAATCTACACGGGGGGTAAACTGGCATAGCCCTACCATAGACATACACATGGTACCGATGGCATCATCTTGGCTTGGACACCGTGCTACAGATAAATAAAATGGAACCATTGGAGTACAAAGTACACACAACCATGCTGTACTACTCTTGCAACTTCCTGTGAATCGATAATTATTTGAAAATAAAATAAAGTAAAATGAAAATTAAAAACAAAACAATTAGTATTTTTAATTTTAAAATGAATAATTCTTATCGTAAAACTTTGAAAAATACTTAAGTGTTAAGGACAAGTCCCTCGTATTGTCTTCCCTTCAATCAACTCCAATCCCACACTCCAGAAGTAAGTGCTCTTAATAGTTTTATCTGTGTTTTCCCAGGTATTTTATTTGTTATATTCTCATATACACATCTACGGACTTTTTGTTTTTTCCTCAAATGGAATCCCTATGCTTCTTCTGCATGTAATAAGAGACCTTGGACATCTTTTTATGCCACGAAACCAGCCCTATTTTATTCTTTTTACTAGCTGCATCATATTCTACTGCGTGGCTGTGCCATATCTATTTAATCAGTTCCGTACTAATAGGCATTTAGGCTGCTTCTAGCTCTTAAAAATAAGGTTGCAATGGATATTGTCATACATGTGATTTGTGCAAATACATCTATAAGTTAAATTTAAATTTTTTTAAATTGTCAAATTGCTTTCTGAAAAAGTTGTAACAAGTTTTGGGGAATGGCTGCGTGAAAGAGAACAGGAAGGCAGGCTGAGTCACCACGGTCAGGAAGGGGGCGGAAGTACAGAAGCTGCCCCTGGCGGGGGAGGTGGGCCTCCTCAAAGAACAGCTCTTCCACCTGCCTCCACTTGTGGGGAAGTTAGCATCGTTTTTCTGTTTCCTCCTACTTCTGGGTGGCTAGACGACACTTCATCCCTACGTGGAAATGAAGTGAGAGGGTCTATCTCACCACCCTCTGGGAAACATGAGCGTAATTGGTCTTCCCTCTCAAGACATGCTGTTAGATTCCCATGAGTTTCAACACTGCACTTAGGGCATCTAGTCGTGGGATTTTCAGCCAATACCTTCCAACTTCTCTGCATCAAAATAAATATTAAAAATTCAATTCCCTCTTTAAAATCCTTGGGTATCTCAGAGAACTGTCTAGTTAATACTGGTTTCAGGATTTAGAGGGATATATTTAAGGAATTCATTTATGGTGTTAAAAATCTTCCCTTTAACAAAAGCAACACTCATGGTCATGCTATGATCACCATAAAAATCAGTAAAAACTTCATTTTTCCATTATTACTTTTAGTAAATACCCAGTCTTATTTAGTCTCTGTAATATGAGACTCTTGCGGCTCCTCATTGTCAGTGGAAGAGTTGAGTGTGGCAGTATGGCTCCCAATGTCTTCATGATGACATGCCTCTCCAAGTTTTAGCTTCCACTAGTCCCCATCTCCCTTTTATTTCATTTTTTTGTAGCCTCAACTTGCTCGTAGTTGCCCTACATGTATCATGTTCTTCCTTACCCCTGTGCCTTTCTCCTTCTGATGTCTCTGCTTGGAAACAAATGGCCTCCTCACCTGTCTTGACCTAGCTGACTTTTCTTTCAAATCCAGCTTAGCCATCTTTCCTCCAGGAAACTGGCTTATAGCCTTTTACTTGGACCAAATATCTGTTCTCTGCTCACACCTAGCACTTTCTACATCATACTAAAGTTATCCATTTGTCTATCTACTCTGGTGGGCTAGGAGCTCTTCAAAACTATAGGCCATGTCTTCTTAGTCAAGTTTTCATACCCAGTACCCAGCAGAGCAGGAGCTTAACATGTCTGTGTACTGCCTGTGAATATTTGCCACAACCCACATGAGTCTGACTTGAGTTTGAGTAACTAAGGATTCCCCTGGACATATTCCTTCTCTCTCCCCTCAATCTGTTTTTGTGTGAACACTGAACATGGGCTAATTTTTGGCTATGGGAAGCAGATGTGAGAAATCTGGATTCCTTGGCCTATTCTAGCTCTGTTCCTCTTCTACTTTTTTGGTAGAACAAGGTAAGCGTTTTGCTTAAAATAATATGGGAGCACCTTCTCTGCATTACTGAAGAACAAGGATCAGCAAGTCCAGCAGCCTGATTCTTTCTCAAGAGCCCTTGGGTCTAGAGCTCCATCGTCCCGAGTCACCTACTTTCTTGGGGGACAGTCACCTGACCCACCTGTGGGGTTGGCAGGTCCTGCTGATGGGACATTGATGCAGCTGCCTCAATCTGAACCTGTTGGAGCACCTGAGGCTAGAGTGGGTTTCCCTGTGTCTATAAGAACAGGCTATATAAACATTTTAGCACCTGTTTATTTAAAAAAAGTTATGTGCTTGGCAGAATTTGGCCTTATTAACTGGCACAGGACGGCACAGTTAAACAAAAGAGGGCGAGTATAGCTTCTCCCATCCCTCATTGCCAGAAGTGAGCAATACCGACCAAAGGATCCTCTGGCTAACAGCAGTCCCTCCAAGAGCCCGGTGTGATGCGGGATCAGGCGAATGCCTGGCTCTCTCAGCCATTGCCTTCCTCCTTGTTCCCACCATAGGCCCATTCCCAACCCAGTTCTAGTTTGACTTTACATTGGACTAGCTCTGGTGCAAAGTGATGGGACTCTCCCAAGGAGGACCCTGGGCAAAACTGAAACAGGCCTGGGGTGCCTGGGTGGCTCAGTCGGTTAAGCGTCTGCCTTCAGCTCAGGTCATGATCCCGGGGCCCTGGGATTGAGTCCCATGTCAGGCTCCCGGCTCAGCGGGGAGCCTGCTTCTCCCTCTCCCCCTGCTCTTGTTATCTCTCTCACTCTCTCTCTCTCTCAAATAAATAAAATCTTAAAAAAAGAACTAAACAAAAACAGGCCTGCTGCAAACTTTGTCCTCTCCCTCCTAGCTCCAGCATTAATGAGTTTTCAACTAGAGACAGTAAAGTTTGGCAAAATCGTCTTAGTTTACAGGAACTCATGGATCAAGAATCATTTTGGGAAAAATTGTTTTAGGGAAAAATTACATATATATATATATGACATTTGCTAAAGAAGACACAGGTCTTAAAGGGGTTGGGAATCATTGCCCTGATCCTGAGCCCACAGTTAGCTTAGGAACTGACTTCTCAGAGAGGTCCTGTGACTCTTCTAAGGTCACGGAGCTGGTAAATGGCCCGTCCTGGCCTTGAACCCAGAATATCTGCGGCGTGAGGACAATCTGCCTGGAAGATGCTACATGTCCTTGTTTAGCTGATCCCTATGACGTGCCCAGTGCCAGGGCCTGTGCCAAGTGCTGGGCCAGGCTCTGGGAACGCAAAGATGAAGGAAAGACAACCCTCCCTTGACGTGCCCTGGCTGAGCGGGGAGCACAGAAACACGCATTAATGACACATGTGCGGTGGGCCGTCGGGATGTGCAGGGAGGGACCTGCAGCCTGGTGGGGGCACGAAGTCTTCTGGGGTGCCACGCAGCCCAGACTTTCGCCAAGGATGAGCAGGTGTGGGAGAGGCGTCCAAGACAGGCCGGCACGGCAGAGACGCCAGGCTGGGAGGCAGCGGGCCTCTTATGTGTGCGTCCGAGCAGGAGGCACGGGTGTTCCTGGAGCAGCGAGGGCAAGCAGGCCTGTCCTCCCAGGCAGCTGGAGAGTTAGGCCGAGCAGGCCCTGCACGTCTGTCCTGACGACAAAATACCACAGACCAGGTGGCTTCGCCACAGAGAGTTATCTTCTCATGGCTCTGGGGGCTCGAAGTCCGAGAATTAGGTGGTGGCAGGGCTGGTTTCCTGAGGCCGCGCTGCCCGGCTTGCAGTCAGCTGCTTCCTCCCTGCGTCCTCCTGTGGTCTTTTCTCTGAGCACGTGCGTCCCTGCTGGGTCTCTCTGTGTCCTAATTTCCTCTTCTTATAAGGACACTGGTCAGTCTGCCCACCCTAATGGGCACCCTAACTGCCTCCCTCAAAGGCCTTCTCTCTAAATACAGTCACATTCTGAGGTACTGGGGATGGGTCTTCAACACCTGAATTTTAAGGGGGACACTATTCATCTTATAAGGGCCTTTGTGTCATTTCAAACTATAACCAGGGCAGGGGCACACCCACTTTTGTGTTTTCAAAGGAGCCACCTGCCCACAGCTGGAGGCTGGCAGTGGCAGGGAGACCAGCCAGGAGGCAACCAGAATGGACCGAGCCTTTTCTCTTCCTGACGGACTTGATGTTTCTTCAGATCCTCCATCACTGACACCCCTTGTTGTTACACTGCTTTCTCTGGACAGAGGCCTTCACTCTTGTTCGGCCCAGGAGGGCTGACTGGTCGGGGTGTGGACAGGCCTTTCGATCATGCCCCCTCACTGCCCACTGTGTAAGGAGGAGCCCTGCCAGGTCCCTCCTCGGACCTCTCTGCTGGCACCTTCACAAACACCAAAGGGAGCACCACCTTCCCTCTGGGGCTGCAGGGAGGACAAAACACATTCCATGTCACTCAGCTCGGGACGAGGGCCAAAGGAGAGGCCGAGTCTCCTGGAGCAAGGGGCCGGTTGAGAAACAGATCCATAAGCCACAGCTGCTGGCTAGACGGCGTCCTCATCGACGCAGGGGTTTAAGTTGGGGCCCGTGCATTTAGGGACTCTATGATTTAGACAGGGAGGACATCACATTTTCTGGGTGTGTATTAACATCTAACTGAAATTTGGCACTTCTTTAGGCAAAATATTAAAAATATTGGAAGTACGGAAGTATAGTTATTAGACCAATTGCTAGATCTCGTTAGTCCATGTGCTAATAAATCCATTTATTACTACAGCACAAATTTATTCTGAAATATTTACTGTCGCGTAGCACAAATACGCTTAAAATATTTTGATCATCAATGTCAATATAATTTTGTGAAATCTTGGGTATTTTTACTTTACGTAGTTTAGAAATATTCTTCTGTGAAGAGGTGTGTAAGGTTCACCAGAGTGCCCAAAGGGGCCGTGGCTCAAAAAAGGTTAAGGACCTCTGCTTAACCAAGTCCACAGATGAGATGAAGGAGAGTCCAAAGAGGGGAAACTAAGGACCCATTTTACCCTCAGTTAATGAGACATTTGGGGGCTAGGACTTAAGAGGATTTAAGTTGCTTGAAATTATCATACAGATAAAGAAAGATATCTGTATTTCTCTGATGACAACTGTTCTTTGACTTTTCGTATCTTTTTTACACAAGCCCCCGTCTGAAAACGTGGACCGTGTGTTTAAGGCTGATCACCACAAGGACCTCTCTGCCTTCAGTCTTGGATGTGTTCATTGGAGACCCCAGCGCACGCTCAACCAGGAGAAGGCGACGGAGGGGGGACCCAGCTAAAATCACACGAGAGTGCGTGCTGTCCGGGCTCCAAGCTCACTAGCTGCTGCTATTGTTACATATGGAGATACCACGGGGTGTGGTGGCCAGGGGACTCTGTCACCACCCTTGAGGGGATGATGAGGCAAGAAGGTGACGGCATCTGCAGTTACCAACCACCTTCTTGCTCCTCGAAAATGTTTGTGTATCACACATCCAGATGCCAGCACGCAAGGCTGTGGAGAGCAGGCACGGCAGGTAGGGCGCGGGAAGGTGCCAAAAGGCCCAGTTATCTGTGTGTCGCTCCCACGTGCCGCTGGACAAAGCTCGCAGTTGGCAGGCGTCTTGCCACTTTCTCTCCCAAAGTAACTGAATAAATGGGACCCTTGAACAGGACGCTCTCACTCCCAGCGGCTCTTTCACTGTTTCGTGCTTTCGACTTCTGAGATGTTGTCTTTGCTTGTCCCACTTGAACCTACAGCCGTCAGCCCCTCTAATAGGGGTGTCCATAAAGAACTGCCCTGAAATATGCTTTTCCAGAGCACTTAATGTCTTTCCAATTAAACCCAGATGTGAGAAGCTGAAGGCACAGTTCTCAGGACTGAACACGATGACATAAATCTTGCAGCTGACAGAGATCCCACTGAGCTCGGCTGGGGAAACTCACAGAGAACTTGTTTGGGCCCAGAAAGGCGGCTGGGTATAAAGACAGATGTGTACACTCTGCTTCCAAAAAATATGCTGAGAGAGAAAACGCTCTTCCAACACAGTGCCTACAAATAGGGCTGGAGGCATGAAGCAGGTTGGTTTCGCTCCCCCTCCCACACTCGCTGCTAGATCAAAGGAGGTGATTGAAAAGGCTTTGCTAGAAAACAGACCAACTCAGCGATGCTTCCTGGTCTCCTTAATTGCTCTTCTCAGGGAGAGGAAGGTGGGCACTCCTGACAGACCTTTGCTGGAAAAGAACAAGAGCTGTTTGTGCAGCTGAGGGTTTGGCTTTTATTTTTTTAATTATCAGGTTTTGTACACTTTCCAGAAAGTTCCTTTTAAAAATAGTATATTCTTCCTTCTCTTCTCCAGATGCTAGGAAGTGCAGGTTCAACCCAAACCGTGTCTATTTCAAAGGGACACAAAAACCCAGGGCTGGAGTTCAAGGAGTTTGGTGGCATGCTGCCCAAGGACTGAAGGCTTGGGTTTTCTCTTACCCTCCCAGTAATTTTGTTTTTAAAGCTTGGGAAACAAATTCCACTGAGGGATCAGCTTCTGCAGGATGCAGCATGGAGAAGGGCAGGCGGGCAGTGGAAGCAAGGAGCTGGGTGCAGGGAATGAGCCCAGACCAGAGCCAATGTGGTCACTCTGACAGACAGGTGCACGGGTGGACTAACAGTTCTGTGATGCATCCAGAAGGCTCGATTTCTAGAGTCCCAGGTTCACAGGAGAGCTGGGTGGTTTTTTCCCCTCAACAGCCTGCCCAATTATCCACTGCTTCCTCTCTCCCCCTCTCCTGCCCCATCAGGGTGGCAGCTCTGTGACAGAGGACAGCAGGTGTGGGCAGCTCGCAAGGGCTTGGTCAGGGCGACTCCTGTGAGCCTCACCTGGGTCTGGCCAAACCAGTGCCGGGAGAGCCTTGTCGCCTCTCATCTGAGACTTTTGGCTTTTTCCTGCCACGCATCCCAAGTAAAGCCCTGATGAGAGTGCATTTCACTGACAATTTTATGACCCTGACCATTTCCCCCTGTAACCGTATCTTTAAAATGGCTCCTTGTCTTCATTCAGGTGGGTGAGAGCAGGGCTGTGTTCTTCCTCCACTTCCTGCTGCTAAAACGTCTCTGCCTCGAACAACGGCACTAAAGTATCAGAAAGTGAGTTCTGGATTGCAGAACTGCACGCATAACTTTGACCACTTTTATTTTCCATCTTGAGATAAAAGCCAAAACATATTTTTTAAATTTATGTTTTACATCTTGGGTTGGGTATTACCTTTCTGAGTGAATTCTAAGTATTGTAAAGATGTCTTCAAAGATAGACAATTTTAACTGGAAAGAAATTAACGCAAATCACCATGTACCGCGGTGACATGCTAATTTACAGCACCGTAAAGGTACAGCTCAAAGCTCGAATGAGCCAGAGAGAAGTTGGTGGATTGATGGTTTGCAGTAAGAAAGCTTTAGAAACAATAAAACGTAGCTAGGATTTTAGTTTGGAAATGAACGAAAAGGTCCATTTGTTCCAAGTTACTGAGTTTTTAATTTAGATCTGCTGTTAAAACCTAATGCATTTTGTATTTGTGGTTAGTAAATGACTCTAACTCGGTGTCTTTAAGGAGAAATTGCAAAAGAGCCCGAATAATTTTCAAAAACTCATGGCTGCAGGTTTCTTAGCAAAAATGTAATCTTTGTATCTCACCTTTAAAATGAGAAAAAAGCAGAAATGTAAAAAAAAAAAAAAAGATACACCAGTGATTATTTATTTTTTTGCGGTTAGCAATTATTGTAAAAGGGAAAACATATTTCCATGGAGACAAAATTCACCTGTAATAGCATATAAAATACTGTATATTCATAAACCATTGCTGGCAATGACTTGCCCCAAACATTTGAATCTGAGCAAGAACATAAAAGCTATCATCTGATATTTTTTCATGATTACATAAGCATGTATTTCCATTTCTTTGCTCAGTATTCTACACCTAAGGTGCAAATATATTCAGAAAACATACTCTTTCGATTCTGAGCGCTGTCTGGAAAAAATTGAGAGGCACTTGGCTACCCAAACCAAGCTGATGAGAACTGGCAACGGGGCTTGTCACAGACCGGGAGGTTTGAGGCCTCAGTAGATAAACCAAATGGATAGCTCTTTTTAGAAATCAGAAGGAGATTTTTTTTTTTTTTTTTCTTTTAAGAGGCAAAGAATTCTTAGGGTAGGTAGATTTTTTTCATTGTATACCAACAAGAAATATAAAATCTGGTTTGGTAACACAAATAACCTGTCTTTCTGAAAGATGCAGAGCTACTGATAAGGCATGTAGCCTTTTTTCTTTTCTTTCTTTTTCTTCTTTTTTAGCAGGCTATTGTCCCGGGTGTGCGGGAGCAGCCGGGGCACTGTCTCCCCATTGGGGTGTAAGTCCTCTGAATGAATGACTTGCCCTTGCAGCCACTCTGTTCTAGAGAGCTCCGTGCCTTCACTCAGGATACGTGTCTGCATAGCCAGAAAACAAATGGGCACTCCCACTGGACAGCCGTTTTCCTTTTACTTGAGACCATCTGATTCTAAACACATCACTTAGAAAAAAAAAAAAAAACTCAGAATATTAGATTATTTAAGAATTAGTTTTCTTTAACAAATAAGTTATCTATAAAACAGAGGTTCTGGAATTTGTTTCTCAAGAGAGCAAGCGATCAAATAGGAATTCTGTTCAACAGCCCAAATGAGTGGCCATAGACTCAGCACTACGGGCCGCGTGTTAGGTTTAAAAATGCCACACATTCATAAGGTTGCATTTCACTGCACATGGTGAGAAACGTTAAACAGTGACTGTGATGTAACACCCACTGGACAAATTTAAAAGCTGCAGAACCCTAAAGAATAATATTTCATCTTGGATTATCTGGTTGCCTATTTCATTTGTAGACACGACCTCGTTAAAAAAATGTTCAGTAGATGTACCTTCAATTCACATGTTAATTTATGCTTTTTTTTTTTTTTTAACCCCTTTCACTGCCCCCACCCCTTCACTCCTCTCCCGCCTTCCCCTGGCAACCACTTATCTGTTCTCTGTATCAATGTGTTCGTTCTGCTTTTGTTTTTAAATTCCTCATATACATGAGATCATACAGTATTTGTCTTTCTTTTTCTGACTTACTTCACTTTGCATAATGCCCTCAACGTCCATCCACGTTGTTGCAAATGGTAGGACCCTCCCCCCTTTTTTTATGGCTGATACTATTCTATTGTGTGTATCTACCACATTTCCTTTATCTGTTCAACCATCGATGGATACTTAGATTGTTTCCATGTCTTGGCAATTGTAAATAATGCTGCTATGACCATGGGGGGTGCAGGTATCTTTTCAAGATAGCGATGTTGTTTCCTTTGGCTGAACACCAAGCAGTAGAATTGCTGGATCATAGTTCTATTTTTCATTTTTTGAGGAATCTCCACACTGTTTTCCACAGTGGCTGCACCCATTTACATTCCCACCAACAGCGCACGAGGGTTCCCTTTTCTCCTTATGCTTTCTACTTATCCTTCTCAATAGTATCACTGTAAAATGGATTTCAAAGACATCACCCTGTGATTTTTGTTTGTACCTGTCTTGAGGGATATTTTTCTAAACCCTGACTCAGTGGCAGCAACAGAGAGAGAAAGTGAAGACCAGCATCCACAGGAACGGGGTCCTGGGTCACTTTGGGCCAACAGTACCTACCGATCATTTCCCCAAACATTTGAATCTGAGCAAGAACATAAGAGCTATGTATCCATGATGACGTCTTACAGTTGAATGGCATTTAGCCTTTTATTATTTTTAAAGAGAGAAGACAAGGAGTATGAGACAAGGAAAGGACTAATGGGGAAATCTTTCAGAGGCAATTCAATATCTGGACGCCTGGGTGGCTCAGTTAGGTTAAGCGTCTGCCTTCGGCTCACGGCATGATCCTGGGGTCCTGGGATCGAATCCCACATCGGGCTCCCTGCTCAGTAGGGAGCTGCTTCTCCCTCTCTCTCTGTCTCTCCTCTGGCTTGTCCCCAACCCCCGTCTCAAATAAATAAAATCTTGAAAAAAAAGGCAGTTCAATTACCACCTCAGCTCACCGAGCTGTAGGTCTAGATGTACAGTGTAGACATGTGATAACGCGCCAACACCACGTCGGTGCCTACAGTAAAGCCGGCGGGGAGCTGCGCTCCCCAGGGGACAGCGACACTCTGCGAGCGCTGCAAACCGCACAGGTCTGTGACTGGTAGCACCGACAGGTGGGTGTCTGCGAAGCAGGCAGAGTACTGTCGTCAGGAAGACTAAGTCCTCCCCGGGCTAGAAGAGGAGTGTCTTTGGCAGTTCTTCCAGGCCAGCTCATGCTTAGATGTAGGGTTCGGCTTCAACTGGAGATGGAAATATCTAGCCAGGTCATCCTACGCAGTGTTTGCAGCATGACGCTGGAATTCTCCCATGCGCAAACCCACCAACGCACGCCTTGCTGCAGGCAGAGGGGCCATCTGGATCCCATCTCCTTGTATAAAGGTGCAGATCATGAAGCCCACCGCCTTCTCTGCCTGGGCTGGGCCTGGGCCTCGCTGCTATCTACCGGTGGGGAAGTTTCCTCATGTAAAGGTTCAGAAAGGACAGAGGCAGCACTGATCTCGGAGAACTTCACAGCTTTAGTCTCTGGTCCAACGACTACTCTCTCAGGGCCTGTGTGACTAGGGTAGAGGGTCTAGGAGCTAGGACCATAGGTCAGAAGTCAAAGGTCAACATGACCATGAGGCTCGCTCTAGTTACAGTAGACACTGCAGTCCTTTACCAGATCTTCCTTGATCTGGAAATGTTCCTAGTGGTTGTGGGACAGCCACAGTTCAGGGCAGGCCAGTGTAGCCCAAACCAGGAATGGGAGACAGCTCTCACAGCTCCCAGAGACAGGCCCTGGGGGTGCTCAGTGCCTTTGCCTAGGCTGTTCCCTCAGTCTAGATGTCGCTGCCCACCTGTCTTCACCTGGAAAACCACTACTCATGATTTAAGATTCAGCTAAGCTGTCATTTCCTCCCTAAATGCTCCCCCAATTCCCTGAGGGCCAGTCGTTCTGCCTTTTATACTTCCAGAATGCTTTGCCCATATCTGCATTATGGATTTTTATCACATCGATGATATATGAGACCACACCTCTGTACCCCACCAGGCCACAAGCTACTCAAGGTCAGGGGGTACGCTATATGTACCTCTCTAGCCCTAACGCAATCCCCAAATATTAGGATATTCAATAAATATTGGATGGATGAATGGATGGATGGATGGACGAGAAGGTGAGGCTCAGTGTCAGCTGAATCAAAGCTCACCGGCCATTTTTAGTTTAAGAAGATGGGTTCAATGGGAGGAAGTCAGAAAGCAATCCATGTATTGGCACATATCAGTTGCAAAGATGCCTCTTTCCAGTGGGCAGCATCAGGCTCAGCAGTAAAACAAATACTCTTACAATATTCAGATCTGTGAGTAGCATGCATTGCAGTCTGGTTGCCATGGAGCATTGTTGAATTAAATGTTAAGTAGGGCATAATTACTGCATGAGATTAGGCACAAAAGAGCAATCTAAAATATACAGTGTGGTCTATTTAAAACAGATCCCAGTCGGTGGTATAGAGGACTTTAAATAGGACCTATTTAAAATAGGTGAGCCCGAATTAATCCAGGGTAAGAAATGGAACCTCTCATCTTGCATTACACAGAGAAAGAATAACGGAAATCTGCCCAGAGTTATCAATCATTCATTCCCTCAGGCGTCTTTTGAATACATCCTCCATGCACAACATGGTCTCGGCTTCACTGAGGGCATAAAGAAATAGGAAATGTGCACGTGAAAGAGGAAGAATTTGTCAGGTGGGCGTGAGAGGGAGCAGGAGTGGAGGGGGCCACACAGCCTAGCCGCCAGGCGGGACGAGAGCGGGGTCTGGGGGGCTTTCCCTTCTAGTACATCTCACCAGATAATCTTTCGCTTCCTACTACTCATCAGCGGGTCGCCTGGGCTGATACAATCCTACATTTTTAGAGCCACTGACATTTTCTTTATGACAACAGCTACACTTTTCGAACATGCATAATTTATGCACAAACACATTTGGACATCTATTCAAAAGGGAAACAGCACCGGGGCTGCTAAATTCAAATTTGAGGAGCTATTACACAACAATTTTATTTTGTAATGAATCACATACAGTGTATTGAAAACCACATATATCAAAGGAAACCAAGGTCCTTTTCTGTTTATTCCCAAATCTTTGATTCTCTGATTTAATAAATGTATTGAGATTTGCACTTGTTAATGACTTTCTTTTTCTCTTTCTTTCTTTCTTTCTTTCTTTCTTTCTTTCTCTTTCTTTCTTTCTTTCTTTCTTTCTTTCTTTCTTTCTTTCTTTCTTTTTCTTTCTTTTTTTCTTCCTTTCTCTTTTTTTCTACCCTGACATCTTTCTTTAATTTGCATTGGGCACTCTTTGAAATGCTATGATTTTTCCTCATGGGTGCATTTTATCTGTGAATTAAGATTTTCTTCATAATTCCCTCTGGCTTTTTGTTAATCAAGGGCACTGAAAGGTACAAAAATGACCGCTGTGTAGTCAGATATCTGTTTTTCCAGTGGAAAAAGGCAAGAATATTGAGACCCAAATCAAGCTTAAAAATACACAGAAAGAAAGCTCAACAACCAAAAAAGCACTTCCCTTTTAATATTAGCATCTAAATGCCAGTGAATCACTAAATAGACTGTAGGCTGGTGTCTGGGCACGGGTCCTCGGAGGCTGCTGGGCCCTCCCAGGGAGCTGATCCAGGAGGGAGGAGGGCCGAGAAGCCCGCGCCAGGGGCCGCGGGGACCCCAGGCAGCTCCCGCAGCCCCGGGGCGATGACACGTGCAGTTGGGTCTTCATCTCAAATGAACCATTCATGCTTAGGCACCCTCTCATATTTCCATTTGTAATGTCATAAAGGAATTTCATTTTATACTTTCCAGACTAATGATTTGGTACAAAAAAGATATGCTGCTAAAATGAGAGGACGGGGGAGGAAGAGAATTCTTGCAGACATTGTGAATCAGCAACGCAATAGGCCGAGAAAAGCTATGCCGGGACTTTGATCTCCCACGTCCCCGTGACTCTGACGCTTTGCTTACAACGTATTCAATCTGAGCTTTAAATACCACTCTTAGTTTTTCTCTTTGGTGTAACATTTGTCTGACTTTCCTTTCTACAGAGATATCCTTATTTTAGCTGTTTTAATTTATAGGCTTTCCACTAGCATAGGCATGATATGCAAAGTACTGAACAACAGGTTAACACGGTTAACAGGTTAATATGGGCACTAACCAAGCAGTCTGCCACTCTGGGCTGGGGCAGGGTCTGAGACACCCCTGTTGTACTGAGTGTGACTCCTTTAGTAGCTGGGTTTTGGGGAGATGAGATGAAGGGGGAGTCTCAAAGAGGGGCCTAGGCAGCCACGGGGTTGGCAGAGGGCACTGAGAGCTCTAGGCCATGGCTCTTTACCAATGCGTACGGAAGTGTTTCAATATTTCAACCACCAGTATGGGCACAGGAGAGCATACTAACACCAATCCGATGAACCTCATCCCTGTTAAGATCTATCCTTACATTTCCTTCCCAGGAACCTCACAGGAAGAACTACGATTTAATTAAAATTCTCAGCTTTACTTTCATAAAATAAAATTGGCTCTAGCACTGACTTGGAATTTTGGTTTTCACAATTATAGCTTTCCTCATTAGACAATTCGGCTTCTGGGTAATGTATCTGAATCTCATGGTTTCTACTCTGATTCCCATTCAATATTCTAAGATATTCAGGAATATTTATTTTTATTCCTGCTTTCATTTTAATGTACAAATATCTTCTTACTTTATCATTCTTTGGACTTAAGCCTGTCTAGTAAGTTTATAGAAACAAGAAAGAGAGAAAAAAAGAGCCTGCAGTTTCATTAACAGTTGCCAGACATTCTTTCCCAATACTTGTCAAGCAAAACTCAAGGGAAAATGTTAAACAATTGAGAACAAAATTATACCCCCTGAAAAGTAGCTATAGAATGTTCTTTAAAAAAAAAGATCTTTACTAACTTGAATATTATCTCTAACTGTAAAAATGTTGGCTCGTTCTGAACGCCTTTAACAAAGATATAAGAAAGTTAGCTCTTGTTACACGAACCTGATTTTCATCATGTGTATTCTCAAAAAGGGAAACCAGAATTTTATCCTGCTATATTCAGAACCAGAGTGCTGTAAACCAAGCTCTGAATACAGAAAGAACAGGAGGAAGTTGATGCTGGTCAGTGGGTGGATGGCATTGGAGAAGGGCAATAACACTTGACATTAATTATACATCGTCCCACCCGGTCCTAGTCAGGGTATTTGCCAAGAAGCTCTTACATTCCTGTGGCCGGGGAACAGGGCCACACTAGAGTTTCATGGAAAACAACAGTGCATTATAAAACATTTTAATCACTCCAGCTCCCTGCAATGACTAAATAATCTAACAAAAATTTTCATTGAATGGAGGCCTACTTTTGTCAAAGTAATCAAATTTTGACTTTAAAGTTTTTTTTTTTAAGAAGTTTCCTATGTTCCTTTTTCTCTCATGACTAACGACTGCTGATTTAATACTAACTTGCAAAGGTTTTTGTTCTACAAAGATAGATGCAAAGACATGGGGGCGCCTGGGTGGCTCAGTCGGTTAAGCTTTCCCTCTCCCTCTATGCTCTCTCTTGCTCTTGCTCTCTCAAGTAAATAAATAAAATCTTAATTAAAAAAAAAGGATAGATGCAAAGACATAATTTGTACACACGCAAAAAGCCATACAGAGGAGTCTCTTCCTTTGAGAGTGTATAGTCACAGAAGAGGGGCAGGGCTCCTCACCTAGCAAGAAAAAACTTAATTCCCAACAAGTACCAAGCATATGAGCCCTTTCAGACCAGCTTTATTATTATATTTGTATGAAAGAGCCATAATTTTCCACTCTATAGAAACCGCTTTAGAGAATACATTTTCCATATCGAAACTGGAAATCCCTAAATCCATCCTGACAGCCATCTGAGTGTGCAGGGTTTTTTAAAGGGGTGACTTTAAATAGTTGAGAGGCACTCTGGTTTCTGGAGCTGCATTTTTATCCTTCCCCCTGTCAGGAAGTGGGGCCTCCCACGGGAAGTCTGCTCTCATTAAAGTGACCCCTCCCGCCCACCCCCAGAGACCTCAAACTGTGGCCCTAGTGTGTGCAGAGCTCCCACTGAAATAAAAGCTGATCCTCAGACTGCAGCAGCTCGGCCCCCAGAGAGTGCCACGTCCCACACAGGCTGCTGTCATTACACCCACGCCGTTGTCACAACACCCAATGGGCTGTTACTAAGGGCTCTGGTATGCTGCCGAATATATGCATTAAATAGGAATTTCAAAACATATTTCAGGAATACTTGTCCTTGGTTCCACATCTTCCCTTGCTCAATGTGGCCACTGTCCCTGGAGGAGCGACTTCTCTCAGGCATGGCTTGCCGGGACTCTTGAGGCCTCTTGGGCCCCAGCCCCAGCCGTGAACACACAATGGAAATCAGAGGACTGCTGCCTGAGGAATCTAGGCCAGCGGTGAATTGGCTTGTTCTCCTTCTCTTAGACCATTTGTACAGGTCAGCACATCTCGCTTCACCCTCATCCTCTACTCAGCAGTGGCTGCCAACCCAAACCCAAACTCAGTTCCAGTTTTGTATCCTTATCTTCCAGCGGGAGGTACCTGACGAGCTGTGTGTCCCCCTACTCCACCTTGGTGCTGCGGAGGCCTGTCTCCGTATTGAACCAAGAAAGAACTCGAAGAAAAAGGCCATTGTTGTTATTGTTTTGATTGAGGTGGTTTGGGAAAGTTCATCTGCTCCAAGTTAGAAAAGAGACATGCTTTGATAGACAGCACAAACGACTAAATCAATATTTAAGGGCTTAAATTCTTGTTAAACACGTATGCCAAATTACTACAGGGGATGAGAGAAGTTTTGAACAAGTTTAAACACATCTGATACTTAGCTTAAGAACTTCATTTCACCTTCCCTAAAAATTGCCCGAGTACATAGACAGTGGTAAAGGATGGCCAAATAGTAATTACAAAGGGCTTTTGAGGAACACGCTGAAGGGAGAGGGATGCGATCTGTCCTCTGCTAAGCGTTCAGTACTCTTAGATCCATGGTCTTCTAGACTTGAGGCGTCTTGTGGTATTCCCTAGTTGCTTTGGGGGGCTTAGCTTTAGTGACGACAAAAACATCAGTTGCTTCCAGGACGAGAGCCACGATTATTTAATGCCCTACTCTGTCCATAGCTTTCTTTTCACCTTCACACTGATGTCATCAGGAGCTCTAAGACTGTCCTAACATACTTAGGATATGTTTGTTGCATTCTACAGATTTCCAATATGCTTCTGAGAGGGATTCATTCCAAATGGTTCAGCTGCGGACACTAGAATCAGCTTTGGACTGGGAGTCTGGACCACAGCTCTGAGCTTTAGTTTTTGGGGTGTACCTGCTCCCTTATCCCCTCTTCTCCCAACTCTTTTCCTTCTTTCAGTTGAAGGAATCACTGAATAACTGTGTGCCAGGTTCTTTGGTGTGGAGTAAGTGATTATATGGGCTGTGCAGTCAGACCGACCTGGCCTGGAATCTGGCTTATAGACTGGGGAAATGGCTCCCCTTCTGAGTCTCAGTGTCTTCGATGAGTTTCCTCCACTGAGATAATGCACACAAAATATTTACCACAGTGCTTGGCACGTAGGAGATGTGTCATACACAGAGGCTCTCACGCTTACATAGACGTATATGAAAGAGCACGAACAGCTTATGGGCTAGTGGGGAAGAAAAAACACTAAACAGACCATTTCAGTACTTCTGATAAATGCTACTTTTAAAGGGGTAATACTTATCCCAGCCTTGGTAACTGGGTGGAAGGTGAGGCTCAGAGGAAGAATATAGGAATTGATACCTGAGCTATATTTTACTGGATAAACAGGGGAAGATATTCTCTCATTGGTTTGGGAGAAAATCAGAAACCTTGTGGAATCATAATTAATTTGGCAAACACGGGGTGCCTAACACATGATTTCTTCTATGTATTTGCAAATGCATCCATAAGCTAGGGAGAGGATGCCACTTACATCATGTCATACTGGTGGCAACCAGAGAGGTCAACAGATAGCGTAAGCATCGCAGCAAGTGGGAGGAGGATGGAGACTGTGTAGGTCGGGAGAATGAGGTGGGGAGAAGCAGAAGTCAGGTAGGGACCCAGCCGCAGGCTTTCACCCATCTGTGGAATGCAGGGGAGCTCTTAAACTTGGAGCCTGCAGGGATGGAACTGGACCAGTCCCCTGGGACTGCACACGTGGGTCTCTGCCTAGCCACAGTGACACACCGAGAGTTCAGCGCTACTGTTCCCAGCAGCTCTGCTCCCACCCTTCCCCTCGGTCAATCCAACTTCCCTCCTTCTTTGTCTGGTCCAATTGCCTAACCCAAGCCTGTCACATCACCTCCTCTGTCAGTCTTTTCAACCACTACCACCCCCTCCCACTTATAATGGGTTTTTTGTCCACATCTGCTAATAAATAACAAAACATTTTAAACCTAAAAATATGTAAGATATTTTCCTTATTCCTCTGGCATCTATGACTTCAAGTGTCTCTTTTGATATACGAAAAGGTTAGTGTTCTTAGTCAACTTACTGTCTTCACGATACCTAGTATTTAAAATAATGCAATTTATTTGAATGCTTTGGGAATGTACACAATCGACAGGTTAATAGAGACCATGGCAGGGGCACCTGGCTGGCTCCGTTGGTAGAGCATGCAACTCTTGATCTTGGGGTCGTGAGTTCAAGCCCCACATGGGCATAAAGCTCAGTTAAAAATAAACAAATAAATAAAAATCTTAAAATAAAGTTAAAAAAAAGAAAAAGACTATGGCATTCCAGGGTGCGTAACCAATGATTGTGAAGAAACTTCTCTGAAGACTTTTTGCACAATACGTAATTAACTTGAAAGCAGTCATAGTAGGAAGCAATGAGAAGGTTCCTTTTTCTTCCTTCTGGTCTGTCTCTGTGCCTGCTTTTCTGCCTATCTACCAGCATTTGCTGAGCCGAAATGGAAAAGTGGGTCTGATAGCAGTTTATTTGACTCCTCCTATGCGATCATGGACACATTAATTAGACATTATGACACTTGCTAGACAGTGATAAGACGAATACGGTCTAGTTTTATCTTACTTTATGTCTTTCCAAAGCAATATGCTGGCCTTTGAAAATGAAAACATAGATCTTTACGTGCGGCAGTACGCATGAGGCAGGCTTTTACTGGCTCATTTGTACTCTTTCCTGACCTGCTTTGAACGAGCAAGATGCAAATAAAAAATGGCTCTTATAACAATGTCGTCCAGAAAAATTGTACTCCTCATATCTATTTCATTTCACATCTGCCAGGTCCGAAGAGTAAATACACTTTATGCATGAATTTCTGAGTACTTGATTGTAAAGGATATTGCTTCATAAGAAAGACTGTAGAAAAATAAATCACCATAATTATTATGTAAGCTGATGACACAAAACAAATGTTCACAGTTCAGGTTTCTGAGTCTTTCTAAGTGGTCAAGGCCTTAGTCTGATACTCTTCCCACGACTTCGTTAAAAGTTTATTTATTGATGTGCAATCCAAGATTCAGGACACTTACGGGAAGCATATTCAGGAAAAGGAGTCGAAGTATCTACTCCATTTGTGAAGGAGACTTTCAAGGAGGTAATTTCCTTTGATTCTGATTTATCCCATATCTGGGGGTGAATAAAAGTTTGATTTTTCCAAAACGACTTCTGATCTGTGAGCGGTGACAGGGAACATTTGAGAGCTGAGCGAGATAAGGAAAGGACCCTATGTCTCACAGAATTGACTTGGAATATTTTTCATTTTAACCTTCCAAGCAGGTTCCCTAACCTTGTACGTGCACTGAAGAGGCAGTGGGGGTTGGTGGCTGTGAAATCAAGACTTCACAATGGTGGATCAAGCCTTCCCACCAAAGGCCAGATTTGTTGTGAAACATCTTTATTCCACCATTTTTTTTTCTTTTTAAGAAAAAAAGTCAGGGGCTTTGAGTAACACTTTCCAAGTTGCCCGAAGATTTGTTGCAATTTCTAGCTTTTGAATGAAACTTTTCTGGGATACTGCCTGAAGCAGAGAGCTTGGTTTGGTTTGGTTTCGTTTTTTTCGCACAAGAAACATGCTGGCAGACAGATCAGGCAGAACCCTGTTTCAAGAGGTTACTCAATCTTCTAAGCTCACACCGAGCTGTAAAGCTGGTTCTCAGACGTCTCCATTTTCTCTCCGAATCCTTTTGAATGAAGGTTCTTGCGGCTGCTCACTATTCTTTTAGAGGGTGACACCCATTCTCTATTCTCCTTCACTTTGAATATCATTTTTCAAGCTTTCTGGGAAGCGCTGTTACACTTCTATGAAGAGACTCCAACTGCCAATCTTGAAATATTCTTTGAAACCAGTAACACCAGGTGCTCTGTTCGAGAAGGAGAGGAGGCAGCTCCATATAATATACAATACAACATTTGTTCGCAGGCAGCCCTGGATTTACACGCACACACACACACACACAAACTGCAGCCTAAAGAGCTCAATGTTTCTCTTGAAACACTCTGATGGTTCAGGAAATGCAAGGAAACTTCCAAACACAAAGCATTTTAAAAAATGGAAACAGAATAATCAAAGGAAACACTAAAAAAAGAACCCGAGTCGAACATGGCTTGTACTAACATGCTTAACAGAGCGGAAGTTGGGCAGTTAGATGAAGTTATATCATCAACCTGCAAGTAAGAATGAACTCTTTCAGAATGGTGAAAGATCTACTCTTTGTAAGCCATGTTAGAGGGGGTGGATTTGTTTTTGTGATATCATTTTAGGAAGATACAGCTAAAATGAGGTCATTGCCCACTGGAAGACGCCCCTGCTTTCTCAGCATAATTTGTATGGGACCAAAGTCAATGGAAGAATAAACACCAACCTGATGTTTTCTACTCTTGCCAAGAAATTATTCATTGTCCTTTTGAATTTTTACAGCCTTGCTCTTCAAAGAGCAGAGATCTGCAGAGGAGGAAATTCAGGTGGCAGAGACGACCCCCACCCCAGCCCACACTTAGTGACAGCCTGGGTCTGACCCCTCTCGTTCCCAGCCACTCCAGCAGTGGGGCCAAACAGGCCTGAGGTATCCTATGCAATGGTCAACAGTTTAAAACATGATAAACATTTCAAATCCTTTTGGATGCATATTGATGTTTTCCAGTACATATGATAATGTTTTATTAAATATTTAAGTGGATTTTTTTTAAAACCACAGTTCCTTTATGCTATCCTAGAATATAGCCCATCCTCTTTATTTAGTTTCTGTATTTAGTAGAAATGTATTTGACCAGAAAATGGTATTAGGGTGACCCATTTATTTTTTATTTAATTATTTCTTCAAACTAATTATCTCTTTTAAACCAAGTGTGGGTTGCTACATGTATTTTTTGAGGCAGGTGATTAACTTCCCTTCCTGCTTTCAGAGGACAATGTTTTAAAGTTTCCCTTCTCCTAACCCTTTCACAGGTTTGACTGCTTTGGATTTGTTGTGACTGATATTGGGCACCAAGAGCCCCGTGTGGTCATCAGAGCCTTGCCTCGTCGTCCTCTGTTACGTACGTGCACACGTGTATGCGCGTGTATATGCATTGCTTAATTATACCACAATGGAATTAACATCCCCCTTTGGGTCTTTATTACTATTTTCTTACCCCTGCCTTTGAAGGCAGTGTGTGCTAGGGTAGGGTTAGGCCCAAATGCTCTTGCGTTAATCTCTTGACTAATTCAGCAAACTCTAGGGAAGCATTCTTGCATTTTAAAGCAGCATACCTGTAGCTCTTTCAAGCCTGAATGGTGATCCATAAATTACATTACTTTAAACCAAAACACCTTGGTGTATTCTTGTCACTGTTTCTCTGGGTTTCAGGGTCATGAAGTTACCCAATCATCTCTACTATTTCTATGTTCTGTTCATTTCAACGTGGCGAAAAAGTGTGAGACTTTCCTTCTTTCTGGATCTTTTAAAGACATCAGTTTGCCAGAGCTATTTTATCCCAAGTCTTTGCAATAAGATGCCTCCGGAGGAGAGGTGAAAGGGCTTGGGCAACGCCTTTTTACCCTCTGGCTTATTAGAGAGGAGGAAGGGCTTCTACACAGGATGAAAGAAGTAATCCAGGAAGGAAGCCAGGAAGAAGAGGGGGTGGAGGGAAACCTAAGCCAGTGTCAAGAGGTTGGTAAATGGAAGAATGTGACGCGGAAGAGAAAAATAGAGAAGCCGCTCTGATACCCTCACCATCCATCCCCGAAGGCCTGGTTCACAGGCTGCTTCTCCATGGAGTCACCGTCCTTCCCCACCGCCGCTCTCCCACCACTGCAATCCAGAATGTTTCATCTGTATCTCCCTCACGGTCCTCACCAATTTCTACTGTGTGTTGTAGGTATTTGGGCGATCTCCTGAAAGCCCTCCATTCATTCGACACGTAATAAACAATCACTGAGCACCTTCCTTGATGGCGGGCACTTTGCTAGATGACAGGGATATGAGGATGACTGAGACATGCTCCCTGCCCGCGGGAGGCTCACAGTCCTGGTCTGGCCCTTGCCTACAGCATAAGGAGCGACCTCTGCCATCCTCGCCATCTTGTTCCCATGTCATTTCTCTGTCAATGCAGCCTCCCTTCCCTGAAGTGTTCTTTCTCTCCTTTCCCTTGTTTGTCTTTTGAGGTTCAGGCACAGACTCTTCGTGGACGTTTCTCTGAACTGCCAGGCTGGGTTCCTACAGCATATGTACACTTTTCTTTTAGCACTTCTCCTAAATCGAAGCCTTCTCTTTACAAATCTATCCCCACCAGTGCAACCAGGGCAGGAACCTTACCTTCTAATCTTTGATTCTCCAAGCTCAAGCATAACACCTGTTCCATAGTGGATGCCCATTAAACATTAGTTGAATAAGTAATTGATTTGCCCTCCTCATAATATTCCTCTTAGGTGAGGTGGGAAAGAAATCATTTATCCCTTTTTACAGGAAGGGATGGTACAATGGACTGAATGTTTTTGTTCCCACTGTCCCAAAATTTATATGTTGAAGCCTAATCCCTAGTGTGATGCTGTTTGGAGGTAGGGCCTTTGGAAGGTGATTAAATCATGAGGGTGGAGCCCTCAGGAATGGGATTAGTGCCCTTATAGGAAGAAACACAAAAGAGAGGCTCTCTTTCCCTGCCAAGTGAGGACACAGCAAGATGAGAGCCATTTGCAAACCAGAAAGAGAGCCCTCATCAGACATAGACCAGGCTGGCACCTTGATCTCCGACTTCTCAGCCTCTAGAACTATGAGGAATTTCTTTATATCAGCCATCAGCCTATGGTACTTTGTGAAAGTCGCCCAAACTGACTAAGACAAATGGAGAGGATAAATGACCTGACCCCAAATTTAAGTGATGGTAGGGCCGGGCAAGAGGCCACATCTTCTGCTCTGCTCACAAGAGCAAGTAAGTTTGCTACTTGAAAAGAGATGCCTGTTCCTTCTGCGTCAGCTCAGGGGGAGGTTTTGGGTGGGAGATAAAAAGATACAGGGACAGACATGGTAGGAGGCCATGAGTGAGACGCACCTGTTTTCTGTGGTCCTAGGGAAGACAGGTTGAGAGTCAGTGCTGGTGCATGGATTCTCTCTCTGGGCAATTCAAGAAAGGAAAGGAATGTGGGTCAAAGGAAACAAGGTAGAAATCAGATCAGCAAGTGAGTACCCCTCCTGGTCAAGAACACACATGAAATATCCAGCCGGAGGGCCCCCCACTGGGGAGAATCAGACTAAAGCTGGCATTAAAGCCAAGTTGCTTGGAGAATAAAGCTGTGATCCCGGAAAAAATGGGAAACAACTCAACAGATTTATAAGTGAATTTCTAATTCATATGACTTTTACAGGTGCAGATACACTTGACTTCCTTACAAGGGTGACCAACCAGGCAGCACAAAGCAGTGGGAGGGGCCTGACTGTCCCATCTGAATCCAGAAGCCCTGGGGTTAGGTCTCTGTCTTACAACCTACAGGCTCCGTCACTTTGCCCAAATTACTTAGCTTCTCCGAACCTTAGTTTCCTCTTAAGAAGATATAACGCTCTATTTTTATAGAGTTGCTGTGAGGATTGACTCTCCTTTAAATAAGAAGTTCAGATTTGTTTTTCAAATGATTACATTCATGATTGAACTGGGTTGTCAGCCAGTTTCCCCCGAAGCTTCTAGCCAGATATCCCTGTACGTCTCAATAGTGAGGTTTCAGCTCTATGGCTACCCCCAGCTGCAAGGGAGTCTGGACAACAACGGCCAGTTTCGCTTTGGTGGTGGTTGTTTTTTTTCTCCCCTTCTACGTGAAGAAGAATTTAAGGCAGAGGCGGGTTACGAAAGGCTTTTGGATGGGTCAACTTGTGCTACAGCAGCCAGCCGCCCGGCAGCAAGAGCACGTGCACAAGTGCACAGAAGCAAGGGGTCATGGGACTAACAAAGCTAAGCAGGGGCCTGAGGTGAGGAATCTCATTAAACAGTAAATTAAGTGTAACAGGGACAGTGGCACAGAATAGCCCATTAAGAGAAACAGCTGAAGCGGTCCCACAAGAGCTTCCAGAAATACAACGTAGGCTACTTCCAACAACACTGAATAGGAGACGGAGTTGCTGCTTTTCGGGTTTCCCTTTAATGTTACCTGGTGTCACCATTTTGCTTTCACTTTTCACTTTTTCTCCCCTTTACCCTCAACCCTAATTGTTTTTAATACCCCTAAATCAGCACTCTCTGATGCCATTTTAGGGTGAGCTCCATTTTGCTGGCTTTTCTATTTCTCTTGCTTTTCCCCAATATCAATTATCCTATGTTTAATTTTCTCAGATTCCAATGATTGATTATTCCTCTATGGTGGAAGGAAGGAAGGAAGGAAGGAAGGAAGGAAGGAAGGAAGGAAGGAAGGTGGGCTGACAGGCAGACAGGAAGAAAGACAGGAAGAAAGAGACAGGAAGAAAGAGACAGGAAGAAAGAAATTCAGGCTAAGATGGGTTAGCTCTCTTATAACATTTACATCTTAATCGCAGCCCTTAATGTCCAAATGCAAAGTAGAGCAACAGGAAATATAGGCATGGTTTGGGGCATTGAAGGACAGGACCGTGGAAGAGAGATTTTCAGACTAGGGGACCTTGCTTTAAACTTATGCATTATCACATCCCTACATTGGCTAAGCTAAAGGCTAACACTGCTCACAAAATCCCAGAGCTGAGATGCAGGAAGGGAATGCAGAATGGATTTGCCTTTAATCTGTGTGGTGTGATAGGACAGGGTGGCGGTGTACCAGAACTGGGTGGGGAAGGACAGATCTGTCAAAACATGAGAAGAAAAACTGATGTGCTAAGAAGAGATGACACTGGGTTTAAAATAAAGCTCCATAAAGAGCTACACAGTTAGGTAACACCCAATCAAAACAGTGCTGCTAATGGACTAATTATTAGCCCAGAGATACAACTGTGAATGGGGTGGGTCTCGGGGTTGGGGTGGCTGTAGGGAGAACAGGAGTGAGGGTGGGTATCCTGAAGGTAAATAAAAGTTAACTTTACATTAAAGCATATGCCAGACACAATTAAAGATAATGTCTTTGCTTATTCTTCAGTAAAATGTCTTCTTTTTTCCCCCTATGTACTTAGCTACAAGTGTGTGCTATTAGAAAGCCATCAATAAAAAAAATACAGATAGATAAATTAGGGAATAATTACTCACAATATAAAATAGGTACTGAATTATAAAAAGAATTCTCCTTGAGCTTTTCTTAAGTGCCATTTAAAATAATACAATTCAGGTTATCCAAGATCTTTTAAAAAATATACAGTATAAGCTTTTAAGAATTCTATTTCATAAGGTAAGGCCAGCCCATGTAATAGAGAAATAAAGCTTTCAGTCGATTTAGTCCAGCATAAAAAAAAAACAAAAACAGAAAAACAAAAACAAGAAACATACACTGCTTATAGATAAAGGAGATAGAAAAATGCAACCCACCTTCAGCTGTCATAAGGGGTCATTTTATACTCGGTGCCAGGAAGCTCCTGTTTCACCAAGAAGGATTCATTAAGTAGAGCGAAAGTCAATAAAAATGAGTTTTATTAAAAAGAACTGGTGTAATTAAAGGTATTAGTGAAAACTAGCCCAGTTATGAAGGGGAAATGACTCAGCAGCATGTCTAAGAAATGAGACAATATACCATAGAATCTTCTCCCCATTTAACTTATTGCAGAAAAAAAAAAAAAATAGGATACTCTACATAATTTGTAACAGCCAAGGTGAATGCCAGCATGATGGAGGAAGAAATACTCACATAAAACTGTCGTTCTTCAAACAACAGTGAATCACAGGATTGACGATGTTCACAGCCCAAGCAATGTGGTTGCGAGCATAGTAACGAGCCCCCGCGTGACTCAGACGGACACGGCTTAAGGGGAGAGGTGATTTTCATTAATATTGTTCTGTACGTTAAAATCGAAATGAGAATATTTGATCTCTGGAATATTTAAAGCTGCATCTTGGGGAAAAGAGATTTAAGGCTCTCTCAGAATGCCAGACCAAATATATTTCTGAGGGAAAAAAAGGGGGGGGGGAAGCTAGTCAAATGATAGAGTATCCACACATCAAAGGGCAGCAGAGTGGCTGTGCAATATGGTTGTTAAAGGAATCATCCTATCCAAGTGTCTGTGGTCTTGGTCACATGGTTTGAATGCGGAGCAAAAATCCACATGCCTCGAGACCAAGTCATGTGCATGCTGGCATTTCTGCAGAGCTCAGATGTATGGACGTGCATGGGAGCCAGAGGCACTGTGTGAGTAACCAGCACCTTGTCCCCCGAGGGAGCCCCCAGCTACGTGTTCCGATTGGAGCACTGCCTTGGAAGAGAGAGAAACCGCCGGAAGCCTGGATTTGCCAGTGATGCCATGTGACAAGCCACTGCCTCGGCTAACACCTTCTACTATAACACCCTCAAAAGGATTAAGTGCTTACTGGCTAAAAAATAAAATTAAAAGGTGGATCAGAAGCCGCTTCAAGCGGCGGAAAGCTTAGCGCAGGACGCTCCTAGCTGCCTCACCCTCCTGCCAACGGGGAACATACAGAGGAGTATTGTGAGAAGAAGGGGATGGAGGAAGTTTGGAAATTTCCAGTTACAAAAATAATAAACAGCTCATAACAAGATCAGTTACAAATGGATGGCACTTTCCAAATTAGCTGGAACATTTTCATCCACCCTGTGCTCCACACAACCTTTCCTGTCGACCCCAGAGAGTTGCTAAGATCATCGAATGAAATATTGCCTGCAAGGGTGATTTACAGGAACTGTAAACCCTTTAATAATTTATTGTGGCATGTAGTCTAAATGGTTAAAAAACAAAACAAAACAAAACACCTCAAGAAGCTTGAAGAAGAATATCTGCAGTGCTCAGGCCGTTATGCTGTCCCTGGGTCTGCAGGCATTTTCTTCTCGAAATGTCTGCCTCTGCACATCCTAATAGAAGTATAAATAAAAGTTGGGTGGCCAAGTTCGGGGGTGATTTGGTGATCTAATTACTGTCAACGTTTCATGATGTGCAAGGAAAAAACATTACAAAAGTTTTGGTGAATCTGAGACTTTAAGATTTTACCTTATTTAAAGCTCTTTCTGCCCACAAACTGCTACTGCAGTAACAAGTGAAAGCAAAAACAAAAGCCACTACTTTCTATCCCTGAGTATGGCTTAGATCAGTGTTTCCCAGCTCTGCTCAGTTTGTCACTCCCCGGGCAGAGGCGTGTTCTGCTCAGCTCCCGTCCTCAGGCGTGTGTCTTGGGGAGAGAAGAGAAAAAAGTAGGCTGCTTTGAACTAAAATTAATCATGCCTTTTGATCCTTATAAAACTAATTTCTACCCGACCTTCCAACCACGGGTAGTCTATATGCCAAAGTATCATGAAAGGCTACATTTAAAAATGGATCCATCTCAGGGTGCCTGGGTGGCTCAGTTGGTTAAGACACCGACTCTTGGTTTAGGCTCAGGTCATGATCTCAGGGTCCTGAGATCAAGCCCCACGATGGGCTCCATGCTCAGGAGTCTGCTTGGGATTCCTTCCCTCTCCCTCTCCCTCTCCTTTTCCCTGCTTACGTGCTCACTCTCTCTCTCTCAAAAAAAAAAAAAATCTTAAAGAAAGAAAAAAGAAAAAAAGATCAGTCTCCTTTACAGAAATGGGTATGTATGTTCACCAAAAAACATAAAAGAACGTGCATAACAACAATCTTCATAACAGCCCAAACTGGAAAGGCTAAAGGTCCTGTGACGGAATATTATACAGCAATGACAGCAGGTGCCAGCATCTACACTCGACACCACATACCAGTGTGAAACCAAGCGGAAGAAGTCATGAAAGAGGACTTACAATAGGGTTTCCCTTATGCAAGGTGCAAAACCAAGCACAACTAAATTATGTTGCTGGGAGCTAGGACAGTGCTGGTCTTCGGGGACGGGGGCGACCAAGACGGGGCACAGTGGGGGCTTCAGGGATGCTGGAGTGTTTCTTGACGGGGCTACTGGTTACATGGATATGCTCAATTTTTGAAAATACATCAAAGTACACTTAGGTACTTTTTTTGTTTGTACTAAAGCTTTACTTTAGTATGAAGATTTTTATATAGTGGAACACCGTCAAAGTGGACAGGATCCAGTTAGATCTGCTCTGACTGGTACTCCGATAGCACCTGTTTTCAAACTGCCTCCTTCCACGGATCAGGAAGCAGCTGATCAGCAGAAATCTGAATGGCCTCTGAGGCTTAGAGCTGAGACACAGAATACAGAAATAAACATTTTTACTCTTCCTGTAAATCATGGATCCAGGAAAGGAGATAAAAAAAGAGTCCAGGGCCTGATGGATTCCCCAGGGAATTCTACAAAATATTCAAAGAAGAAATAATACCTATTCTCCTGAAGCTGTTTCAAAAAATAGAGACAGAAGGAAAACTACCAAACTCATTCTGTGAGGCCAGTATTACCTTGATTCCCAAACCAGGCAAAGACCCCATCAAAAAGGAGAATTACAGGGGCGCCTGGGTGGCACAGCGGTTAAGTGTCTGCCTTCGGCTCAGGGCGTGATCCTGGCATTATGGGATCGAGCCCCACATCAGGCTCTTCCGCTATGAGCCTGCTTCTTCCTCTCCCACTCCCCCTGCTTGTGTTCCCTCTCTCGCTGGCTGTCTCTATCTCTGTCGAATAAATAAATAAAATCTTTAAAAAAAAAAAAAAGGAGAATTACAGACCAATATCCCTGATGAATATGGACGCCAAAATTCTCAACAAGATCCTAGCTAATAGGATCCAACAGTACATTAAAAGGATTATCCATCATGACCAGGTGTGATTCATCCCTGGGATGCAAGGGTGGTTCAACATTCATAATTGATCAGTGTGATAGATCATATCAACAAGAGAAAGAGTCAAGAACCATATGATCCTCTCAATAGATGCAGAAAAAGCATTTGACAAAATACAGCATCCTTTCCTGATTAAAACCCTTGAGTGAGATAGAGTAGCATTCCTCAATCTCATGAAAACCATCTATGAAAAGCCAACAGAATATTTCTCAATGGGGAAAAGCTGGAAGCCTTTCCCTTAAGATCGAACACGACAAGGATGCCCACTCTCACTATTATTATTTGACATAGTACTAGAAGTCCTTGCAACAGCAAATCAGACAACAAAAGGGATCAAAGAGTCCAAATCAACCAAAGAAGAAGTCAAACTGTCTCTCTTCGCAGATGACATGATACTCGATATGGAAAACCCAAAGAATCCACCCCAAATTACTAGAAGTTATAGAGCAATTCAGTTGTGGCGGGATACAAATCGCTCAGAAATCAGTTGCATTTCTATACACGAACAATGAGACTGAAGAAAGAGAAATTAGGGAATCCATTCCATTTATAATAGCACCAAAAATCATACGTTATCTCAGAATTAACTTAACCAGAGATGGAAGGATCTATATTCTAGAAACTACATATCACTCTTGAAAGACATTGAAGACACAAAAGATGGAAAATATTCCATGCTCATGGATCAAGAATTAACATAGTTAAAATGTCTAAGCTACCCAGAGCAATCTACACTTTCAATGCCATCCCGATCAAAATACCAATACAATTTTTCAAAGAGCTGGAACAAACAGCCCTTAAATTTGTGTGAACCAGAAAAGGCCCGAAGCTAAGGAATTGTTGAAAGGAAACACAAAAGCTGGGGGCATCACAATGCCAGATTTCAAGCTGTACTACAAAGCTGGATCACAAAGACAGCATGGTACTGGCACAAAAACAGACACATGACCAATGGAACAGAATAGAGAACCAGAAATGGACCCCTCTTTGGGCAACTAATCTTTGACAAAGCAGGAAAAAACATCCAGTGGAAAAAGACAGTCTCTTCAATAAATGGTGCTGGGAAATTGGACAGCTACAAGAGAAACTTGACCATTCTCTCTACACCATACACAAAGTAAACTCCAAATGGTTGAAAGGCCTCGATGAGACAGGAATCCATCAAAATCATAGAGGAGAACATAGGTGATAACCTCTTTGACATCGGCCACAGCAACTTTTTCATGACATCTCCAAAGGCAAGAGAAACAAATGAAAAATGAGCTTGTGGGACTTCATCAAGATAAAAGCTTCTGCACAGCCAAGGAAACAGTCAAAAACTAAGAGCCCAGAATGGGAGAAGATATTTGCAAATGACACTACAGATAAAAGACTGGAACCAAGATCTACAAAGAACTTCTCAAACTCAATACACAAGAAACAAATAAACAAATCAAAAATGGGCAGAAGATATGAACAGACACTTTTCCTATGAAGACTACAAATGGCTAACAGACATGTTCAAAATCATTAGCCATCAGGGAAATTCAAATCAAAACCACATTGAGATACCACCTTATGCCAGTTAGAATGGCAAAAATTGACAAGGCAGGAAACAACAAATGTTGGAGAGGATGTGGAGAAAGGGGATCCCTCCTACATTGTTGGTGGGAATGCAAGTTGGTACAGCCACTCTGGAAAACAGTGTGGAAGTCCCTTAAAAAGTTAAAAATTGAGCTACCCTATGATCCAGCAATTGCTCTACTGGGTATTTACCCCAAAGGTACAGACGTAGTGAAGAGAAGGGCCATATGCACCCCAATGTTCATAGCAGCATTGTCCACAATAGCTAAATTGTGGAAGGAGCCAAGATGCCCTTCAACAGATGACTGGATTAAGAAGATGTGGTCCATATATACAATGGAATATTACTCAGCCATCAAAAAAGAATGATTTCTCAACATTTGCTGCAACATGAACAGGACTGGAGGAGATAATGCTAAGCAAAATAAGTCAAGCAGAGAAAGACAATTATCATATGGTTTCACTCATTTATGGAACATAAGAAGTAGGAAGATTGGTAGGAGAAGAAAGGGAAGAAGAAGGGGGGGTAAACAGAAGGGGTAAACTATGAGAGACTTTGGACTCTGGGAAACAAACTGAGGGCTTCAGAGGGGAGGGGGATGGGGGAATGGGATGGGCTGGTGGTGGGTGTTGAAGAGGGCACATATTGCATGGTGCACTGGGTGTTGTACGCAAGTAATGAATCATGGAACTTTACATCAAAAACTAGGGATGTACTGTATGGTGACTAACATAACATAATAAAAATATTATAAAAAACAAAAAAACAAAACAGACAAACAAAAACAAACAAAAATAAAATCATGGATCCAGTCAGTGGGTTTGTAAATTCAATGCACCACGGGTTTACAGATCCATGGATCCGCTGAAGTCAATGGATGATAGTTTGGTTATTTGGATTTTGTTCTATTTTTGAAATGTCTTAAAAACCCTGGAGATTCTACATCCCCTATATGAAGGAAATTTAGAAAAGTGAGTCAAAACCACCTATTCAATTTATTTAAACTGACAAAGGGTTTTGCCACTGATACATGATGGGGTCTCCTTTAATGCTAATTTAGGATCTTAGAAGATCCTTTTGGAAATGATCATGCTATGATTTTTAACCCCCTCATTTTATAGAGGAAGAGCCTGAGCTGCAAAGAGGTTAAATGATATGCCTACGACCATACAGAGATTCACAAACAGACTATGGACTAGAATTCAGGTTTCCTAACTACTAAACCAATTCACTTTTGTTCTAGCGTTTTGGCTTCCACTTATTGTTGATTCACAGAATTGCCAACAACTAAAAAGAGATGATATGAAATGAAGTTACAATATGACATTAAAATTTTAATTTACTGTGGTAGTTACTCAGTCTAAAGAACAGGGCCAAGAAATCACGTGTTCTTAAGTGGCTACTGACTTCTAGAAACTGTCTAGTATCAGTTTAGGAACTCATATGTTAATAGTATCTTTTAGAAAAAATACTAATACTCATACTGGAAATTGTGTTTATTGTTACCAATGGGAGCTGTGTGGGCTATTTTAGCTTATTATTCAAGAACATTTATAAAAAAAAAAAAAAAAGAAAAGAAAAGAACATATACTCTCAGAAGAGCACCAGATGACCTCAGACCAGCCAGAAGAGAATCGATCAGACCCTTCTGTGTACACCTGAGAAAGATTTGATGTTATTCTAAAACTTCTCAGCTTGAGAACATTTGGACTACTTTTATCTTACAATGCCTTTTCAAGGACTATTTACCTGCTATGGGTCATTACTATTTGTAAATAGTAATAATTACCTAAAGTTGAAATTATTTGCCGTGTTCACTCTGTTTTCCCAGGCCATATACGGCTCAGACTCACTGACTAGATCCATTATTCTTCAACCAATTTACCTTCTGGCTTTATATTATGGGTAATGTACTGTGACTTGGTATTGTGACCCTTACGCAGATTAAAATTATAAGTTTCCTTGATCATGGCTGCATAACATTTATAGTCTGATTCAGTATACTTCTAATAACAGAAATTGCTAGATTAAACTAGGCTTCAAAAGCAACCATCAAAGAAAATGAATTCACAGGATAAAATACTGAGGCAGCTGTTAGCATCTTATCATATTCTCATCCTAAGACTCTCAGGTAACTGGACATGGATGGCACTTTCCTCTCAAGCCTGAAGAAATGGTTACATCCCTCATTGCACTTGTACCCACAGATGACCCATGGTCCATCAGCACAGAGGACATATGGAGACAAATGCTCACAAGTATTCTAAGTACTGTAGAAATTCTAGCATGGAGATAATATTAAATATATACCATTCCAGTCCCCAACAACAAGGGGGAGCATGATGTGACATAAATTTATCCAACAAATACTTAGTGAGCACTGATTCTGGCAATCGGAGTTTAAAAGAGATAATCCATGTGAAGGGTTTAGCACAGTGACTGGTATGTGATAAACACTATAAGTACTATCAGGGTAACACTTCCTAAAGGAAGAGACATTGAAGCTGACACGGGAAGGACCGGAAGAAGTAAGGAGGCAGGTGGTGGAGTAGGGTGAGAGTAGTCAAAGGCAAAAGAGGGCAGCATCACTGTGGGACTATCAGGGTTCAGGAAAGCTGGGACATCAAAGCTGGGCTAGGGTTGGGGCTACAGAGATGAGCAGATGGCAGAATGCAAAGAGCCCCATCATTCTTGTTACAGAGGTCAGTTTTTACCCTTTGTGCAGTAAAAACAGCAGTGGATCTCATAGGATCTCACACCATAGGACCTCATCTATTAGTTAGCTCTGAAACCATTTTCATGGGTTTCAACCAGCATTGCTTTTTCAACAAAAGAGATCAAAATAGATAGGACAGGACAGAACAGAAGAAAAAAAAAACTTGTGTGTGTGTGTATTTAGTCATGATGATAAATTTATTTCTAATTGTGAGCCATAAACCAAAAGGTTTGAGGGTCACTTCTCTGAAGTATCTATGGGAGAATGATACAAACAGCCTTGCACTTTGGAAAATCAATTTGGCTGTGGTGTAGAAAGGATTGGCGGGGACAGGCCTGAGTCCAGGAAGAACAGTTGCAATAGTCAAGCCACAGATGCCAGTGTTCAACAGAGGGCGAGGCTGGTAAGGATGGACAGAAGTTCTGTGGATGGATACCGGGGTACTGAGGAGGCCAAGATTTAGGTGAGGAGGGTGCCAGAAATGCAATCTGGGTTGTCGAAGGTTCTACTTTGGGCAGCTGGTTGGGTTTTGTTGCCCTTCTTTGAGGCAAGGAACAGCAGAGCAAAAACAGTTTAGGAGGCAGAAGAAAAGGTCAGGACATGTTGAGACACAGGATGAAAATATGGAGAATTAGCATAATTTGGATGAATTTCTCTATAGAATTTTTTTTTTTAAAGAATGGATGAGAGAATGGAAGTGATAATGGGCTTACTCCTTTGGAGAGAGCTCCTATATGATGGTTTTGACATGTTATCAAGGACTTTGTGTCTGTGCTCATGGAGTATATTAGTCTGTGGTTTTCCTATCATGTGATGTCCTTCTCTGCATTTGATACCAGAGGACCTCAGAGAATCAGTAAGAAAGTATTCCTGCACTCCCTGTATTCTGAAAGAATTTGAATGGGATTATTATGGCAATATTTCTTCCTGAAACGTGGATAGAATTTACCAGTGAAGCTGGGCTTTACTTAGCAAGAAAATGTTTACTTGCTAATTCAATGTCATTCCTTGTCACAGGTCTACTCAGATTTTCTATTTCTTCATGAGTCAATGTTGAAAATTTCTATCTAGGAATCTGTCTATAGAAAAATTTTATATACAAACCAATCATTATCAAGTATCTATTGTCTGATGCTAAAAATTAGCACTAAAATTTGACACTAATGTTAGAAATACATGTAAATGGTGGTTTCTCATTTGGTTGTTTTTGAGGAAGGAAATAGAGTATAAATACATAGGGATTTGAAAGTGCCCAGACGAAGGGGACAAGATGAAAAAAAAAGACACCTTAAGAAAATGCAAATAAGAATCATTATTAACAGAAAAAGGTTAAAGACGATGTATAGAACATCTAGCATAATAGCTGACACACAGATGCTCTATAAATGTTAGTTTTTCTTTCTCTCCCCTTTCTAATATCTAGTCAATGGGTCTGAAGATATAGCAATATAATCTATTTACGCGGGTATATATCAGGTCAGTTGACAGCCAGATTTGCCAGAAGATGCTATGACTCACGAGCCAAACCGATCATGTTCTTCTCCAAGGTCCATCAAGAAGTCAAGGGGCCAATTCACGGTGCATCTCTTGTAACTAGGCTGAAACATCACATGCATTCTGTACCTCTCACCTCTGTCTTACTTTTAAGTCTTTTCTTCAATTCCTTCACTTACAAAATATCATTGAGAATTCTTTAAAGTCATTTAAAATCTTTCTTTGAAATAACTCAAAGCTTATAGACAGATGGATAAATAGAAAAGAGACAGACAGATGGTTGAAATTGATGGATGGCTGCATATTTGATTACTAATCAAAGACCCATGAGTTTGGGTAGGTGAATCAGTTCCATGAACCGTGTTTCCTTCTTTTTAAAAAAGCATTTATTATGAAAAAAATTCAAACATATACAAAAGTAGAGAGAAGCCTCATGAACCCGTGCCTCCAGCTTCAACAACTGTAGTCAGTTCATGGCCAACCTTGTTTCACCTCAACTTCACCTACTTCCCCAAATTCTGCATTAATTTAAAGCAAATCTCCATCACTGTGTCATTTCAATGGTAAATGTCTAAGTATGAATCTCCAAAAGGTAAGGACACTTTTTAAAAATGTAACCATAACACCATTAGCATATCTAAAAAAAGTTAACAGTAATTCCTTAATACCATCAAACATCAGCCAGTGTTCAAATTTCCCCTCATTGTTTCTTAATTTTTTAAAGAGATTGAATTTTAGACACTGATTATTTCTAGATCAATTTATTAAACAGCTCCTCAGTTAAACTTAGGATCTGAATAAGAACCTTACCAAGGAACCTTCGCTTCACTCTCTGAGGCTGGGGTTCCTCCAGCAATTCATTCAACGTCTGTCTTCCTGCGTCGATCCCATTCTGCCTCATCTCCTTCAACTACAACTCCAGTTCACACGCCAGTGCACGCACGCTCACACTCACACACACACAGACACATGCACACGCACACACACGACGGGTGCAAAGCTTTTAAACTTGCTGGTTGTGTGAAAATGAATGCTTGATATAAAAATGAAAATTGTAACACAGCAGAGAAACAGCCTCAATAAGCTCATAAGAAAACTAGTCTTAAGAATGATCAAATTTATAATTATTGGCAGTGATCACAACTTGAAGTGGAATGTCCCTAAATGCTATACGCACACATGCATGAATATACACGTATGTATATCCATATATAGGCACGTGTGTGTAGGCCTAAAAAATACACTTTGCAGTGCACATTTGAAGTAAAATGTCCTACTCCAAAATTTCTGAAACACTTTACATCTACTACGTCTCAAAGTATGTTTGGGAATGCGGATGTGTGACAGTAAATGGCTTCAGAGAAAAAAAGCAGCAGCCACCCTGAGTTGATGTGTCCTTCCTTCTTCTGCTCTGGTCAGTCTCTTCCTGGTGTCCCTGATCCACTCTCTTCTCCATTTCATGTAACACATAGCTGCTGACAGAACCAGTTTGCCAAAGCACAGCTCCAGCTTGTCAGGTCTTACTTAAAAATCGACCGTTGTTAACCAGGGTAGACAGAATCAAGTTCAGATTTCTAAAAGCGGCAGTCAAGGATCATTACAATCTACCCACGGCCTGCTCTTCCAGCCTCACGCCCCACTGCTCTTTCCCACTCCCGGCCCCCCGCAGCTCTGGTTATGTTGGAACACTTAACTCCCTGAGCATGTCTTCTTCGTGTCTCCGCGGTTTTGCTCATGTGGTTCCCCCTGCCCGAAATACAGTATTTCTTATTTGGCCAACAGACAATAAATGTGATCTTGCAATGGAGAGATAAAGATAAGGAATAAGGCATGATCTTTGCTCTCAAGGAGCTCACCACCGAATGGAAAACACGGATAAGTAAACAAACTTCAACGAAAGTATGAGAGGTACAGACATATTAATATGTACTGGATTTGATGGTGACACAAAGGAGGGGGCACTTACTTTTTTTTTATGGATAAGAGACTTTCAGAAATACAGCATGCACAAAATACATGGAGAAAGGAGGGCCCAATCTATGATTTAAGAACCCCGAAAATAAATATGTAGAATTAACATAGCTATAGGATGGCCATATTTAAGAGCTCAATCTAAAAGCATTCAGCTTATTACAAGTAATGTTTATCAGATTGGGGTTTTTTTTGTTTATTTTTTTAGTAATCTCTGCACCCAATGTGGGGCTCGAACTCACAACCCTGAGATCAAGAGTTGCATGCTCTCCTGACTGAGCCAGCCAGTCACTCCCTGTTTATGACAGATTGTAATCACAAACTGAAATATAACTGGTTTACTTTACGAAGTCTTTGCTATCAAATAAACACAGAATCTGTGGGAACTGACATGGAAGCGCAGGACAGCAAAGGGCGGCCGAGCATTCTGACTCACACACCAAGAGACTGGATGGAGTAACTACCTTCCAACAAATTATGAAGCATCCTGAAATACAAATGAAAGGAAGAAGTTCAATGTCACACTGGAAAGTGAAGCTATCATCCTATATTGCAGAGTATGACATACTTGCTGCTACATTCACTCTGTCATTTAAATAATTAAAATATTTTTTAAAAATTCTTTTTATGAAAGTACTTTTATGAAAGTATAATGTGAAGAGTGCATATAATTTTATTTAAAAAACAAAACAAAACAAACCAAGAAACATCTATGTACCCACCTCCTAGGTTAAGAAATAGAACATGACTAGTATCTCAAAAACTTCTAGAATCCTCTTCCCCCGAACTGCCTCTCCCTCCCTTCCTATGAGTGGTGACCACTCTCTTGCTTTTCATGATAATCACACCTTCACTCTTCTTTATACTTCACCATCTACATCCTGCCACCTAAACGACACTTGGGTTTTGTGTTGGAAAACTGCACAGCAAGCACCAACCTAGCAATCTAAAGAAAGAGCAATATTGCTGATGCTACGCAGAAGGCCAGGAGAAGAGCGACGCAACAAGGGCCTAGTCTGGCTTCGGGTTCTTTGAGGATTTACGAGAGCCTCTACTGGAAAAGTCAGAGGGCGGTTGAGAGAGTCCTGAGAAACAGTGGTCTTGCCGGCTCTGGGCTGTTGTCACAGCTGTATTGCCAACCAAGAACCAGACGTCTGGCAGGACTGTGGTCAGGTGTGGGCTGCTGTCTGTCTCCTGTTTCTTGTTTTTTATTGTGGCAAACTATATATAAAACTTACCATTTTAACAGATACAGCCCTGCGGCATTAAATACATTTACACTGTTGTGCAACCATCACTTCCAACCATCTCCAGAAGGTTCATCTTCCCCAGTGAAACTCTGTGCCCCCCCACCCCCCGCTGATTACCATATGACTTTCTGCCTTTGCGAAGACAGGTCCCTCACACCGTATTTCTATTTTTGTACTGGCTTATGTCACTGAGCGTCAGGTCCTCAGGGTTCATCCATGCTGTAGCATGTGACAGAATTCCCTTCCTTTTTAAAACTGAATCTTATCCCGCTATATGTATCTACCACATTTTGTTCATCCGTTCATCTGCTGATGGACACTTAGGGTACTTCCACATTCTGGTTATTGTGAATAATGCTGCTACGAATACGGGTATACCGATTACTCTTTGAGATCCTGCTTTTGATTCTTTTGGGTGTCTACCCAGAAATGCAATTGCTGGATCCCATGGTCATTCTGTTTGGTTTTTTGAGGAACTGCCTGCTGTTTTCCATAGCTGCTGCGCCATTCGTTTCACACTCCCCCCAACACTGTGCAGGGTTCTGATTTCTGCACATCCTTGCCAACAATTATGTTCTGTTTTTGATAATAGCCGTCTTAATGAGTGTGAGATGGTATCTCATTGTAGTTTTTATTTGCATTTCCCTAATGATTCGTGATGTCGGATATCTTTTCATGTGTTTATTGGCCAGTTGTATACCTTCTTTGAAGAGATGTCTACTCAAGTCCTTGGCCCGTTACTGAATTAGGCTGTTTGCTTTTGCTGTTGTTGTATCTTCTGTTTTTAAGCTCTCCATGTCATACCTCCAGCTCACAGGAGTACATGTTGGTGGAGGTGAAATGAGCATCCTCAGATGACCAGCAAGGAGGACATGGAGGGGAAAGTAGGAACTTCATTAGTACATGATCAAAGGGAAAAAAACCAAAACAAGAATCTGGGCTAGGCTCACCTGGCACAACTTCTTCAGGTTAAAAAGACAGTACACTCCCAGTAGGGATCCTGGTGATCACAGCAGCCAATGCGTCTACTCCGTTCCGTATTGTATACAGTGTATCCTGGCCTCACCCTTCATCTTCCTCAGGGAGATTGCCTCTGCCCTCTCTGTGCACCAGATCTCCTGTTTCCTATCTCGTTCTTCCGCTCATTTTGAGGGGGCATATTTTCAAGTAGCTTTTTGACAAAGGGGGCACAGGAGGCATATATTTTGAAACTTTGCATGTCTGAAAATATTCTTATTTTATTAATTCATTACTGATGGTTAGTTTGGGTTGGTATAGAATTCTAGTTGGTGACTATTTTCCTTCAGAATTCTGAAGGCACTGTTCCACTACCATTCCTGCATTGCTTTCAAGAAACCCAAAGCCATTATAGTTCCTGAGCCTTTACACATGATCTCTAGCCGCTTGTGCCGCCTTCTCTTTGTCCTCAATATTGTGAACTCTCACAACATACTTTGGTGGGGAGCTATTTTCATCCATTTCATGGCACACTCTGGGTTTTTTTCAATATGAAAAATTTAGTCCTTTGTTCTCTGTACTCTATTTCTGGAACTCACAATATTTGGATGTTGGACATCTTTTCTGTTTTCCTATTTCTATTTCCCATCTCTTTGTCCTTTTGTTCTGCTTTTTGATAATGTTCCTCAACTTTATTTTCTAATCCTTCTATTAGCGAATGAAAGCACGTTTCTGGGAAATAGCATCATCATATTTGTAGGCTCCACTACAATAAAGAAAAGGGCACACCTTCTGAGCAAAGGTTTCAGGCCAAGTATAAAGGGAAAATGGAGCCAAACGTTACACAGAGCAGTTGTAGCTGTAAGACCAGGTGAATTACATGTGCATTATATGTGCAGTGTGTGGCAAGGGCCATTGTGTTCTTTCGGGTTTACAGAATAGTCAGCTTTACTTGATTGTTTTCCGCTCAAGGGAGTTGTTACAAAGTTTCTTTTCTGATGACCCTGTGTTCCAACTTAAAAACAATTTCTCAGGAGTAACACCTCGGAATGCCTTTGTCTCTCAAAGAATTTGTCCATTTCACATAAATTGAATTTACTGGCATAAACTATTCATAACATTTGCTGACTTTCTTTTTAATGTGCACAGAATCTGCAGTGATGTTATCTCTCACCTCTGATATTGGAATTCTGTATCTTTTCTCTTTTCATCCTGACCGCTATCTAGTCTGGATAGAGGATTATCAATTTTATTAATCTTAAAAAAAACAGGTTTTGGTCCTGCTGATTTTCTTTGTTCTTTTTTATTATTATTTCACTGATTTTGGCTCCGATCTTCATTATTTCCTTTCTCCTACTTACTTTGGGTTTATTTCCTCTTCTTTTCTTAGTTTTTTTGAGGTAGAACCTGACACCATTGATCTGAGGCCTTTCTTCTTTTCTAATAGTTATTTAGTGCTATAAACTTCCCCGTTAATATTGCTTTAGCTATGCTCACAAATTTTAACAAGTTGTATTTTCATTTTCCAATTGAAAATATAATCTAATTTTTCTTGTGATCTCTTCTTCGGCCTGTCCATTCTTTAAAAGAGTGTTCAGCTTCCAAATATTGGCAGTTTTCCATATACTATTGTTAATGATTTGTAATTTAATCCCAGTGTGGTGGAGAACATTGTTTGTATGACTTGAATCCCTTTAAATTTATTGAAGCTTGTGTTATGGCCCAGAATATGATCTGTACGGGAGAATGTTCCATGTGGACTTGAAGAGTATGTACAAGGTTCACTGGAGTGTTCTATACATGTCAATTGGGTCAAGTTGGTTCACAGTGTTCAAGTTTCCTATATCCTAATGATTTTCTCTCTACTTGTTCTCTCCATTATTGAGTGAGGAGTGCTGAAATCTCTGACTATTAACTGTAGATTTGTCTGGTTCTCCTTGCAGTTCTATCAGCTTTTGCTTCCCATATTTCGAAGGTTTGTTAACACACGCATAAACATTTAGGACTGTGTCCTCTTGATGAATCACTCTATTATTATGAAATGATCTTCTTTATCCTTGTTAATATCTTTGCTCTAAAATCTACTCTGTCTCATATCAATACAGCCACTTCAGCTTTCGATTTTCTTTGAATATCTCTGAATGCAAAGAACCACCAGCCGTGCATACAGAACAAGTGTCTCTATAAAATGTCTGACACAAATCATAACAGTAATACATTATTAACAAGTTCTGAGTGGTTAAAAGGATATAAAAAGATGAGCCCCAGAGCAGGGCAGTATGATTCCTCAGACTGGCAGCATCGGTATCAGTTGGGAACTTGACAGAAGTCCAAATTCTCAAGCTCCACTCCCGACCCACTGAATCAGACTTTCTGGGAGGGGTCCCAGAAATCTGTGTTCTAACAACTACACCTGGGAATTCTGAGGCATATTAGAATTTGAGAGTCACTTCTAGCTTCTGATTCTAGGAATAAATATTTGGATCAAAGTAAGTCAAAAAATGTTTTTTGCGGGGGCGAACCAAACGAAAGCTCTCTCTAGCTAGAAGGGCATTTCTGCAACTCTACGTCTCTACGATATTGCCCCAACCAAAGGCCTAGTTTTGTATAAGTTAGTTACACAATAATACTCCTGATTAAAGTGTAATAACAGATTAAGTAAGTATCCAAAAAAATAAAATTCATTTAAAATAGAATCATATTTCAGAAAGAGGGGGAAGCATTCACTGCTTTGAGTTTTCAGCTGCGATTTTTTTAAAGGAGGAAATACTGCTTGTGGAAAGATTATAATGAATTTTCATTGCACGTGGCTACTGAGTCTTGGGGATGAATCAAAGTTGGGTATGGCTAAAAATTCTCTCCTCTTAAAACAACTTTGTTTCCCTTTAAGTCTAGTACAATACATGGGTCCCTTATCTTCTCAGTGAGGTTTCCCTTCTGTGCAGTTAGTCTGTGCCTATAATAATCTTTTGAGTGCTATCCCACACACGTGGGTTCTTCTTCCTTTCATTGAAATAGACTCTTATCCCTGGAGGGCCTTTTTTTTCTTTTCTTTTCCTGCTGCAGCTAATTTGTACCATTTTAAAAGCTCCTCTCAGGTGTGGGGCTGCACTCAGTTCTTCATACATATTATCTCATCTAATCCCCACTGTAAGCCTGCCAGCAGGTATTAACATTTTTCATCAGAGACAGGTAGAGCAACCGGCCTGTGCTCCAGCTGCTGGGGGTCCGTGTATGAACTGGCAGTTTACTCCTAGACTTCAAATCTTGGAGAATTCCCACTGCAGCCACCATAGCTACTAGTTATAATGATGAAACGTAACGAATACAGAAAGGAAAAAGGCTCGTGATCTAACAACAACAACAACAAAAAAAGCTCTTTCTTTTTAGTTCAAAACTTAATAGACATTTAACAGTAAACAAATTGGTTTATCTCAGCATACATGACATATTTCTTGGTATGAAGGGAATCTAAAGGAAAGAGAAGAAAGTCCTTACCTTGGCACTTTGTAAATTGACTATATGCAAACACACACCCTCACACAAACACCCTAAGCCAAAAAAGTTCTTTGAATAAAGAGTAGCAGAAGTCATTTCAGTATACTGCCTTTCATTTAATACAGGCTGGACTACATATTTGTATTAAATATGCTTAAGTTTTATTTTTAACAGAAGTCTTTTATTTGAGCTACAAGCTACCTATACTAAAATTTTTTTCACAGTCAGAAAGAGCAAGAATCACTAATTGTGGATAGAAATTTTGTCATACAGCAATAATTGGGTATTACAATATTTTATATATAACTTATTTATTGATTTGAACCACCCACTAAATAAAACTTAAGAATCACAGGAAGAAAATAGGTTCAGAATTAAAGAATGGACGCTATTTACCCAATTGGGATGGCTTAACTGGTGGTTTTCTCTACAAAGAATGGTAAACAGAGTTTCCATACCTCTTCTAATTTCCCTGTATCAGAACCAAAAATAATATTTAATATTTGCTTTGTACCTTACACAAGAAATTGAAAAAACAAAGCAAAACAAAACCAACAACAACCCATGCACAGAATAGTCAGTGGTCAACAAAAGAAACTGAAAGCCTAAAACAAGAGACACTTTGGAGGATAGAGGGGTTGGTCTTTCCTCTTTGTTCTCTATTTCTAATAGCACAAAAATGGAGTTATAGAAAAAGTGTTTTCAACATGCCAATGAAAGAGTAAAAAGAATCCCTTGGCTTGAAGGAATTTTAACAAGATAATTTTAAGGATAGCAGAGGCTGGAAAATAAAACCAAAAAGCATGTCCACAAGAACTTGAAGAAATCAGGAACAAAACAAAAAACAAGACAGAAAAATGCTCACAAATTGTCTGGACAATCATAAGCAATCATTGACTTGGTTTGTTGTAATTTCAAATGAACTCCTCTTAAAATATGTGATTTATATGTGACCATTTACACAGCTCTTATCTATGATTTCAAAGGTGATCAGTTCAAAGCTTAATGAATTTTCTTGATATTGAATTGTTAAACCTTTGAAATCTTATATTTCAGTAATGTACTATTAACTTAACATTTAAGCAAAGCTGTATGATCTAGAGAAAATTCAATCTCTTCTGATGATTAAATTTCAGTAATTGAACATAAAAACATTTGGAACAAAAAGGGCTGTATAAATGAACTGTCAGCATATATTACAACATTACAATGTTGCTTAGGTAAGAAAATGCTCCTTGAAGAACTTGGCACAATGATCAGCCAATTGGAAAAACAGAGGAAGTAAGCTATCACTGAAATAACGAGGAGGAATTCCATTAAGGCTCCAGGCCAGGTATGTGAAGGAGGTGTGATTGATATGCAGGACTTTGAGATTAACTGTGTGGGACATGCTGAGGCCATGCCTACATGCATTGAACATAATGCTATATTTGGTATCAGGGTTTGATTGAAGTGGTGTTTACAGAGTCATTGCTCTTGCTGGCTCTTTTCTTTTAAATGCTGAGGATTTTGTTTCAGCCGTGGCGTCAGCAAGGGAGCATTTTCACGAGGAAAAGAAAAATATAGTCATGGCCAGAGTTAGTCTCATATTAAGATGTGATTAGTGTTCACTTTTAGTGTCAACAACAATTTAAAATGCTACATTTCATACAAAGACAGGGATGACAATGGCCATGAGCTCATCAAGTCCCTATGTTTCTAACAGTAAGTCCCTTTGGGTATTGCTAATAAACGGTAAGGTTTTAGAAGCCAGCATAATGACATGATATAAAAACAATTTTAAAAATCTGATATTTATGAGCATGGGAGTATGGAAGAAGTCACTGTTTTGAAGTTGCTTCTAGAATTGCTACAGACCATTGGAATCTAGCTCAAGTTAACAGAACATCCTTGAAATATGCAAAGACAAGAGTTAGCTCTGAGTATATATTTCTAGTGCAAGTGACCATGTGATGGAAGAGAGGTTAGCTGGATGGATTTGAATATTCTGTCTTTAAAACCTTCTTTCTGGAATAGAAGCAAGGCACTGGAAACCTAGCACAGTAGAACCTTGTTAATGGATGGGTTTTTATTACATTACATTCTGATGCAGTGAGGGTTAAATGATGTTTTACCAAACCCACCTAGTGCTTGCGAGGAAAGTGTGGGTAATATCTTAGTCTGTAAAGTGGATGGTACTCCTGTTTACCAACACCCAAGTTATAGAACATTAGAAGAAATGACCAACCTGGGATTCCTAGTTCTGCTCCCTGCTCCGTGTGTCACCCTGGTAAATCACTCCATTCTCTGTGGCAATTAAACATTCAAAAACTAGGCACACTGGAGGTTAGTTTTAATTACTTGCAAAGTTTTCTCTAATAAAATAAGGAATGACAACTGGCCCTGACAGAGGTAAAGGAAATAACCTAAAGGTATTTACTTTTTTCATACCTTATTCATTATTTAGTAATGTTACATCATAATTACTCTTCATCCTTTCTCAAAGACCAAATTCAGGTAGACACATTCTAATCTCATGGGCAAAAGGAAGCAGCAGGGGGGTCAGCACTGTCAGAACAGTCCCTATTATCTGAATTCACGATGCAACCCTCCACACCTGCAACTGCGATTACAGGCAATTTTTAAAATGTTGCTTTGTTTTGCTTATCCATTTAGAGAACTACATCCCTACGCATTTAAAATAATAATTTGTTCCAAAGTTATCAATCAATTTAATGTGACTTATAGGCATTGACTATCTTCTAGGCACAATTTCGCGTACTTAAAAGATGTTGCTCCAACCTGGAGGCCTTGACAACCCAATTACCAAGGGCTCCGGGACAGAAGCGCAAAGTACAGGGAGATTTCAGTGAAGGGAAAGATCTGAAAGATCATTAAAGAGAATTAAAAAATGTGTTTCCGCTAAGGGTGACCTCTGCAATGAGATTCAAGAAGCAATAGAACCATGAAAGTAAAAGACAGGGAGAAGGCTGTCCAAAATGAAGAAACGGCAAGAACACAATAGCCAGGAAAGCCCAAGGAAAATTAGGTGGTGCGGCCAAAGCCAAAGTCGTGTGTGGGTTAGTGGGAGAAGCTGACAAGGCGATTGGGGAATAACATCTAGGATCTTGGATTCTTCTCTTAAGGAGTCCAGACAGAGGGAAAAAATGGAGGCCAGGCCTCTTTCTACAAACGAATCTGAAACTATGTCAATTAAGTACAGGACACATTGTCTTCTTTTATTGGCTGTGGGAGCTCAGCGAGCACAGGAATCCTGTGTTCTGGCTCCTGAATCTCCAGGGCCTGCCATTAGCAAATGCCCAAATTCTTTTTGAATATATAAGTAAATGAACAAATAACTAAATAGACTATTTGAAGGTAAATGTGAAAAATTTAATGTTACTATTGGTATATTTTTTCATACCGGTAAGTTCCTATGTGATTTATTTCAAATGAATAAGCACATGAAAAATTCAATGGGGTTTTCTTTTCTCCACATGATTTCCTTTCTAAGTTGCTCAGAAGAGCATATAAATAGAAAAATATTAATAAATATTATATGCAATGAGTTAACATCACAAATCTGTACTAGAGACTGGTTTTGCATATTACCAAGTAGATCTTTGTACGAAAAGCAAAACAGGTATTTTTTTGTATTATGTTCAGTTAGCCACTGTATAGTACCTCATTGGTTCTCGATGTCGTGTTCAGTGATTCATTAGTTGCATATAACACCCAGTGCTCATCACCACATGTGACCTCCTTAATACCCATCACCCAGTTGCCCCATCCCCCACCCCCCGTCCCCTCTGAAAGCCTCCATTTGTTTCCCGGGAGTCCAGAGTCTCTCATGGTTTTTCTCCCTCTCTGATTTTCCCCCCTTCAGATTTCCCTCCATCCCCCTACGGTCTTCCGTGCTATTGCTCATGTTCCACAGATGAGTGAAACCATATGATAACTGTCTTTCTTTGCTGTATTTTGCCAAACATGACATCTAATAATGGAAAATCTTTTTCCTATCAGTTTTTCCTTAAAAATATCTCTTCTTCATATTTGCTTTTAAAAGGGCTGTTTTACATTAGAAATGCAACAAAATCTCTTATAATGTTCACAGAAACCCATATCTAATATTCCAGAATTTTCCCTCCTCATTGGCCATTGAACCCTTGGAACTGGTGGGGGTGATAAATACAATAAGCTCTTCTCCTCCTACCTATGGCATTATTCAAGCAAGGAAGCATTTTAATGAAGCTATGGTTTAAGAACTCTCTTGTTCATCAGGATGCCAAGGCAGTCTGTAGGTCAGTTAGGGAAATGATGCAAAGAACTTCCTTCGGAGAGGATTCTCCAAAAATTACTTCTGGGAAGGAGCTCGGGACTCGGTGCCCGTTATTAGCTCTGGTGAGCGGTAGGAGTGGAGAGGCTGGTAAAAGTGTCCTGACATATGGAAGGGAGGAAATCTAGTGTTTTCTTCCCAAACTGAAAACCTCTAATCATCACTGGAATTTAATAAAGAGGTGAAGAGATGACTTGTGAATTTTCTGTAATAATAGAGGAAGCTCCCAAACACAGCAGTGATTATGGATGAAGAATTTACCTTTCTCCCCTTTCACATAAACACACAGGAGTGCCTTTCTATTTGATAAAGAGGGTGATAGGAGATCTTCTGATTTGTTTGTTTGCTCAGTGTCCAGCTCTTGCCTTATCCTGCTGTACTCTGCAACTCGAAAAAGAACACTTTTCCTGCAAACTGCCCACATAAGGCACGCTGGCACATCTTGAGCACTTTAAGTAAATCTGTACGAGGCAACATTGTGGTCATATTATCAGTGTTGAACAGTGGTTTAAATAATCCCACATCAAATTAGCTTGATTCAGATCAACAACTGATACTGCAAAAGAAAATAAAAATTTGGGATCCAAGGGAGGAGAGGTTAAACTTCATTTAAAAAACAGAATGTAAGTTTTTATGAGATACAACCTATATACACGTGTGTGTGTGTATATATATATACATATATAAATATATAACATAAAAATTCATGTTTTATAATGAATCATAACCTACATTAACCAATCGTAATGAAATATTTGGGAGAATCAGTGATTCTGGAATACAAAATTTTCTTTTTTTTTTTTTAAGATTTTTTTTAAATTTATTTATGTGACAGAGAGACAGCCAGCGAGAGAGGGAACACAAGCAGGGGGAGTGGGAGAGGAAGAAGCAGGCTCCTAGCCGAGGAGCCCGATGTGGGACTCGATCCCAGAACGCCGGGATCCCGCCCTGAGCCGAAGGCAGACGCTTAACGACTGCGCTACCCAGGCGCCCCTGGAATACAAAATTTTCTTACCTAATTTGTTTGGTTAAAGTCAGTTTATAATGAACAAAAACCATTTTGAATGGTCCACATATTTAATCCAGGCAAAACAGTTTCAGTTTTGTGGCACACAGTCTGTTTGCAGTAAATATTAGGAAATATTTGTGTGAATGAAAGAAAATTTTACCATAATTATTTTTGTCCCTTGAAAGCACAACAGGGTAAGGTAAGTGTACTCTTCCATACAGTATAAATTTTAAAATTACTTTTATTTATAAATATAATTTCAAATTCCAAGTAAAATGATGGGACTAAAATCAGAAAACTATATATATACTTCTGAAAATACATAATTTATAAATAAATATATAGTATTTTGACAGGGCTTTTGATATCATCAGTTGTGAATATTCAAAGGTAAAAAATGTTCACATTTCCTATTTAGAAGACCAAATTTATCAGGAAATAGCTTTTGATTACAACGAATCCAGCATTTATGTCTCTGCTAGCCCAAGGAAATAAAATTGAGTAAAGGAAATAAAGCTACAGTAAATTGGTCCAAAGCAAAGGTAAAATGACCATCCAATTTAGCCATGACTTTAAAAATCACCTTGAGGTTAAATTGGGAAGAAATATGGAGGAAAAGGGCAATTAAAGATCAGTCTTTTAAATCTGAGGTTTCCTCATCGACAATGAAAGATTCGGTTACTTAAACTGTTTTTCGCTATTTCATTGAGTTGCTTTTAACAGTATTTCATCCCTCAACAGAGGAAATAAGGAATGCTCTTTTTTTTTTTTTTTTTAAAAAAAAGGCTATACCAGGCTATCAAAATCTTTGCTAAGAAAAATAAACTAATCAAGATTGATCTCCTGGGTTTCTCAGAAGTTCACCAATTCCAAATGTTCATGTAAGTTTCAAAAGGGAAGAAAACAAAACAGCTCTCTATAATAAAATGCTTAAAAACTTGTTTAGGGGAACACTGGGAATGATAATAGTCATATTTTGTGAAATGCATTTAACTATAATTAAAATACGTATGCATCTATTTTCTTTTCTGGAAAATCTAAGCTTCTATTCTCCATTACTAAGAAGTACGGATCAATTTTGTCTACCAATTCTTAAGGAATTTTCTAGAATAGTTTTTTCAAGAAAAGGTTGAGTGTGCTTTGGCAATACTTTGGCAGACGGGATTGCTTTTTCAAATTTGTTATTTTTTTTAAACCTAACAGCAGTGTAACTACTAAATATGTCTACAAAGCAAATGCAAGGGAGACTTCCTTTGTATTTAAGCACACTGGCAAGTAATTTCTTTTTCAAGAGGTCTTTAATATTAGTTAATGAGCAAGTGACAATGATAAAAAATATTAATCACAACACTGAAAAAAGATTGGTTATGTCCCTTTAAAATTCTCTTCCCGCTTCTTTTAAAGTCCACCGAAAGAACAGGGTTTGCTAAAAAACGTTGCAGAAATGGGACGGATAAATAGTTAAGTATGACTGGAGGCGGCCTTAATCTAATGTACCATTGTCTGTCAACTAATCTCTCCTGGTTTAACAATCTGAGTTTAACTACTTCGTGATGAATGAAGGGTGCAAATGACCTGAGTGTTTCAGCCCATAAAACAGGCTTAGGGAAATAAAAGTTGCAAATTTGATGGCCAGCCATAGATTGGCCATCATTGGCGATATAGCTATGGTTTTAACAGAGACTAAGAGTTTTAAAGGAATTGTCTAAGTGTAATATTAGGTAATGAAATGCCAATAATTTACATTTAAAGTACCATTTACCCTAAAGCAGCCTACTATATGCAAGATTTGCTGTTATACAACCGAAATTCGGCTAGCTCTGAACTGAAAGGTGGCAAGCTAATTGTCAGAGGACCCACTGAGGCTAAGAGTTTTATAGACTCAGTTTTACAGAAAGTTTCTTGGGAGCATTAACATGTAGTCACATTAAGCAAAAAAAAAAAGCCTCCAGTTGTTAACAGCAGTAGGTCTATTGTTCAAGAAGAAGTACATTTCGTGAGATTCATTATGAGGTGGGGGGGGATCCTTTTTGCCATTCTGCATGTAAAATCTTCTCAAAAAGACATCTGCAGTTTAAAAAAATTCCACCCACTTTTACTACTACAACCTTTGTTAATTTTCTACAGTTCTCTGCTCTGACTTAAAAGTCATTTCCTTAAGAAAACACATGACAGACAAGTTGAGTGACTGATTATATTGTGCCATCACTTTGTTTTTCTCAGAGGCCTCGGTTTAAGAGGATGGATGTTAGTGTAAATGACAGAAAGGGGAGCTTCGCATAAGATTTCACTTCTGTTCAAAGACAAGCTAATGTAACCTCACTGCAGTGCGATCAACTTGACAAATGGACACCGTGCAACCCTCTGCCTCCCACTGAAACCCGAGAGGCTGATGTACACAATATTCTCCCTGTAGACGGAAGAAGACTTCACGCTGCTAGGCTGTATAATGGGTTGATCTGATAATTCTTCACATGTAATGAAATTTGATAATATGGAGGTGAAATGCACCTCAAAGGATGAAGCAAGTTAATGAACTTATAAAACTACACTTAAGTCTTTTAAAACCTGAACAAACAGAAAATGGGACTCTGCTCAAACTGTGTCGAGAAAATGTAACAGTTCTCATGCTTAACTCTGCAATCGATGAAAGATATATGGTTTTTACTTACAATGAATAAAAGATCCTAGCTCGAAGGAGTACAGCTCTATTGAAACAGTTCAATATCATCTGCAGACTTTGGTGTGTCTTATCTTTACCATCAGATTTGGCCAGCCTCAGGTCTTTACCGCAAGAATTTTACATTACTTTATTCTGTTGAATTATTTCCCTGGAAGCTTAATATTTTTCCTTTTAAAGTGGCAAATATCTTAGAGAATTTATAAATACTGTCATGCAAAATTGATAAAGAGTTCATCTGGAGATTTAAACATATCCTAAACTGGCGATGGACACAAAAATCACAAAAATCAGGGCTTCGTAAGGAATATAAACTTCTGCTTTAAAGTCAGAGTATGAATCCTTGCTTTTTCCAACTATAAATGTTTAGATAAATTATTTAAGAAAGAAATACACGGCACAGTATACGTTGCAGGCAAGGCTGATTTCAAATCCTCTGTATTAAAACTGTCTATTGTATTAATGCTTGCAAATAAATACCATGAATGTAAACTGCTATCAGAAGCAGTTTTAACACATGTAAATGTTGAATGAGGTAGAATTTTAGTCTTATGTTTACTTTGCTGTTGTCACAAATAAAAAAAGCACTTATGAAAACATTTCATGCTGAAGTGAATGGATTTCAACAGCTGCTGATTTGGTGACATGGAGAACCCCAGTGGAGACATCCTGCTGAATTAACGTTTTGGAAATGTTAAAAAGAAACTTCAAACAGACCTCGTTTAGCAGGCGGTCAAAGATTTTGCTCAGTGGGGATCATGTGAAGGCTAGCAGAGCAGTCACTCAGCCATGAATCAGACTTGTCAATAGTTGCCTATTTTCTCAACAGGTGACTCAAAAAGGCACACAGTCTATTTCCCCTAACATTTCTGCGTGTACTCGCACAGAAAAAAGTTATCCTAGACTTCTCTGGCATTATTTAGGAAGGCACAGCACGCATGGGTGGGGAAACTTTGATTGAAGGGGTTTGAATAAATTTTTAATAAGTTATACGTTCCTTCTTTTCTAACCAATAAAAAATTAGCTAAGCTGTATTTAAAAATCTACTGATTTTTCAGGCAAACTTTCACCCTAAGTTAGAAATCTGGAACAGATTCAGTCAGAATTATGGAACAGGAAGAAATCTTGGAGGTACCCCAAATCAAACTCCCACTTTACAGTTGAGGAAACTGAGGCCCACAAAGACCTAGCAGAGATTTAAGTAATTTGCCAAAGATCACATATTTATTGATGTGTTAGACAAGAATGTCCATCTTCTGACTCCTGGGTTCAATATACATTATACTTGTCCTTAAGAAATAAATCAACCAGGCTTCATTTAGCAATGTAAAAATACTAAAGGAAAGACACCATTAAACCGGGCAAGAGCCCATGGTTCAGTGTTTTTTTGATTTGGCATGTTTTAATTTTTTTTTTTCTTTAAACTTGCCACTGAGAGAGAGTTAACGGAAAATTCCTTCCCCACATAACCAAGAAGTAGGGGTAGGGGGGGGAGGGGAGGATGAAAAGAGGTCCAGTACCAAGCTTTGTTTTCAACTCTTAACATTTAAGAGTTCAGTACAAATACAGAGTACAGAAATAATACAGCATTTCATTGTTACTGATTCAGATTGGCATTGCAAAGTGTGCAATACAAGCTACTATTATGTCAGAAAATTACCAGGTATCCATTAAATGAGCCCAGACTACTTTCTATTGTTCCAGGATTTTTTAGTTGTTTTTGAAAGCCTAAGTACAGAGTTCAGTGAGAGTTCTCAGAGGTGACTCCACAATCATAGCCATGCTCATTAGCTTAGTCAACCTCACCTACTGCTCCCCTCAACACACAGTCATTACCAGCCATGCTAACATGGAATCTGAGGCTCAGTAAATCACCTCATACCGGCAAGATGTTTCCCAGAAAAGCACCCTGTTGAAAATACTTTCTACATAATTCAGGGATAAAAATTAGTAAGAAACTTAAGTAAATGCCAGTCCCATAAACATAGACGCGCAACCAAATACACAAACCTCTCAGGGCCTGAGCTCACTAGTTCCTGTTATTGGAATTTACCTTTTAGAAGTTTAACTCTTCATATTGTAAGAGAAAATAGTACTCTAATGCAAAGGCTGATGGGAGTGTAAAAGACAGACTGGGTTTTTACAACAAAATGAAAAATGCCCTCATTCTTCGACCCAGAATTCCCACCTATAGAAATTAACCCCAAGGAGATAATTCAACAAGTGGAGAAAAATATACATGCAAGGATTTTCATGGCAGTATTTTTTATGATAGTACAAAGTTGGAAATTAAATTGAATTAAAATTGAATTAAGTTGGCAAGAAAATAGATGTATATATATGTACATACATAGGTATGTATATACCGGCATATATGCAGCTGTTAAAAATGGTCATTCACTTAATACAAAGCTACAGTAATATCAGCATAAGGACTGAAAAATAGATTAATAGAACAAAGTAGAGAGCCGAGAAGTAGACCCACACTTACTTGGTCATTTGATTTTCAACAAAACACCCAAATCATCCAACTGTGTTAGGATTCCTAACTGAACACTATGTGTGAAAATAAACAAACAAACTAAACACCACAACTCCTTGTTCTCACCATACACAAAAATTAACATTAGGTCTATCATAGACCTAAATATGAAAGCTAAGACTATAAAACTTTTTGAGGAAAACAAAGGAGAATATCTTCACATGTTGGGAACAGGCAAAAGTTTCTTAAAAGATAGATAAGTTATAAAGTAAAAAAACCATAAATTTGACTTCCCCCAAATTTAAAACTTCCCCTCATAAAAATACATTGATCAGATGAATAAGTTAGCCACAGACTAAGAAAAATAATTTTCAATGTTATGTATATATATATAACAAAGAATTGGTATCTAGGATATATAAGAATTCCTATAACTTGATAATGAAAAGACAACCTACTTAAAAATGGGCAAAAATTTGAATAGACTCTTCACAAAGTAAGATATATGAATGACCAATAAACACATAAGAAAAAGTACTCAACATCATTTGTCCTCAAGGACCAACAAATTATAGCCATAATGAGATACTATTTCACACCCACCAGAATGGCTAAAATTAAAAGGACAGCACCAAATGTTGGCAAGGATGTGCACCAACTGGAACTCTCATACATCATTGGTGGGACTGTTGAACGGTGTCTTACATAAAACATACACCTACTCTACGACCAGCAATCCCACTCTTAGGGATTGATCCAAGAGAAATGAAAACACATCCACAAAAGATTGTACAAGAATGTTCACAGCAGCTGTATCCACATAGATAAAAACTGGAAACAATTCATGTGTCTATCAAAAGGAGAATGAATAAGCAAACTGTGGCATACTCATACAACAAAATACTATTCAGCAATAAAAAGAAACAAACTACAGATATACACAACAATGCTCAGTAAAAGTAGCATTACACAATGGTGTACACGATATGAGTTCATTTACATAAAGTTCTGGAACAGGCAAGAGTAATATACCAGGGGAATATATCAGAATAGTGGATGCCTTCGTGGGTGGTGAGTGCTGGGATTTACTGAAAACGGACATGAAGGAAGCTTCTGTGGTGATGGGAATGTTTTCTATCTTGATGGGGGTTTGAGTTGCACAGGCATATGGTCAGAACTTGTCAACTGATACACTGAAGATTTGTGCATTTTATTGTATAATTTTACCTCAAAAGGGAAAAGAGGAACCATAAACAAATATTAAGTTAATGACATGAATGTTAAATTACTGGGGTGAGGGGACACCTGGGTGGCTCAGTTGGTTTAGTGTCCAACTCTTGGTTTCCACTCGGGTCATGATCTCGGGGTCGTGGGTTGAGCTCCACATGCTCAGCACAGAGTCTGCTAGAGTCTGTCCTTGTCCTTCTGCCCTAACCCCCAACCCGCTCTCTAAACAAACAAACAAACAAACAAACAAATAAATAAATAAAATCTTTCAATAAATTACTGGGATGGGGATGGATGTCCACTTCCTTCTTTGAAATGCATCCCCCCACCAAAAGACAGACTAACAGAGATGCTGAAATAGAGAGATAGGTGATGAAGCAAGTATAGTAGTCAGAAGGCAGGTGATTTACTAGGAGCGTATGTAATTCTTCAATGTAACATTTTCCTGAACTGACATTTTACCTCTATTAACAGATACTTCTTTCATCTTTGTATACAATGAAGTTTAACTTTTCCTAAAAGAAGAAAGGATTGAATGATTTTCACGACCTTCTATGGCAAATGTCAAAAGAAGGTAGAAAATATAAGTAGTTCAGTTTGGTCAGTTGATTTGAATATCAAAGTCTTGTCACCTTTTGGAACAACATGAAAATGCAGCGACAGTTGTGCCAGCCTCTATTTAAAAATCTCTGACATGGCTCAGAGCAAAGAATCTTTTAAAAATGATCTACAATAACAATAAACTGCAAGCCACTTACACTTTAATTAAAAATATAAAATTACTGAGAAATAGTTATCTTAAATTTCAATGGAAAGCTTTGTCAACAAATAACATTTTGAATTTTGTAGACTGCTGATTTACATGCATGCAGAAGGCAAAGCAACATTTTCCCAATTGTGTTGCACCAAAAATGGAGCAAAACCACAAGATACTGTAAAACCCTCCAGGGTCATATATAACAAGAACATTTTATTATAATCTCAGGTTACCTTTACCATATATTCAGATTAAAAAACTAAACTGTGCTCCTTTTGTAAGCTAATGCACTTTATTGATAAAAAGAAGAGTTTACACCCTTATTTTTTGGTTATGATTTTTTATTGGCAATTGAAACAATAAATCTACTTTGTATCACATTCTGGGATGATTGGTTATAACCCAAAATACCATGCAAGGAAACTGATCTAATAGAAGTGTACTGGTCTCTTTAGATATTTTAAGTGCCAAATATATTACTATATATAAAATTTGATGATATATAGGGAAGTGTGCTTGTGGTATTCAATAACTTACAGATACTATATTAACTATGCTACTTAATATAAAACCACATAACAGACCTCAGAAAGATTTCTTCATTTTGCTGCATACAACGTGCTTTTTCCTCTCAGTTATATAAATATCTAGCATCATAGATCAATAAAGTAAAAGTCTGTCATTTAATTGGAATTGAGAATTTTTTTAATGGTTAACGAGTATAAGAGATGATCAAAGTGTTAAGTTTATTTTAAGCATTTACATTTTTCTTCTGATGAGTTATTTTAAAAAATACATTAACAGTTACTTTACCAACTGATTTTTCCTTATCTAATGTCTTCATTTAATGTCATATTATAGTTTCTCAGTTGTCAAATAATATGTTATAATAATAAAATAATAAAATGTCAATAAAAATTCATACTTTTTTCATTACCTAATTTAGCCACGTTTAAAGACTGGGTCTTTTAAAGAAAATCATAAACTACTCGGGGTAATAATTCCCAAAGCTCAATATATGTGTGTATAGTTAACATTAATTCTTGGGTTTATCTAATGAAAAATGTGACTGTAAAGTAACAAGGATCAATATATCTCAGAAATTATGTATACAAATGAGTATTGTCTTACTAATATTCATCTGGGAAAGCAACAATTAATAAAGTTATAGAATTCGATTTTGGAACTTTCACAAGATTATGTGAATGTGTGTATCTTCTCTCTTTCTCTCTCTCTCTCTCTCTCTCTCACACACACACACACACACGAAGTCTCCTTCTTTTATGACCACAATTTCAGACACAATATTACTTAGCTGACATCTCCAAATGACTTGTAGTTATTCCTAAGAATGAAAGCCACCACAAAAAGTGATAAAGTTGCTACCAAAAGAATGTCTGGAAAATTCTGAAGACATTTCTGAAAGTGGAAACTTAAATATACCACTAAAATAAACATACACTGCCTCCCAAGATGCTAACGTGGCCACTTTGGAGGAACCGGTACTTAGATGTATAGGCTCTGGAATGTGTGTGTGTCTGCGATTAACTGCCACATTTGAAGGAAGCATGCTAGAACGGAAAGAACTTTGTCGGTGTCAGAAAGCCTGGGTTTGAGTTTCAGCTCTGCCATTTACAAGCTGTGCAAGTTTGGATAAATCCTTTCACTTTTTGGGGTTTCAATTTCCTCATCTTTAAAAGAAGAGTTGATCTAAACCAGCACAGTCCAATAGAAATATAATGTGGGCTACATACGTAATTTTTATAGCCATATTTAAAAGTGAAGAGAAACAGATGAAATTAATTTTAATAATGTTTTAATTTAACCCAATAAATGCCAAATATTATCATTTCAATATTTAATCAATAAAAATCACTAATGAGATCTTAGACTTTGGGGGGTATTAAGTCTTTGAAATCCCCGCGTATTTTGTACCGACAGCATATGTCCACTAGCCACCTTTCAGATGCTCGATAGCTACATGTGCCTAATGGTTAACATACTGCACAGCACAGATCTAGACAGTTGCTAGCAGTTCTTTGTTTTAAAAACTCTATTGTCAAAATTAATATATTGATAGAATTCATATAAAATTCTGAGGATATGAACAAATAAAAAAATGGGCAGAAGATATGAACAGACACTTTTCCAATGAAGACATACAAATGGCTAACAGACACATGAAAAAATGTTCAAAATCATTAGCCATCAGGGAAATTCAAATGAAAACCACACTGAGATACCACCTTACGCCAGTTAGAATGGCAAAAATAGACAAGGCAAGAAACAACAATTGTTGGAGAGGATGTGGAGAAAGGGGATCCCTCCTACATTGTTGGTGGGAATGCAAGTTGGTACAGCCACTCTGGAAAACAGTGTGGAGGTCCCTTAAAAAGTTAAAAATTGAGCTACCCTATGATCCAGCCATTGCACTACTGGGTATTTACCCCAAAGATATAGACGTAGTGAAGAGAAGGGCTATATGCACCCCAATGTTCATAGCAGCATTGTCCACAATAGCTAATCGTGGAAGGAACTGAGATGCCCTTCAACAGATGACTGGATTAAGAAGTTGTGGTCCATATATACAATGGAATATTACTCAGCTATCAGAAAGAGCGAGTTCTCAACATTTGCTGCAACATGGACGGCACTGGAGGAGATAATGATAAGTGAAATAAGTCAAGCAGAGAAAGACAACTATCATATGATTTCTCTCATCTATGGAACATAAGAACTAGGATGATCAGTAGGGGAAGAAAGGGATAAAGAAAGGGGGGGGTAATCAAAAAATGAAACATGAGAGACTATGGACTATGAGAAACAAACTGAGGGCCTCAGAGGGGAGAGGGGTGGGGGAATGGGATAGGCTGGTGATGGGTAGTAAGGAGGGCACGTATTGCATGGTGCACTGGGTGTTATACGCAACTAATGAATCATCGAGCCTTACATCGGAAACCGGGGATGTACTGCATGGTGACTAACATAATATAATAAAAAATCATTAAAAAAAATTCTGAGGATATGAAAATTACAGATTAAGTGCTTCCATGGGAGTTCTACTTTCATCAGGAAAGATTCATTAATTTCCTATCTTATCTGGAATTTTTAAACTGTGGATGATTTTTCCTAACGTTGAACAATCATTAAGAAGTAAAGAACTGGCAACTATCTTTTGAATTTAACCCCAGAGAGTGGATTAATTAATCTATTAAACTGGTTTATGTCTATTAAATAGTTGCCATGCCCCCATTTCATATTATATGATACAGATTTGGCTTACATCGAAAGCTTAGGTCTTTCTGTAATCCTAAGAACTATAAGACTGTTTTCAAGACTCCTACAGTGACAAAGCCTATTTAATTTCTGCTTTGTTTCCTTTAGTCAAAATGAAATGAAATAGTTTTTATATTAGTATACCGCACCACAAGCAAATCAATGTTCAATCATAGATATCATTATCAATTCTCGGCAGCTTCTTACTGGGAAAGCCATGCTCATTAAAACAGGTGATGATAGATTCTAACGGAGAAAAATGGACGAAACATAAGCTATGTTGTATACCTTAGTAATTTAAAGACTGGAGGAGAACCTACTTGCATCACAGGACAACATCTCAGTTGTCACTTATACTTGCAACAGACTCCTGAAAGTAATTTATCTCCAGGTACAATTGTATATCATCTCAATTAGCTTATGAGTTTGTTATACCAACCTTTACAAAAATTATATAAAGGTACTTTCTGACATTACTATAGGCTTTAGAACCTTCTCTTTCCTCTCAAATTTGTAAGAGTAACAGCACACTCAAGTGGTTTTTGTATCATTATAAACCATTGTATAACAGAAATCTTATTTTAAAAAGAAGTTAATAAAACATCTCACATGCTTTGTCAAAATACAAGAGGCGTTTCTGAAAATCTCTAAAATGTATTTCAACATGATATATAGTGAAAGCTGATATTAATTCACATTTATAGGGGGCAACATAACAACATATTTGATACCTTAGTAACCAGCATAAAATATGTTGTGTTTGTAAATTTGCCTATAAGATAAAATCATGCTATTTGAAGTCAACTTTCTACATGATTTGTATTCTTTAAGAAGCATTCAGCAGAGCCAGCTCAATATGTAATACTGTCTCATTTTTGAAGACAAAGGTAAATCCTACAGAAGCCAGTGAAAAGAGTAACAAAGGTAAATTCAGGGAACTCTTCATGTTATGGCACCCATGCCTGCTGCACTTGCTGGCACTCTGAAGCTGTTCAATGTTGTTGCGTGAATGGCTACAGAAGATGTATACTGTACGATATGGATGTGTATAAACACTGTGGTCTGCATTCAGTCTATAAATAAATACACAGTACATAAACTAGTACATGTCTTTTTTTTTTTAACTAGAGAAATCTGTTAGTAACTTTTGATTTTGAAGTCTGAGTCTTAGCTCTCCATTTGGGTGACATCAAAACTCAAATCTTGGGGCGCCTGGCTGGCTCTGTTGGTGGAGTGTGTGGCTCTTGATCTGGGGGTTATGGCTTCAAGCCCCACACTGGGTGTAGAGATTAGTTAAAAATAAAATCTTTTTAAAAAATCAAATCTTTTCCCTGGCTTTTCATTCATTATGCACCACATTCATTCATCAAGTATTTATGTAACCAGCACTATGAAAGGCATGGGACTGATAGAAAAAGAATAAACATATCATGAAAACAAACAGATAGACCAATAATTATGTAAACAAAGGAATTGCTATTTGGGGAGATTAAGAAACTTGCTCAAGGTAACCCAGCCTGTTGCGTACAAGAACCAGGTGTCATATCTCAACCTGTATGTCTTCCAACTATCCTAGGAAACATAAGCCTAGAGCTGGTTAGGGGGTGTGATGGTTAACTTTATGTGTCAACTTGGTTGGACTGTGGTGCCTAGTTGCTTGGGCAAATACCAGCTCAGATGTTGCTATAAAGGTATTTTGTAAATTTAGTATTTATAAATCAACTGACTTTAAGTTAAGGAGAATATCCTCGATAGTGTGGGTGTGCCTTATCCAATCCGTTGAAGATCTTAAGAGCAAAATCGAGTCTCCCGGAGAAGGAATTCTGCCTCAAGACCATAACATAAAAATCCTGCTTGAATTTCCACACTACCAGTTGCCCTATAGATTTCAGACTAAAGATTACAAAAACTCTGCTTATGTTTCCAGCTTGCTGACCTGCACTACAGATTTTGGACATCTCAGCCCTCACAACTGTGTGAGCCAATTATTTAAAATCTCTCTAAATGCATGTGTGTGTATATACACACACACACACACACACACACACACACATATATGTATATATAGAGATTTTAAACTATATATAATAGATATATATATCTATATATAGAGAGAGATTTTATTTTATTTTATTTTATTTTATTTTTTTTAAAGATTTTATTTATTTATTCGACAGAGATACAGACAGCCAGAGAGAGAGGAAACACAAGCAGGGGGAGTGGGAGAGGAAGAAGCAGGCTCACAGCGGAGGAGCCCGATGTGGGGCCCGATCCCACAACGCCGGGATCACACCCTGAGCCGAAGGCAGACGCCCAACCGCTGTGCCACCCAGGCGCCCCAAAAAGAGATTTTAAATATATATATTTAAAGTGTAATACTTCTTAGTCTAAGGCAAGCAGTGTTTAGGTAAGGGACAGGTAGTCTTATGGATTGCCCTGAAGCTGGGGATCCATCTCTTATTTTATTTATCCTTTATTTTCTCAGGGAATTTAGAGGTGAGATTATGGTTAAGAGTCATTATTGAACAATGTGTATGTGTCTAGTACTATAAGGGATTCAAAAAAGCATGAGACCCAGTCTCTGCCAGTCTACCTGTCCAGTAATATGGCCTAGTATATATTTAGTTCCTAACAAACAAACAAAGTTTAACCATTCCTAGTATTGGATTACAGAGTATATTCTGGGAAATCTTTAGCCAAATATACTAATTTCTGGCAGTGATCAGTAAAAAAAATATTACTTGTCCTCTGCCTTTCATCATTTGTACAAATTTTTTTAATAGAAGCTTGAAAACAAGATTTCTAATATATACTTTAGTAATAATTCCAATTATAAAAATAACTACACGATCTTAGTGGTCACAAGAAGAGACCACTACTATAATATAAAAACATGATAAAATAGCACAGTATATTTTAATCGTATTATGTTCAAATGTTTAGAAGACATAAGCTTGAAACTAGTGATGTGATCAACAATCCTTTTATTATTTTGCTGGCTGTGAATATAAAGTGATTGATTATACAAATAGTTTGTAACATTTTTTCCTTAAAATATAAAGAAATTTGCACAATTTTCTCACTTTTTACTAAACTAAGACATGGGTGGTTGAAAGCTAAAATCTTTAGGTTCTCCAGTGATGCATGAAGTAAACCAAAAGGACGACTTTACTCATTTCCAAATGTTTTATTATAACAGCCATCTTCGAAGGCAAACACAAAGGATTCTGCTATGCTTAGATTTTAAAACATAAATAACCAATTTAATGCATCACTAATGACTCACAATAGATGTCTTCTTGTAGTACCAATTCAAGTCAGACACTGATGGAATCTGCCAGATACTTCAAAGTAACTAATTCGGTAATAAGAAAACACGCCTTTTGTGCAAACTTTCCTACTAAAAAAAACCTGCGGAAACCTTCCCAGTTGGATATTTACTAAATAAAAGTGTTGAACTCTCATTAAAATCTTATTTAATAAAACAAGAACTAAGTACTTCAGGTCTTAAAAATTTATCTTGAATAACATTACACTTTTAAATGGAAATATAACCTATACACAGAAAATAGATATTAATGGCAAAGTATGACCTATTTTAGAATTGTGTATTTATATTCAATGTATTTATATTCAATGTCTTACAACTTTTAAATATCGATTACATTTGCTGCTATTATGTTATACACTCCATACACACACACTCCAGATGCCTTATCTATGAAAGAAGTAGACTAGTACATTTTACTTCTCTATAAATCTTCCCCAGCAAGTATAAGTAAAACATTTCCCAGACTCTAAACTTCTAAAGGGAAAGGCTTAGGTCAGTTTCCTGAACAAATTCTATTATAATGTTTAACATATTTTTCCAGGGAGAGAACCTTAAACTTCTTTTTGCCTTTGTTCTCCCTTACCTCTATCATGGAATCCACACATCCAGCCTAAATGGAAAAAAAAAAAAATACACACACACACATGCACACAAGTGTGTGTGTATATATATATATATATATATATATCTCCCAACAGGTATTTCCAAAAGCATGTTTAATAAGATTATTGTTCTCTGACCAAGGCCATTTATAATTTATCTTTTGGCCCACAAATGTCAAGCAAAATATAAATGTAAATAAGATGTTTTCAGTTATCTGTTGTTTCTTCTCCAGGAGCAGCTAATCCTGGGAAAGTACCAATTATTCCACAAAGGAACAAGAAAGAAGGGGTTTCCATTTCTATAGCCACCGTGGGGTGGGGTGGGTGTGCTGTCCAGAAGTGGCACACAGGAGATGATTCTTAGGGTTCCTTCCAATGGTATTCAGAAGACATGATTACCTAACTTGTGAAAAATATTTCCTTAAAATCGGAAATTTTTTTATGGCTAATCATTCAGGGGCAGAATACCCATGATGTTACAGTAGGATTTTTCTTTGCTGCCTAACATTTTAGGATATATATTCCCAATTAAAGAAATAAACCAACTGATCTGAGCCATGTAATAAGTTACATTATCAATAGAGCAGTATTATATTGTTTATGCCACAGAATTTTAAAACTAAAAAAAAGGATACTTCTCAAGTTAATTTGCTAAATTATTTCTTGCCTAATGTAATTGTTGTATATGCCCTATGCCAATACATTAGTCATAACTGCTTTGTATATATACAGATTTTCATGGCTTCTCATGACCCACTGGAATGAATTCAAACTCTTTGTCTTGCTTTCCAAGACACTTCACAGTCTGATCTCTCTCTCTCCTTCTAGTCCCTGTTCACACTGCTGTTTAAGACCAGTGCTATACTTCAGCAGAGTTCTGTCCACTGAATAGGGCTCCCTCCTCCCTCCTCAGTGCCTGAGCTCTTGCTAGCCCCACTGCCAGACCAAATGCCTTTTACTAAATGTCTTTTTCTATACTGCCTGGAGGGCAATCTGGTTCATCCTTCACCTTCTACAGGGAAGGCCACCTCCTGCATAAAATTTTCTTAGCCAAAAACAGCCCTGCCTGTCCTCAAAATTCCTTAAACATTTTGCTTATATTTCTCGTAGGCCAGTGATCATTCATTTGCATTATAGATTTTCTTCTAACCACGGTGATCACTCCTTAGGGGGAAGCATCCATTTTCTACACACATCTTCAGCTCCATTTACCCATATATTGTCACCCTGCCTTGTATGCAGCAGACATTCAATAAGGTTTATTGGATGAATTAAGTTTTATGTAATCATAATCTTTTATTCTGGATTTATTCTTACTTGAGCAGTCACTGTAGAAACCAGCGGCAAAAACTGTTACAGCCTGTAATCTCCTCTCAAAAGCAAACAATAGAAATGATTAATCTCTCAATTATAAATTCAATTGGAGGTGAGACTAGAGATCAGCCTCATTCATAAAATGAGACAGTAGAAGCCCATAACAATACTGACGCCAGGGACTAAGCAAGAGGCCCCGAATGATAGGTTTCCTTATAACTGCGAAGAAGATATACTGCATATGAAAGCGTACATGGGAGACATCGTTTGGCATAAAACAAAAATGAATACATGGTACACTGAAGTGCTTTATAATGAAGTTTTGCTTAATATATTCTTTACTACCCTATTTGAGTGGTCAAATTTTAAAACCTCCAAATCAATGAGGCTTGAAGTCCTAGAGAGGCTCATTTCCTGAGATGATACATGATTCTCTGCTCAGAGTTCTAGCATCTACATAAATTGAGAAGACTGTAATGGAAGAATTAATAAAATAGGGTTTCCTTTCATGGAACTGACCTAAACGGTGAATCACAATTTGAAAGTTACTCATCTAGAAAAACAACAAAACACCCAAGCTCCTCGCCTCTGGCTTCAAAAGCAACAATACTGCTTTTCTTCCTTTCTTTCTTCCTTCTTTCCTTTCTTTTTTTGGCACGTAGAAATACTGAATAAATATTTGTTGAACAGATGAATAAATGACTGGCTGCTCTTTGATTAGACTATTAAAAAAGAACACTTTGACAAGTGAGGCACTGTGAATATCTGAGCACGTATTTGAGGGGAAGAAACGAAAAATGTGCCCCTTGGCTGAGATTTGAGCACTGTCCCCACTAACTTTACACTGTTTCTGGCCCTGAAGGACAAGAGCTGCAGGGAAACTCCGTGACTGTCTGGTGGTTCTGGCCTGAGCGTACAAACCTTAGGGACCAGAGTCTGTTTCTTTTAGAATTAAAGCAGTAGTCTGCTACTTTTTCAAAGATATCTTGAGGCAAAAGGATGAAGTAAAACCCACACAAAAAGAAAGAAAAAAATACCCTTAAGAGAAGGGAAAACACTACTAATGTTAATATTAAAAAATAAAAGTGACCGATATTTGGTGACCCTAATAAAGAAAATTTTTAAATAGCATACTTTGAACAGGTATTTTGTCTCAGGCTATTTTGAAGTGTTTTCCAAAGCCCAAGAAATTAATGAGACCTCCAGGAACCTTTTATATTCATGGAAGGCCAGAGAGGGAAGGAACCTGCAGTGACTGGTATTAGCTTAAAGAAGACTTCTGGTAACTTCCTATCAGCTACTACCAGATATAGTGGCTTACTTAAAACAGAGTTGATAGAATTTAGTTCAGGGTTCCTCAGTAGTATTTCCTAAGAAATTCTGGAACAAAATTGTGAGTGACCACAGTAATTTTCTCTTTAGTATTTTATGTAAATATTTTAGTATTTTATATTGTGTCCCCAAACATAAGTGTTTGCTACCAAAAATCAACACAAGGTACGTCTATCTTCACTCTATTTTACAGGGCAGTTTAGGTATCACACAGACTATATATTGCAAACGTATAGAGTGTCTAAGTTTTTCAAAATGACAATTTTAAGGTCACTTTGGAAGAAGTGACAAAGGAGGGTAGAGAAGTCCTGGTGTTTTTTTCTCTCTCTAGCAGCTTCCTTTTGCCACCTAGTGGGGGAGGCAGTTTCACAGTCAGGTTTGTGTTTTGTATAAGACCTAAGAGCAGAGGTCAGCTTCTTATTAGAAAATGATTAAACGTTTCTTTCGTATCAGGGGAATCAGATGGATTTTTCATAACCTTAAGTAATTTCTCCAAACTGGCCTGTTCCATATCTATTGGTTTTCTTTTTAAGCAGTTAGTTTTCACTACAATGATTAGCCTAGATAATTGGAGGGAAGATAAATCCTTTTTGTATACATTTATAGTTTACAATGCTGGAAAAAAGGAAAACGTTTCCTGGTTTCCACTGGTTCTGCATCCCCTTACCTTGTAGTATTTCCCAAGGTGTATGTTTTTGTTCATTCCTGTTATTTTGTGCTTATATGGGGACCAAATCTATACCTTTATCCCTAATTTCTCATTGTGACTCTGACCTCAAATCTTTAGTTACCTACTGAGTATCACCTCTGGCACTGACATTTAATATGTCAAAAACCTAAGTCATGATCCTCCAAAAGAATCGAAGAATGGGTTTTCTTTTGAGCCAGTGTGGCAGGGCTCATCAGAGCTACAGTGCAGTCTAGGGTTAAAAACGGCAGAGAGATTTTTTTTTTAAGTATGTCAAAATTAATGAAACAAGTTAAGCAAAGGAAACAATCAGAAGTCAGGATCAGTTTACTGGGCTGGGCAGGAGGAAACACGATGCTCAAGAGTTAGGGAGGAGCAAAAATAATGAACAGGAATTGAGGTCAGGAACATAGGAAATTCGAGGCAGGTCACAAAGCGAAGCTAAGAGAACTGGAAATGAGAGGCAACAGAGGCTGGAGAAAGTATCCTAGCTCAAGTCCCCAGGCTTGACGTACATGCAGGGATGAGAAGAGGGCTGAGGACCAGCAGAGATGTGCAATTCTGGGGCCCGGAAAAGCATGGTGATGTCTGGTTTTCTGCTCTATCTCTGCCAAAATAGGAAACAAAACAAAACAAAACCCAGTCCTCACAGAGTTTGCTGGAGAGTTTCTTGAGGTTCCGGACCCAAATGAACGATTGCTTACCAAAATTTCCATGATCGCAAATGGTCTTATAATCCTCTTGGTCTCTGAGGCTTTAAAGCTTATAAGCGTGTCTTTTTCTAAACACCTTTATTGAGGTATAATTTATATGCCATAAAGTTAATGTACTGTGAGTAATTTAGTAAGGTTAGAAAGTTGTACAAACATCATCACAATCTAGTCTTAGAACATTTCTGTCACTGCAAAAAATTCCCTGTGCCCATTTGCAGGCATTCCCTGCTCCCATTCCCAGCCCAAGGCAAACACTGATCTGTTTTCGTCTCTATAGATTATTTGCCTTTTCTGAAAATTTCATATAAATGGGATCGTACGATACGTGGTCTCTTGTGACTGGTATCTTTCACGTAGCATGTTTTTGAGGTTCTTGGTTGTAGAGTATCAGTTCATTCCTTTTAATTGCTAAATAGTATTCCATTGTATGGATATATCAGTGTTTATCCATTCACCAGTTAGGGGCCATTCAGATTGTTTCCAGTTTGGGGCTATTATGAATAATGCTGTTATGAATAGTCACATACAAGTCTTTGTGTAAACATGTTAATTTTTCTTCGTAGATATAAAAGTAGGATTGCTGGATCATGTGGTAAATTTGTTTAACTTAAGAAATTGCCGAATGATTTTCCAAAGTGGCTGTACAATTTTACATCCCCACCAGCAATCCATGAAGGTTTCCGTTTCTCCACATCCTTGGCAACATTTGTTATTGTCTGCCTTTTTTAGTATCATCATCTTAGTGGGTGTGACCTTGTATCTCATTGTGATTTTACTTTTCATTTCCCTATGGCTAATGACGTTGAGCATCTTCTCAGGTGTTTGTTAGCCAATCATACATTTACTTTGGTGAACTGCCTATTCATACCATTTATCCATTTTAATTGTCTTATTATTGTGTTCATAAGAGCTCTTTGTATATTTGTAGGCACAAGTAATTTATCAGATATATGATTTGTAAAGAGCTTCTTCTAGTTGGTGGCTTCACTCTTTTTTAAAAATTTATTTATTTGAGATAGAGCACGCGCATGCGAGAGCACAAGCAGCGGGGTGGGGGGGGTAGAGGGAGAGGGAGAAGCAGACTCCCCGCTGAGCAGGAAGCCCAAAACAGGGCTCAATACCAGGACCCTGGGATCATGACCTGAGCCAAAGGCAGATGCTCAACTGACTGAGCCACCCAGGCGCCCCTCTTTTCTATTTTTTTTTTTTAAAGATTTTATTTACTTATTTGACAGAGAGAGACAGTCAGAGAGGGAACACAAGCAAGGGGAGTGTGAGAGAGAGAAGCAGACTTCCCGCTGTGCCGGGAGCCCGACGCGGGGCTTGATCCCAGGATCCTGGGATCATGACCTGAGCCAAAGGCAGATGCTTAATGGCTGAGCCACCCAGGCCCCCCCCTTTTCTATTTCTGAATGGTGTCTTTTGAAGAACGAATGTTTTAAGTTTTGATAAAATCCAATTTACCAACTTCTTCTTTTATGGATTATGCTTTTGGTGTTGCATCTAAATTTTTGCCTAACCCAAAGTCATGAAAAAAATTTTTTTAATAATTTTTTATTATGTTATGTTAGTCACCATACAGTATATCCTTAGTTTTTGACAAAGTCATGAAAATTTCTACGATTTTTCCAGAAGTTTCACATCTTTAGGTTTTACAATTAAGTCTACTATTAGTTTAATTTTTGTATTTGGTTGAGGTAAGACTCTAAATTCATGTTTTTTCATATGGATATTTAATTTTCCCAGTACCATCTCTTGAAAAAACAATCTGTTCCCACTTAATTTCCTCAGCACTTTTGTGGAAAATAGACTGAACTTAAATATATAAAGGTTCATTTCTGGACTGTTCCATTTGATTCTGTTCCATTGATCCACACGTCTATCCTTATGCCACTAACTTGAATAATGTAGTTTTATATTAAAAAAATTGAAATTGAGTAGTGGAAGTCTTCCAATTTTGCTCTTCTTCTTCAAAATTGTTTTAACTATTCTAGGCTCTTTGCATTTCCACTAAATTTAGGATCAGCTTGTCAATTTCTAAAAAACAAAACAAAACCCTGCTGGGATTTTGATAGAGACTGCATTGACATTATAGGTCAATCTGGGGTGAAGTGGCAACTTAACAATAATGGGTCTTCTAATCCATGAATGTTGAATGTCTCGCATATATTTAGATCCTTAGTTTCTCTCAGCAATGTTCTGTAGCTTTCAAAGTAAAAGTCTTAATACCTCTTTGGTTAAATGGAATCTTGAGTATTTTATTGTTTTTGATGCTATTGTGAAAGAAATCATCTTCTTAAATTTATTTTTGGAATATTTGTTTCTGGTATATTTGTATCTAGTACACAATTGATTTTTTAATATTAATTTGTATCCTGTACCTTTGTGAACTTGTTTTTAAGTTCTAATAGGTGTTTGTGTATGTGTGTATACATGTGGATTTCTTAGAATTTTCTGAATACAGGATCACGTCATCTACAAATAAAAACAGTTTTGTTTCTTCCATTCCAAGCTGCATGCCTTTTCTTTTTTTTCCTCCCCCCCCCCTTTTTTTTTTTGCCCTGGCTACAATCTTTAGTATAATGTTGAGCAGAAGTGTTGAGAGCAGGCAAACCTGCTTTGTTTCCAAACTAGGGGGAAAGCATTCATTATTTCACCATTAAGATGACATTAGCTGTAGATTTTTCATTAGATGTACTGTATCAAGTTAAGAAAGTTCCTAAGAGTTCTATTCCTAAATTGTTCAGAGTTTTTAACGAGGAATGGGTGTTGGATTTTGTCAAATGCTTTTTCTGTGTCTGAGATTATTGTGTTTGTTCTCCTTTATTAATAGGATGTATACAGTATGTGATTTCCACATGTTAAATCAACCTTGATAATGGTGTTTAATGCTTTTTATATGCTGCTTGATGTTGGCCCAGATGCTGCTTGATATGGCTCTGTTCATTTTTTTCATTCTTTTTTCTGTTTTTCAGACTGGATAATTTCTTTTGATCCACCTTGAAGCTCATGGGTTCTTTCTTCTGCCATATCAAATCTGTTGTTGAATTCCTCTGGCAACTCTTTCATTTCAGTAATTCTCAACTTTATTTGGCCATTTCAATAACTTATATCTCCTCAGTGAAATTCTCTATTTGTTGAATTATTGTCATTATGTTTTTCTTTAATTCTTAAACATAACTCCTTTCATTACTTGAACATATTTATTATAGCTGCTTTGAAGTCTTTGTCTGCTAGGTCCAACATCTGGGCCCACAGCTTTTTCCCACTGGGTATTGGTAAACCTTTCCTTTCTTTTCATATCTTGTAATTTTTTGTTAAAAACTGGAATTTTAGATACTATATTGTAATAACTCTGGATTTTGATGTTCCTCTCTCAGGGTTATTGTTGTTGCTGTTATTCTGCTATGAATTTGACTAGGTTAAATCTGTGGACTAGATCTCCCCATGGCATATGGTTCCGTGTGTGTCTCTTTACTCAGTTTCTTTAGTTTTGTTTTCATTTTTAAACCTGATTTCCTAGGAATCACCCTTGTGTCTGTATAGCTCCGTCAATTATTGGTTAGTAATTGTGCTCAAACACGATGAGCCGACAGATCTTTTACACTGCCTGTATTTGGATTGGGGAGTGGAGCTGTATTTGGGTTGGGGAGCTCATTCAAAGCTCAAGCAGTTCTCAAGTCTGCCTTGGCATTTACTTTCTGCCAGACCCTCTTGCATCTCCTCTGTATATGTGCAGAATTCCATGTGCAGCAAGGGATGTATAGATAGCTTGGGCCCTCTCTGGTCTCTCATTCCGATGCATGAAGTCTGTTGATCAGCCAGAAATATATGCTGGTTTATCAAGGCCACTTCCACTGCATCACTTCTCAAATCTCCTAGGTACATTTTTGGCTAGTCTGTTGGTTTGCTGTTGACAACCAAGACTGTAACCTCAGGTTTACTAAGCTGCTAGCTAACCTTTCCTATTTGTTTGCCACCAAGATGTCTATTGTTATTCACAATGCTCATGGGCATAGGGTTTTTCACACTTCACTTTAAATCAAGTGAGGTCGTTCCTCCAGTGAAATTGCTGGTTTTCATGGCTTTCCTCATCCTTCTAGAACTACTACGCTGATTAAGCCTGAAGGTGGGGCACAGCTCCAGGCAGGAACTCCACAGAATCCTACTTTTCTTACCTGAAGTCCACTAGCGTCTCCATGAATAAATGCTTTTCAATCTGTTGAGTGCTTTGGGTCAATTTCCAGAGTCCTAAAATTGCTTTTTTTGATAATTTTGTCTAGTTTCACTGTTGCTTTTTGAAAACAATTGTCCAGCTTTCATTCTGCCATATCGGTAGTGTGCCTTTGAAGCTATTTTTAATCCGTTTCTTTCTGTCATACTCAGCTGGTCACGAAGGTCCGCTGATTCTTTTCATGCAACGTGTCTCTGGGAGAGATGCTGTTTTTCTTGCTGTTTTTAGAGACACGCCCATCAAGATAACCAGCACCCATTCATTCCTGAATTACTATGATAGAAGCTTTCCTTCCTACCACAGTCAATTCTGCATCTGGCTACTAGATTGATCTTACAGACGCCGGCATAATCATAACCCCTGCTGCTGACTGAAGAACGGTTCTTTGCTACAAAAACATCAAAGTCATACTTCTTAACCTAGCCGTCAACATGTACTCAACGGCTTCGATTTTATGCAACATCATTTGTTCCTGGGGCTCCCACCAAGTTGAGTTTTTCCCCACATATTCCTTTGCCAATTTCCATGTTTCTAATTTTTCTCATGTTGCTTCCTCTATGTGGAGATCCCTTGTGATCTTTCAACTTTTGGTCCATCAATTCCTAAAAGAGGCTTAATCAGGTGAACTCCTAGAAGAGGCTTAATCTGCTCTTGATCATGTCTGTATTCCAAGCTTTTCAATATTCATATATACACACATAGATTTTGTAAACATTTCTGACACTAAACATGTCAGCTTTCATTCAGTCCTCAATTACTTCTGTATGTGTTTTGTTGTTTCTCCAATATTTTTTCCTTTTAAATGGATTTTATGTTTTAGAGCATTTTAGATTCACAGTAAAATTGAACACAAAGTACAAAGAGTTCCCATATATCCCACCTCCAACTTTTGATTATACTCAATTTGAGGGCTTTCCCAGTTTACAAAATTGGAAATACTTCTTATCATTTAGTACAGTGATGGACATGTTTAGTACATGATTGCTGAATTAATAAAATGCTTCTTGATTTCCTATGGAAATTTTCAAAAATCTTTTAAGAAAAATGATCACTTTAGGATGTCTCTATGCCTCTCCCCTTGAAGAACTTAACTCTTACATATACCTCTGAAAGCAGAAGTGATATTTAACATTTTTAATAATTTGTGTGGCATGAACACCAATCAATGAAATCAGACAACAAAACAGTCCTGAAAACTCCTGTTGGCCCAAGAAATGATCCATTAGTACCTGGATCATGGAGAGGTCCTACAGGTCCTAGACATGAGGCCATGATTGTAGGTGGGTGGAATATGGGCCAGCAGCTATTTACCAAGTAGGATGAAAGCATTTACACATTTTAATATATGTATGTATAGCCATATCAGAGGACACAAACTGAGTATCAGTCCCACCAAGTCAATTGATATTCTCTGGATTTTATAATGACTGTAGAATATAATATCAATAAAGTGGACTTCTGTCAATCACAGGCACTTTTGGATTTGGAGAGCAATACGAGAACAATGAGTCTCTGTAATGCAAGGTGAAGGACACGCAACACTCAGAAGCCAATGTCAATGGTCAATTAGGCAGTACAAGGTCAAACAGAACAAAAGTACTAGTAGGCCAAGACAAACCAACAGAGCAGACAGTAGCTAAATAACCAGGAGTCAGAGTTCAAGGTTCAGCCAAGAAAACAAGTAAGGATATGCTAGGTAAGGAGACCAGCAAACAGTGGCATAGAATGAAGAAATGTATCCGAAACATGGAAACTGCAGTAAAGCAAATCTGTCCCTGAGCTGAAAAATTTCTTATTATGTTTCCTTCTACAGCAAGAACCTATGTGAAGGCATGACCTCTCTCTGCATATGACCTTAGGTGAACCAGGGAGGAAGCCTACTGGCATATGAGTCTTTCGGAGTGAGAAATTTAAGTGTGGGTCTTGGTAGAATGGTGACACTTCTTGCCAAAGATACCAGGTTTGCTAAGAGCACACCACTGGATTGCCTAGGAAGGGTAACAGACATTTTTTATCACTATGTTGACCCTTACTAATTTCAAATATGTTAAATATTTGCGGGCTTAAAACTGTCTTCACATTCTTTCATCAGAGGATGCAAAGAGAAGCAAATTAACTAAAGGATATTTTTAAAATATGTGATCTGAAAAGGCAGTAGCTGCCAACTTAGAAACAAAGAGAGCAGGCCAAATAACTATTAGCAATGAAAGAATAAAATTGAATATTCTGAAAAATAACTGGTTTGTCTAAAAAAGAATTTTGGAAATGGGGAGAGGCATGACTTAATTGAAGGTGTGTTACTAAGAGAGAGAAGGTTTCTGTTTTTCAGTTTTAAATAGTATAATAAATCATACACAACACCATAATTTGAGTTTACAAGGAAGGTAATACTCTTCAGGTTGTAAAAGAGACCTCCAGTGGGCAATAACGCTCTCAAATCTGTGGCCTAGGGAGCTATATTCCATTGATCGTCACTTTAAAAAAGTCTATATATGCAACAGTTTTCCACTATAACTTTCACATCCATTTAGCCAATTATATACATATGGTATTTATTGTTTTAATAATGTATCTGGTTATGATTCATTAGTATGAACTGTTAACAGAAAGGTTTGTAGAATATTTCCCCAACGATCTTCAAATCAACTTCAAATATATAGTTCTACAGAACAGTAGAAATATTAAATTCCAACTTAAATAATGTAAAAGTAGAATACTGAATTAAAAATTAAGGAACTACTGACATGGAGTATGTATGTAGGTCCTAAATTGAACAAAACTTATTAGGGAGAAAAATCTGGAAAATACTTTTGGTTCTGTACTTTAATTTGTTGAGATCATGAACATGAAATTATTTTCAAAGGGGTAATCTGTTGTGAAACACTGAGCTACAGGTAGGCTGGGGTATGGGTCAAACAACCACCTGAAAAATCTTTTTCAGTGTAGTTGAGAAAAGTCAGGTTTTTTGAAACTTGAAATTTCACCCTTTCTGTTGATTAAAATAGCTGTTATTCATCACTTCAGGAAAAAGTGGGAGAAAGAAAGCAGTAAGTTAAGTACGTAGGTTTTGACTATAGTCCAAAATTATTTTACAGGTCAAGTTAATAAGTCACTTGTGTGCACAATATCACTGGATATATGCAACCTCTTAGAAATGTGGTCATGCTATACTAAGCATAAATGAAATCATGAGTCAGTTATAAAATACATAATATTTAGTCTTCCCACTACCTTCCCCTATAACTCACTGTTGGTTCTAGAAACTGCTTATACATCTGAAACGAAAGAAGTGAAAGATCACTATGGAAACAAGAGAATATCCCCTACGACTTAAAAAAAAAAAAAAAGTCCAGCTATGTAGCGTTTCTAAATGGGATTTCGAAAGGAGAAAAAAGTAACCTTTGCTACAAACTTTCTTTCAATGCTCTGATGAATGCTGATGAAGAAAGACTTATTATTCCCTTAGGGAAAAAAAACTGATTTCCATTGTAGAGTAAATAAATCCAAAATTCACAATCAAATCTAACTAGTGCTATAATATGGGAAGTATTTCCAGAAAACTGGCTCTTTCTAAAAGAGAATGAACTCTGAATGACCATGTATAAAATAACCATTTGATACAAATTCAAAAGGTGAAAGCCTAATGTTCTCCTTCTAGTCCAGGGATTAGACCAACAAATTTTTTCTGTAAAGAGGCAGATGGTATTTCAGGCTTTTTCATAACCACCCATCTCTGATGCTGTGGAGTATAGTGGCCATAGATAATACCTGAATGAACGGGCATGACTATGTTCCTATCAAACTTTATTTGTAGGCACTAAAATTTGAATTTCATAAAATTCTCATGTCATGAAATATTACTCTTCTTTTGATCTTTTTTCCATCACTTCAAAATCTAAAAACCATCTTAATTCAGGTGGTAGGCTGGATTTGGCGGGCAGGCCAGTTTGCTGACTCCTATTCTAGTCCATCAACGAGTTATTAACTATCGTGAGAAGTTGTTCCTAGCGACTTCCTGCTGAAATGTTCTTTGAAGATATGACTGAATTTGTAACTATGTGTGGTGATAGATGTTAACTAAACTTACTGTGGCAGTCATTTCAAATAAAATGTTGTACACTTAAAACTAATACAATGTTATATGTCAATTATATCTCAATTCAAGAAAAACTCAAAACAAAAACAAAACACAATGTGAACTATTGGGCTAATTTACTGAACTATAAAATGTAAAGAAAAAAAGATATGATTAAATTCCTTAACTATAATATATATTTGTGTAAAATGAGAATTTCATATAATAGAGTTAAAAGTCAGAAGAAGAAATTTTAGTCCTATAATCATGGGATATGTTTCAAGTAGAGGAAATATTTTTAAATACTTCAATATGAAACAACATCAGTAAATATGAAAGCAATTTCTCAAAGCAAACATTAAAGGTGATGTGCCTTTCTACTCTCTCTCTTGGCACCGTATTTCATAAAAAGTAAATGCAAATCAAGTTATGTTTTGAATGTTGGCAGCTGCAGGACCTTGCAGAAGCTGCCAACGGCAGTGATCATACCCTCTCTGTCGACACCCCATGGCACTCGGCTCGGTGGCTTGCTATGCAGAGCAAATCAAACAGCCGAAGTTCAAAACCCATACTGCATCTATGTAAAACAGAGTGCCAGAACCCCATTACAGATACCTCTAGGGTGATGATGACATGGGGTCTGTTATTGTCCAATGCCATTTAAGTGTGTCCTTCTTATATTAATAAAAAACTTTGTCTTGTGTACTTGTTGCTCAAACCTATGAAGTTCGTGCCTGTTTAGATTCTGAGGATTGCAGTCCCCAGTGACATGCTTCAGTGGGTGCTGACTTGTGTACCACACTGTGGAGTGCTAGAATCGGGAGGCAGGCCCAGAACTTGAAGAAATTAATTCAGGACCCTGAGGAGGTTGTAAGCGTATGCATGATAGATTAGGCAAATTAAAGGTACCATACAGATCAGTTTATTTCCGTTAGGAAATATATGATGGATTCCTAATGATAGTTATATATACTCAGAGTATATTCTGGCTGGTCCAAAATGAGATATATGAAGAAAGATTAAATACCTTAATAATTTTAAAAGTTGATTATATGTTGAAGTGATACTTTAGATATATTGGGTTAAATAAAATATATTAAGAGCAAGTTTACCTGTTTTTAAATTTTTTAATGGGTTTACTAGAAAATTTAAAATTATATATATGGCATTTAATTCCTCATGTAGTAGTCCCTGTTGTTAACTTCTCAACAACCATTTTACCCCAAGCATTTAAACTCATGTTGATCTTGGGGCATCTGGGTGGCTCAGTTGGTTAGGCAGCAGACTCTTGATTTCAGATCAGGTCATGTTCTTGATTCGGGTCATGATCTCAAGGTCCTGGGATCAAGCCCTGAGCCCCACGTCATCAGGCTCCGCACTCAGGGGGCAGTCTGCCTCAGGATTTTCTCTCTTCCTCTGCCCCTCCTCCTGCCTGCTTGCTCTCTCTCTCAAATAAAAAAATCTTAAAAAAAAAAAAAAAACACAAAAAACTGATAGTGATCTTGGGGCACCTGTCTGGCTCAGTCAGCACAACATGTGACTCTTGAGCTTGGGGTCATGAGTTCCAGCCCCACATTGGGTGATTACTTAAAAAATAAAATCTTTAAAAAATAAAAAACTCATAGTGATCTCATTTCCTTGGCCAGTGACTAGTTTAGAGATGGGTTTGTGAATGACCCAACCCAAGCCTGCACCATGAAGGAAAGATGGCTGAAGGAGTTCCTGATATAGATGTCTTTGCCCCTAAATGGAGACCAGTAAGATCAGATCTCTCATTTTCTTTTCAATATGGCTACACTCCCAGTGACACAGAGAAAAACTGTGACCATGTTTCCATGAGCCAGAGGATGAAGCTGAGCTAAGAAATGGAATAACCTGAGTCCTTGTTGACATCACTGAGCTACTTTATCAACTAAGCCTGGAGTTCACTCTTCCTCTGAATTTCCTGTTATGGGAGATAACAAGGTTCCTTATTGTTTAAGCCAGTATGAGTCAGGTTTTCTGTTAGTTGTAGCCAAAAGCATCCTAGCTGATACACTCCATTAGGCTACAATTACCTCAAGGCAAAGGGACTATATGCACTATCATTTAAGTCCATTTAGTACCACAAAGTTCTGGATATAGTCTATAATCAATCCATATATTATTGTTGCGATAGTATATATTTATTATGTGTGAAGGCTTTTCTTTCTTAGTTTTAAATTATTATACAACTGTAAGACATTATAGAATAATTACTAAGGGAAAGAGATTTTTAATTAATCAGAAAAAGAAAACCCATGAGCAGAATTTAACTAAGCAAAAGTAGAACAGAATACCCATTAGATTTGTAACTTGTTACACTTCATGGTTGTCCCTTCACTGAGAAGTCGGCCTTGATTTCCAGTCAAAGCACACACACGGTGAACAACTCAGCTTGATTTGCTAATCTGGACATAAACCCTTATAGGTAACGGAGCAAATGAAGCAAATATACAACCACTATAGTTTATACCTCATCGTAGTATTATGAGAATTAAGCAAAAGAATGGATGCAGAGTCTAGCACAATATCTGGTACACAGTAAACACACTTAATATAAATTTGGTTCCTGTTTCTTTCCTGTTGAAGGATCGTTCATTTCTCAAATTCTAAGTACTGTGCTAAGTAGGCATCGTCCTTTACTCCACATCGTAATTTCATTTTGTGTTGACTAGAAGATTACAGCAAATAGTGATTTGCACACGTTATACTTCATTGGCAAGTCAGTGCTTGGTTAGGTGGTTGATTTATTCATTTTTTTATATGAAGCAAGTGAGTCCCAAAGCTAACCTGAACAAAATGAGACAGGCAGTGGTAAACTGGTAACTAGAAGTTAAGCTACGGTACTTTAACTCATCTACGTCTGCTTACCCAGTATGGTTGAGACTGTGAGATTAATAATGCAGTCTACATAAAGGTGAATGAAAAAATAAAAAGACAGGGAAGGAAGTTTATGATTTTGACGCTACCTAGAAGGTGACTGATGTAAGTAACAGAGAGAGAGATAGGCAGTGCTCGGTAACATCCAAGAGTGATGAAGAAAGATGTAAAGTGTCAGGCCAGAAGGACAGAGGAAAGAATATTTGGTGAATTATACCAAATTATATCAAGAGGATTCCAAAAACCTTTCTGCGCTATTACAAAGGATTTTGCTTTTAATGATACCCCGTAACCAATATAGTTTCCAAATAGGATCTACTGAAAAACATGGAGCAAAACCCTCACTACCTCCATCTTACCAAATAGATGAGCTCTTTACTTCACTAACGAATAAGGATGACTGCTCTTCGCTGAAGCCACCATACGATCTGTAGATTTAAAATTTCACAGGATGATCAGCTCACCGAAGACTACATTTAGTTATCTAGCTTATTAAGAGGACTAGAAGTTAGTTATCTTTGTATGCTCTAGTACCTAGTGCAACATTCCCAGAGAGTTGTTCAGTTAACAAATGTCTTCTAAAAAATATTTGAAAAGAAACTCAGTATCTGGAAATTTAAACTGTTTTAATTCTAGACAGTTGAACATTCTAAACTAATGTAAATTTATAGTATCACATTTGCTGTGATGAATAAAGCAAACATACATAGAACATTTTCACCCAGATAACACAGGGACTCCCAGGCAGCAACCAGCCTGAATGACTGTCCACTGCCTGGATGAGAAGTCAGAGCTCCCAAATGGGAAACACTACAGACCCTTTCCCTGAAGTCAGGCAGGCTTAGACCACTTTTTGGAGATAATTATCCTGGAAGCCTGTAGCAGGCCTTAACTAACCACTAGCATTCAGAGAGGCTCTAATTCAGGGTCTAAGTTTAATTTAGTGCATTCTAAGGGGGATCCAACATTTTCAGAGAATGCAGGAAAGGGATGTCATGTTTCCACATTTCCTGAGGTCAATTCCATATATGGGTCACTGATATAGGAATGAATCTGGCTTTTTTTTTTAAAGTAAGGTTTATTGAGGTATAGTCTAAATACAATACAATTTACCCTTTTTAGCATACAGTTCTGTAAGTTTAATAAATGCATACAGTCATGTTCTACCACCACAATCAAGATAAACCACATTTCCATCAACCCCAAAAATTGTTGTGACAATTTATGGTCAATCCCTCCTCAGCTCCTGGCAACCAATGATCTGTTTTCTATCTCTATAGTTCTGCCTTCTCCAGAATGTCATACACATTGCATCTATAGTATGTAGCCTTTTGAGTCTGGTTTCTTTCATCTGTCATGATATAACTGGCAACAAAGCCAATGAGACTGGAATAATGAGTGGAAAGGAGAGAGGTAGGAATTACAATTGGAGAGGTGGAGAGAGCCAAATCACAAAGGGACTTACATGCCATAACAAAAATTTTGGATTTATAGTAGGTGTGATGGGGAGCCACTGGAAGGTTCTGAACAGCTGAATAATGTGATCTGATTAACTTAAAATAATTTTGGCTACTGTGTGGAAGATACACCACAATGGAACAGAAGTAGAAAAAAGGAAGCTAGTGTAAAGATTACTACATTGTCTGGGTTAAACATGATAAGGGGGTGCCTGGCTGGCTCCGTTGGTAGAGCATGCGACTCTTGATCTTGGTGTTGATAAGTTCAAGCTCCCATGTTGGGTGTAGAGAATACTTAAAAATAAAACCTTAAAAAAACCCACAAAACCCATGATAGTGACTACAATGGCAACACTGGAGGTGGTGAAGTGGTCCAGTGACAGATGTAACTCAGTGGAAGGGATACTGGAACTGGATGTAGCATGAGGAGAGAGGAGGCAAATATGCTCCAAGGAGCGTGGCTTGAGCAACAAGGTAGCTGGTGGTGTCATCTACCAGGATGGATAAAAGGAAAAGACAGGGGAGGAGGGGGAGGCAAGTTTGGTAGGGGGAGGCGGGAGAATTAAAGTTCCACACATTTGGACATCATCAGCATACAGATGATACTGGATCTCTCTCCTCCACTCCATAATCTGTATGGACCTCTGATAGAGATATTTAACAGTCCTTGTCCTCTTACTCCTAATACATGAGTGAATACACTGAATAAGACATTTACTCATTACTTCACTGAATTCCTAGAGTTAAATCTAAAATTATGAGGTAAGCTGTAAATGTTCAAGGCTACAGAGCTCTTCCACTTCTCACCTTTACTTTTCTACATAGACAGGAACCACTTGAGTTTCATAAGAAGGATTGCCTCTAAATTTTACATATACTTTTTTCTCAGAATACTTATTGTTTGTTCAATTGCTTTGGCTCAAATGAATTAAAAATAGAAAACATTTTGTAAATGACTAATTTTTCTTGCTTTAAAATGTTTTCCAGTATTTACTGATAAACAGGTAAAAAAGCATTTAGTGGTTCATCCTTTCCAACTTATGAGATCAAGTTTATGCTTTCGGTATGGTGAAGAAGTACTTTTTGCTTAGACAGACCCTCAGTATGAGGAAAGGGTAATAGCAACATAATGCAAAAAAAAAAACTAGAGGATGTGGAATAGAGGTTCACTGTGTCTCCTTTCCTCAGCGAGCCCAATAATTCAAGTACAAGGGAGGAGCACTGATCACGCCCCTACTTCCAACTGCACCTCGGAGGCCACCAAAGTATATAGTATTTGGTATATAGGATGACCACTCCAGTCACAGCTCCCTTCATTTATTCACCTATCCATCCATCTTCCAACCATCACCTATTATCAATGCATTTCCTGAAAGTCTTTTTTTTACCTTAAAATTTCATGCAAGTTCATCATCTCTAATGCAACTGTATTTGCTTCAATATAAAAATGTCTTTATTTACTTACCATTGAGTAAAATTGACATTCCAGATAGATCTAGTCTAAGACCTATATGTACAGTTGTGCAGGTTATGTACTGAACACCTCATGGGTGGGGGGTGTAGGGGGGGCTCCATTCATGTTGTAGGTCTTATGGATTTGGATAGCAGTAAAATGCCTTAAGAAGAAGCACCTTTTTTTTTTTTTTTCTAATTTGTAAGGGTGGCATGCGGACTTAACCCTAGCCCAGAACTTTGTATACCTTGCCACATGGACTGGGCATAAGCCTGAACCAGGCTCATTATTTTACTCATGAAGAAGCCAAGTTCCAAGAGGTATAGAGACAAGTTTCCACAACTACTTCATGGCAAATCTAGGTTTGATCTGTCTCTATTCCCATCCTTTTATAGGAACATGCTACCTCTGCTAACAACGGGTTGCTCTTCTCAGGTGTGTGGGTTTCTGAAGCACTCTTTCATTTGTTTGCTCAGCCTAAGGAGGAGGGGGGTCTTTGCAGGATGGTTAATCTCATGTTGCTCTTGCATTTGTTTCTGCCATGAAGGGATATAGAGAGATACAGCAGTAGCTAGACTTTTTGGCAAATGTTCAAAGTAGTAAAGTTGCTAGATTACAAGCTCCATGACAGCAGGAACGATGTCTAACATTCTTGTCATTTCTCCTGAACCTAGCACACGGCTAAGTTATAGTTTCATACAGGGAAATGTATTCTGTAAGTTCATTTAGGTCACATCCCTCTCCTCCTGCTGCACGCTTTCCTGCAGCTAGAGCATATGTCAGTGCCAAACTCCGAGAAGCACTGGAGTCATCTCAAAGCTGCTTTCAACGTCAATATGCTGTCAACTGTTTATTATTGGTCTCATTTAACCAAGAGCAGGAAGATCAGCCACAGAATCATAAAATGGTAGCCCTGGAATGGATCTTGTAAGTCGTCTCCAACTCCTTTACTTAATATTCCAGAAAACAGGGTCCCAAACAAAGGGTACGAATGCACTCAGGTAACTGCAGCTAACTTACGCTCTGGTTAGTTCCTAACACTCAGATTTTCTGCCTAATTACTTACTTTTTCCTAAACCCCACCATACCTTTCCACCAATCAACAAAAGATGATTGGAAACCCCACAATGTCAGAGACATTATGCACTAGAAAAGAATGTCTTTTTTGAGTTGGACAATAAATCATGTGTTTGAGAATATACATTACTACATTCTTTTATTCTTTTCATGCAAAGGCACTCCTCAGAGAGAAGGAAAAAAAGATTAGTGAGGCAAGACCATGAGAAATCCTCAAATTTACTGAGAAATGGATATAAAAGTGGGTGACCATTGTTCTGCATGTGAATAGTTAATTTAGAAAGCACAGCTGGTTAGTCAAACTGTAAACTGTGTGTATATGTATTTATTTTGACTCCAAACTAGAAAGTCTATGACCCAGATCATTAGTTTAGTCTAATCTGATGATTATTTTAATTGAAAATATGTATTATCTTATAGACAGGATGCGTTTTCAAGCTGCTATCTAAACAAAGGAATTTGTTATTAAGAAACAATATACTTTTCAGATTTTTAGCTTTATTTCAGAAATAAAGCTTCAAAAGTAGAAACAACACTAGAGTATCATTTTAATAATATCCCAAATTCTGGGAGTAAGTTGATTGTTCTGAAAGTTCAGTTATTTTAAACACATTCTATAATACTAAACCCTCACTAAATGAGTATTTTACAGTGAGACTACAGTGTGATCCACATTGTTTTGCTAACCCTGCTTCTTATATGCAATTATTAAAAATAAAAATAACTCGTAGGGCAATTATTTCTTCCATATAAGAGAATTCTATATTTAAGTTAATAATGAACTACAAACTAGAAGTCTAAAGTAATTTAAATCTCCTAAGATACCAGTTTCCCAACACGAAAATTTTGGATTTTTCCAAAATTCTAGCAAATGGTGCTAGTGGATAATGTATTAGGGAAAGCAAAGCTGTATGTGTGCACATAGCTTCCATTTTGATGGTCTCTGATTTCTCAGCTGGGCCATAACGCAGCAAAATGGCAGTGGCATATTATACCTGGTCATGGCTGGCTTCAATGGAGCTTCCAATAGCATGGAAAGTCATCTGCACAGGGGCTAATGTCAGACAGGTCACACACTCTTTGCCACTTTGTCTATCACAGTAGTGAACCTATAACAGAACACATGCAATCTGCTGAACACCACTTGTAAGAGGGAGCCAGATGCAACAGGTCCTTTCCAAAGGCTCTAGATTTCCAGAAGAATTCAAATAATTTATGCAGAACACAGTTCAAATATTTAAAACCTTATCAGGACCTTCCAATATCTACGGAAAATCTATTAATTCCATTTTAAGTACTTTTGAAGTTTTAAAAGAGTTTAGGAAATGCTTTATAAAATGTTTTACATTATTATAGCCAGTAGAAAAATTCACAATTAAATGCTATACCTGTCTTTATAGTCCAGCTTTTCATAATGCATAATGCATGAAAGACTCAAGGGGAAGCATAAGTCGAAGTTCACTTGATTCCAATGGAATTTTGTCAACCTGAATTTTCGCTCATCTTTGACTTTGTGACTGCCACTTAATTGGTAGTGACATTCTTCTATTTCTACATTACAGTCCCTAGAAAACCACTGTTAAATATATACAGCTATCACTACATCATATTCTGCTTGACCTTTTGACATTACAATCAAAATGAATTAAACGAAAATGATTTCTAATGTGCAGACCAAAATAAAGTTACTATATTATTATTTTTCTTTTAGTTAAATACAACCAACCATTATTAAAACCACATGTAAGACATTCCATAGCAGAGGTAGGGTAAATGGGGGGTAGAGGGAAGTGTGAGTCCATCTTCCCAGTGGGAAAATTTCCATCCTCTCATTTATCTAGTTTTACAAAAGTTCTTTCAAGCAGTGTTTATTTTAATTCTAAGCCAACAAAGCAAAAACAGCACTGCTTTTATGATAAATTAACGAAACATGTCTATAGAATGGAATTCCTACTAATTATAGAGAAAATTGGTTTCACTAGTTATAACTTGCTCAATTTGTTAAATGTGTATAGGTCTAGGATAAAAGCCTGGGTGAAAATCTTGAATTTGTGAGGAAGAAAATTAAAACACATATTAGTTTCCTGCGGCTTAATTCTGACTGCTGTAACATACTCATAATATACCTTTATTATAGATTATGGTCCATGTATATTTTGTCATGGAAAATATACATCTGACTGAAAATGACAACAACATGGATCTTAGTCTAATAGTTTAATAATCGAACTTTTTAAAGCCAGTAGGCTTAAGATTTGCCATCAGTTTCCCTGAAGATAGGGAAACCTCCTAGAATCCATAAAAAGTAGTTTAGAGTTTAAATCAAGGCAATATACAAAGCTTGTTTCCAATGTACCTTAAAGATTTTATTATAAAAATATTTTTTCCAAGTTAACTTTGGGGGAAAAGACTTGACAACAGTTCTAAATCCCCGCACTATACCTCCTAAGCAAATCGAAAGGTCACTCAGTATATATGAGTTCAAGAATGTGGAACTGTTGTTTACTATGCATCAGCTAAATATGATGGGGGAAAATGAAACTTATCACATAACAGGTTTATGCAAAAGCCAATAAATGGTGACACTAAAATAGCTACAGCTCACAGCCATTTATGGTACCGTTAAAATATTATGTCGTATATAGTGCTATGATAAAACATGCCTTTTAAAATAAAATATAATCGCCCTTTGATATCAATTGAAAGTCTGTATGAGAGACATGACACTTCCCTAAATATCCAAATTGACAGTGAATACACTTCTTTGTTAGCCAATTTATTGCAGTTCTATTCTTTCTTCTGGGGAAATGAAAATTACAAAGGACAGAAATACCACAAGACAACCCCAGTAGAAAATACAAACTCCACACTGCATTTGCATCCTTGGCTTAGATACTCTAACTGAAAGACTTAACTTTCTCCTAACTGTACACAATTGACTGGAAGCCTGCAATACCCTATAACCACTGTGCATTCTGCAGACCTTCAACACTGGCGACCATATACAACTCATACAGAACAGACAAATGTCAAGGTGTAATTCTGCACATAGCCGCAAATAAAATGTCAGAGCACCCAGTGAATGTGACAGAGATTGCCAACTGTCCTCTTAGATTCTTCCGCAGTAATTCCTAGCTGACTACTTGAATGCTCAGAATAAAGTTCATACTTCCCAGGCTCCCCTGTAGCTATGACACCATGTGGCTCAGTAGAATGTAAACGAAAGAACTCTACAACAGCTTCCTAGAAACTTTAAAAAGAGATTTCAAGTGTCTGCCTTTTGCTTCTTCTTGACTCATTTTGTCAGCCCATTGCTTGGAATATGGGTGGACATTACCATCTTTAGCCAAAGGACAAGGGCTGAAACCTACAGATGGTAGGGTGGTGTGAGTAGGCAGGAACCTGGGTCCCTGAAGACTCCATGGAACAGACCCATCACACTAGCTCTGGACTGCAAGCTTCCAGACCTTTACATGAGGAAAGAATAAACATCTATTTTATTTAAGTCACTGGGCTTTTTATCACTTACAAAGAACCTAATCCCCATGGGGCTTTTTCCGCTGCCCCCAAATCAATACCAGGACCATAGCCAACAACAAAATGAGCTGTAAAGAGCTGCCAACATTTAGGCTAGGCCTTATTCCCAACCCCTTAGTAAGAGTCAGAACTGGTCCAACCGTAAGTAATACACAGAGGAACTGGGAAGGGGGAAGTGAAGGGGAGGGAATCCTCTTGATTGTCACCCTTATGAAGAATACAGCATTTTCAATGAGTGAGGCAGCTCTAAGAAAACAGCTAATACAGAGTGGGAGTACTTACATGCTGTCCCCTAGCAGAACCTATAAGCTTCCTTTGAAAAGAAATTTTGACTGAAATCAATGTGTGCCCCTTGCAGTTTGGAAACATAGGAAAATAAAGAGATTGAGTTTGGAGATAACTGAGAGCTTGTTGAAGGAGTCCAGGCACACAGTATGCCTGAAAACAAAAAAAGGACGAAGGGAGATATGCTCACCCTACATATTCATGGCCCTTGGAGGGAATGAAAGAGAAGCTCTGCAGAAGCCAAAGGGATACTCAGGCCAAACAAAGACATATCTATCAACAGAGGGGGTCAGGGGCAAGGACCACTGGTAAAGTCCAAAGGAAATATGGCTGTCCCTCAGGGACAGAGGGAACTGGAAGAAACTAAACACTGCCTCGAGAAAATCATGAAGATCATCTACATGGAAACCAGTAATGGATAAAACCAGGTTAGGGTGGCATCTTCCCCTACCCTGGTCCCCCTCCAAGCCTCCTAACACCAGTGCAGTAAGGCCATGAAACGAAACGGATGGGGTATGGAGGAAGGGAAAAATAAGTCAACGTACACCCTCCCTCCTAGAATTGTCTTGAGCCAAATTGACTGGCTTGCAATGGCGGAGATCAGAGTTTGGCATTTTACTGTGAACTAGACTCAACTTTTAAAAACTAAAGGTAACTAGAAATCATAAAGAAACATGAATGGGAGATCTGACGGTGTATGGAGGAAAGTGGTGACTGGAGAAATATAAAATCATTCCATGTTTATACCTTCCACTACACTAAGACTGCCACATCAAATTATGTGAAAAATATAGGAAACTACTGATTGAGGACACAATTCCAAATTAAACAAAAAGTAATAATATACAGATAAGAGGCCTTAAGGAAGAGTCACACCTTACACATCACTCCATCAGTCACTTGTAAAAACAAGTTTGATATGGCTCTCATCAGTTTTGTGTTTTCTTCTTGGACATAACAACATTAGAGTTCATAAAATTGTGAATGTCAAAAAAAATGATACTGGGCAAGTGACATTTTGAAATTCATCCTTCTACACAGAAAAATGCTTTCTATGATTTAAAGCATCGGCACTGAATTCTTAGGATCACTAGCCTAAAATAATTAGGGTAATAAAATCCCACTACATCTTGTAATGCACAAATCTTCAGAATGACAGAGCAACATCTTTCTGTTAAAACAGAGCAGTGTATTTCCACAAATGTGGCCTTAAGAATTCCACTATGCGATGTCACAGGACCTTGATGATTTTGATTAAAGAAAAATGAATAAAGATAATTTTAGAAGATTACAAAAGTCATCTCCTATGTGTACTTTAAGATTCATTGTTTATAAATCATATCATTTTGCTATCTTTGGTACTCTAAAATGTTAGCAACTGATCTTGATTTTTACAATGTTACAGCACTTGTTTTGGATTTATAACACTATCAACTACTGTAAATTGACATTTTGCTTCTGTCTTATGAATTTACAAAAATTATTCCATTAGAAGATGGGCCAAAAATTTCAATATATGTAAATTAAACAATGTGGCTGTCTTTGAAATTCACAATCTATAATAATTTTTATTTTAGAATAAGTTTTCTAGTTTTGACTTGTAATCACATAAGCCCAGATGAGATGCTATAATTGTCCATTCTAATACTGATTTTGCCAGTCTAGAGATTTCTTTTTCCTGAAGAGAAGACACATATCACTTCAGCTATTCATATAACTTGAGAAATAAAGAAAAATACTACAAGCCTTACACTAATTTATACCAAAAGCTAGGTATGCAAATTTTTTCATGCCCATTTGAAAATATGAGGGGGCATCCAAATGAAAACGTAAATTCCCTATCTCCTACCTCCAAAAAAAGTTGAATCAAACCATTTCCTGCAGGGCTGAAGTTCCTTGATGTTGCAGGACTACTAAATATTTTACTAAATCTCAGGTCACCCTCTGTGGGACAAAAATGAGGAGGGTGTGAAAAAGACCCGTGTTTAAAGAAAGTTGCTCTTTAGACCACTAAGGAAAGATAAACGCTTGTACATTCATATGTGATACCTAACACAATCACTGTATCAAGAAAACATGTTTGATTAGTGCATCTCAGGCTCATTAACGGTGGGGTCTACTGCACAGGAGCAGGTGGAAATCCCATTCTAGCGACTGCATGGAAGCTCTGCACAGAGAAGAAAAGGCAGCAAGGAGCTAAAGAGTTGACAGGTGTAACACTGGAACTTAGAATAAACATGTCAAAACATGCTTGACTTCTGCAGTCTGCATACTAGCTATATGGAAGACCTGTATCTTTATTAACACACAAAATAGCATTTTCTTGGCAAAATGTGAAATGGTATAATTTGATAAATATTGCCCTAATAAATAGCTTAAATTTGTATTAAACAGTCTTAACTGCTTTTTTAGATCACTCGATGACATGTACATCATCTTACTTATTTGGGTCAACTGTGGTCAACGGTTAAAAGCCACATTATGTTAGTTCTATATTCAACTCATGAATTAATTTATATGTAATAAATAAAGTGAGTTTCTCTATGAAAAGCACTTAGAACAATGCCTGGCTCACGATTAGCATTAAAATAAATACATTAGATATTCTTATTACTATTGTAACACATATAATAATGTAATAAAAGGCATGACAAGACATATAATTATTAAGAGTAATATTACATTAGGATAATGTCTGTCACTGACTTTCTCTAAAGTTTCTCCTGATCCTTTTCATAACTAAAATCAACTCCTTTGTAACTAAAATGTAAACATATATTTAACATGTTCAGTCATGTACCTGTGTTTCAAGCTGTTGGAGTAATCTCTTTCATTCTGTATGCAATACGCTTGTCACATTAATGGCTCTAAGTGAATGAATGACATCACATTGTAAAGACTGCGACTAAACTTATAATTATCTTTTCTCTCTTTCAGAAATTCTATGCTTAGGATAAGCTTTGAAAATTACATGCCTGTATCTGGCATACAAAATCTAGCAGAGATATATAGATTTATTTCTAGTGTAAGTCATAGATAAAAATTGCCTAGCAAATGCAACAACAGATGTGTTATCAATATTGTCAAGGCGATAACTGCATTCTTACTTTACGGGATGAGTGTGTATACAACAAAAATCCTAAGTCTTTTTTCTTTGCTTTTCAGTTTCTACTCACTATGCCAGTGGAGGTCTAAGGAGGAAGCCAATTAATTAGAAAGAAAATAATACACACACATATATAGTTATTTTAGTTTGACATTTCCATAAAAAAAAGCACTAGGTGATTTTTAACAGTCAATTTCATAGCTACCAGAAAAGAAGCTTCTATCTTTTATAATGTGCACTCATGTTTTGACATACCCACTTATAACCATTTACATATTTATAACAAGACACATTAAAATCTATAGGGCTTAAAACAAAGTAGCTTTTTAATAAGAAACACTTTTTCCAAGGTCAAAGGAAAATTGCAGTTCATTTAGGCAGTTAGTACACCACCAAAGTAAACTAACACAGTCTTCTCCCAATAGGGCCAACCAACTCTAATTTTCATGTATTAGAATTCTGTTGCATTGTATTGTGTTGATTATCACTTTAAACTTCAAAGACAAGACCTTACAAATCTTTTCATTATATATCAGTTTAATTTATAATAGCATTTATTTTTTTATAAAAATATTGGAATGTCTTGCTTTCTACTCAGAAATTACAGATTTTAGAAACATACTATATTTGCTTTTCAAATATAATTACATTCATGATGCAAAGACCATTGTGACTTCTACTTCCAGACAAGATGAAACAGATTTACTTTTCCCTATTCTTCCTGCTAAGTCTAAGTAAAAGCTCTGGATATTATATATAAAAGAAACATAAAAGGATTCAGAAAGCAGGAGAGAAGGAGGAAGAATCCAAGCTAGGGATTTCAAGACTCAAGAAACAACAGAATGGTGTATCCCTCAGTTTTCTCTTTGCCTCATGTTTCCTGGACTATGTGCTAGAGAAGCTGGCAACAGGGAAATGACAACGGATATAGAAAATAATAATAACAACAGTTAACAATAAAGCCCCAAGAAAATCTGCTCTATCCAAAGGGCCAGAAAAGGAATAAATTAGCAAGACAAAAAACATTTAGACAATAACTGCCCTATTCCAACCAAACACCATTGAAAATATGGCACCCCCATCCCCACACCCATCAGCAAAGGCCAGCTGGGGAGCCTAGACTTCTACCCTTGCCAGATGAATGAGGTGACCCAATTCCCCAACTAGGGTGGTGACCGAGAAGGCTGAAGGGGAGTCATAACTTTTATCCCTACTGGATTCCTAGGCTTTTGTCTCTATCTGGTGATAATGAGGCATGCTATACCTTCCCACTGGGGAGGTCTCAGAAGCGGCATAGTGAAGGGTCAGGACTTTTACCACTTTGCAGCTATAACACGTCCCCCTCCTCCCACCAGGGTGTCAACAGAACTCTACCCATAGTGAACTTCTATCCATAACAAATAACAAGGTGGCACTCCAAGATCCCTAGCTGGCACAATGTCAGAGAAGCCTTACTAAAACAGAAGACTTAAATAAGAGACAGAGATTTATTATACCTGAAATGTCCAGATTCAATAGAAAATCATTCATTATACCAAGAGCCAGGATAATCTCAACTTGAATGAGAACAGACAATCATGAGATGCCACCACCAAGATGATGTAGATGTTGGATTCATCTGACAAGTGTTTTAAAGTAGCCATTATAAAAATGTTTTAAAAAGCAATTACACACACACTTGAAACAAATGAACAAAATGTCGTCTCACCAAAGAAACAGACAGTATAAGAAGAACCAAACAGAAATTTTATAACTGAAAAATAAAATAACCAAAATTAAAAACTAAGTAGAGAAAACAGAGAAAAGATTTGGTAAACTTGTAGATAGAAACATAGAAATTCCCCAATCTGGACAACAGAGAGAAAACAGACTGAGAAAAATGAACAGAGCCTCAGAGATTTCCAGGACCATAACAAAAGATCTAATATTTGTGTCATCAGAATCCCAGGAGGAGAAGAGACAGTGATTGGGGCTAAAAAGAATTTGAAGAAATAATGGCTTAAAATGTACTAAATTCTGGTAAAAGATATAAGCCTACAGTTTCTAGAAGCTGGGCAAATCCCAAAGAGAATAAACACAAAGACACAACATAATCAAACTTCTGAAAATTAAAGACAAAGAATGAACTTAGAAGCAAGCAGTAAGAGAGAAACAACTCCTGACCTACAGCGATGAAACAATCCGACGACAGCAGTGTCTCAGCAGAAACCATGGAGCCATAAGGAACTGGCACAGTATTTTGCTAAAAGAACTGTCAACCCAGAATTTTATACTGAGCAAAATTCTCCTTAAGGAATAAAGGGGAACCCAAAACATTCTCAAATGAGTAGAAATTGAGTGTAAGTTGCCAGCCTACCTCCTCCAAAAGAATGGCCAATGTAAGGTCTTGAGACAGAAAGGAGATGATAAAAGCTTGATCCTGAACTCAACTGGGGAGGAAGAAAAAACACAGAAAGGAGTAAAAACGTTGATAAATATACAGTAGACTTTCCTCCTCTTCTTGGCTTTTCTAAATTATGTTGGACATTAGAAACAAAAATTGTAAGACTGTCTGATATGGTTCTTAATGTATGTAATGGAGATATTTAAGATAATTGTATTACAAACATTTAGGGGACTGAGAATGGTACAGCATCGATTCTGTGATATTCTTACCAAAAATGAACAACCTCAATCAATCATGAGAAAACATTAGAAAAACCCAAATTCAAGAATATTCTACAAAATAAGTAATCAAATTATTCAAAAGCATTAAGATCATGAAAGACTAAGGAACTGTTAATTGATTGGAAGAGATTTAAGGGACATCACACTAAATGCACTGTTGGATCCTAGACTGGACCCTGGGCCAGAAAGAAGACATTAGTAGGAAAAACTGGAAAAATTTTAATAAGATTACATCATCATTAATTTCCTGGTGTTGACAATTATACTATGGTTGTATAATTGTTAACATTAAGCTCTGTACTTTCTACCTTTCTCTAAGTTTAAAATTATTTTTTAAAGTCCACTATAAAAGAAAACCTTTAGTGCTTCAGAATAAAGGAGATTTGAAAGAGATCAAGCACCCATTAGAGTAGATACCAGATAAACAAGTTTTTTCTGTGCATATCGGAGTTTTATATTAAAAGAATCTTCAAACACAAGAAAAGAGAATCAGTGGAGATTAAATTTTCTTTTCATTAGAAAAATAAAGTCACTGTGCAATGTGGCACTTTCTACCTCTGACATAGTAAGGAAAAAGGATGCAGGAAAAAAAGTTTGTGGCATAAAAGCCTAGTAAATTGTAATATCCAAAGCATCCGACAAAGAGAAGTTAAAGGTTCCTCCTTAAGTTAGAGATCTAGAGAGAAAAAAAAATTGTAATAGAGGCCTAGTCATGGGAATCTTAGCAGTGGGGACCAAGAAACTTGAACCAAGAAATATCAATAAATGCTACCTGATTTCCAAAAGCTAAGAAGGAAGGTGCTGCTTAGGCTGCAGTAGCGAACACTACCTAGAACAGATTATTTTTCAGCTATTTTTATTTTTACTCTAGGACAATATTACTATTACTACCTGAACTTTCTCCTCTATCCTTAATGTCATTACAAAAATTTCCACTGAAATTACTTCTAATAGGGAGCAGGAACCAATAAATTCTATTAGGTTCTTCTTTTTAGCAGTTGACAAAAAAGTTGATAGAGAACCAGAAGAGACTGCTCTCCCAGAAGCCAAGAGAATAGAAAGTTTAAGATGAGAGACAAAGTCTGTACTTTGAGTCCAGCTAGATTAACTGCTTCAGAAAACAAAATTCAAAACTACGCAGAGGAATATAACAGAACCCAGAGTCTCTATGGTGTATTCTTGATAATAGGCAGGATTCGATCCAAAATTATTTGACCTGGAATCAATAGGAAAAAGTGACTCATACTCCAGTGAAAAGGCAATCAATAGAGACCAAATCCAATATATCTGATGTTGAAATCAGCAGAAAAGCTGTTTAAAGCACCTATTTTATCTCTTCTCAAGAATATAAAGGAAAATACATGCATAATGCATGAATGGATAGGAAATGTCAGCAGAGAAACCAAAACTTCAAAAAGAACCTTATGGAAATTCAAGAAATAAAAACACAATAACCAAAGTTTAAAAAAAAATTCACTGAAGAAGACACACAGTGAACTTATAGATCAATAGAAATAATACAATTTAAAGTTCAGAGAAAAAAAATTTTTTTATGAATAAAGGCTCAGGAATCTGTGGACAATATTAAAAAAATATGTAAATGGAGTTCCAGAAGAAGAAAAGAAAGAAAGGGGGCAAAATATTTACTCAAAGTAAATATGGCCCCAAATTTCCCAAATTTGATGAAAGCAATAAATATACAGTGAGTTCAACAACAGCCCCAAAACTTATGTCCAAGTCCTAACCTCTACATACTTTTGCTTGTGACCTTATTTGGAAATAGGCTCTTTACAGATGAAACTGAGTATGTCAAGATCATCCTGGGAGGGAGATAATATTTGTAACACAAAGGACTTACACTGAGATATAAAAAGGACTCTTAAAATTCTATAAGAAAAAAAAAAATCCCAATTAGAAACTTGACAAAGATGTGGACATTTCACAAAGATCTATAATTGGCCAATAAGCACATGGAAGGAAGCTCATCATATGGGTCATTAGTGAAATACAAATTAAAATATAAATGAAATACCACTGTATTCTTATTTGAATAAGACTGATCATATCAATGTATGGAACCCTCATACATTGCTAGTAGGAATGTAGTATGTTACAGCATATTGAAAAAAAAAATCTGATAGTTTCTTACAAATTTGTATGTACACTTACCATGTGACCCAGCAAATTTACTCCAAGGAATTTTTCCAAGAGAATTAGAAAGATGTCTGCATAAAATCTTATACATGAATATTCATAAACAGCTTTATTCATAATAGCACCAAACTGGAAACAATTCAAATGTCCATCAACACATAAACTGAGAAACAGTTTGTGGTATATATCCATATAGTGGACTAGTACTTAATAAAAAACAACAAAAACAAAACAAACAAAAAACCCTACTGATATATACAACATGGAAGAATCCCCAAAACATTATAGTGAGTGAAAGAAACCAGATGCAAACTGTGCATACTGTATGGTTCCATTTTTACAAAATTCCTGAAAAGGCAAAGCTAATCTTTAGTGACAAGAGGATAACCTGGTTACCTAGAGCCATGGGGAGTTGGGGAAAACAAGCTGCAAAGAGGGACCAGGAAACTTTTACAGCAACGGAAATATCCTCATCTTGATTGTGGTGGCAGTCACATGTTTGCACACATTTTTCGAAACCGTATAATAAAATGGTTGTGTCTTACTGTATGTCATTATAGCTCAATAAGGTTGATTAAAACATTAAAAATATACAGCTATCTTCGACATGACAGTTGGAGACATGAAGTCTCTTGCATATATTTCTCGTAAATAATCATAACTAATCTCACAATTAATTTCCTAGCAACTATTACCTTAGGATATTAATACCATTTGAATTTATCATATGTGTTTGGATGTCCCCTT